>NW_023425355.1:143395326-143934242 GCF_014108415.1 Molossus molossus
TTACTATATTTTTAAAGATGATTTCTGAAGATAAAAAAAATCTTTATTTTATAATATTTACTTCCTTGTGCTTTCTATTTGTCCACATTTTACCAGGACTTTATAGTCACTTTTATGCTGTTTCCTCTGTTTTATTTATTTTTAATCTTTGTCTTTCTCCTTTAAGCCTTTCTCTTTATCTAATAAAACATACTAAAACTTAAATGGAGTATCTGTAGCTAAGTAAGAATGATTAAAAAAAGGTTTGGGGGCCTGTGATATGTTTTGTATTTAATCTTGGATAACTAAACACTGATTTAATTTCTTCATGTGAAATTGCTTTTAGTCTTCTCAAACAAAGACATGATCATGGTAGATATTGATCAGCCATGAAAAACAACTGATTCCATGTTACTCTTAAATATGTCACCCTAAGAAGTATATTTCTGTAAGAATAAGTCACTACATAAAGATGTAAAATTTTAGACCCATGCAAATACCAAATTAATAATTTTGTAGCAGGCAAAGCCATCAATGTGTAGATGATCTGGAGAATTTCAACACTGCGATTCTTTACTCCTAGACTTCTATTTTTTTTTTTTTTTTTGCAAAATTTGGTGTATAATTGCAAAATGTATAATTTAATTATGTCTTCTTAAATATGCATCTTTTCTTTAGATTACAGAAAAATCAATTGAACTTGAAGGAAAGTGAATACCTATCTTATTAATATTTACTTATAGTAAAAGATAAAAATTTCAAGATTTCTGCTCAGCCAGAGTGGCTCAGTGGGTTGAACTGAAAGATCACTTGTTTGACTCCTGGCAGGGCACATGCCCAGGTTATAGGTTCGACCCCCAGTAGGGGGTGGTATGCAGGAGGCAGCTGATCGATGTTTCTCTCTTGCATCAACATTATTCTCTTTCTCTTTCCCTCTCCCTCTCTCTCTAAAATCAATAAAAACATATTTTTAAATTTTTAAGGTTTCTTTTGCTCATAAAGGAAATTATTGAGATAACATGAAACAAATGTTTAGTGATGTTATATTCATAGAATAGAACAATCAGTAGAAGCATTTGAAATGTCTGATATTTCATCTCCAGTGTAATCATAATGGTAGAGATCCTTATCCTAAAAATTCATTACTAAAGTAGGATACAAGTTTGCTTATATTTTCAGGTAGAATAATGGCAGCAATAATAAGTAAATTGGCACATATTTCACTAAATGCTTTGCTAAAGGTGGAATGCCCATGAAAGTGCCAGATTTCTTCTCTGTGGTATGTTCTGCTTTTCAACTTGTCCCAACTAAGGAGAGAACCAGAAGTCACTTGCCCATGAGTAATCCTTATTAAACCATCATGATTTCATGTGGTATATTTTCCTCTCAATTTGTGTGCCTGATAATCGACTTCCTAAATATTACATTTGAGCCTAGCCAAAAGTAAAAAAAAATAGACCCACTGAAGTAACATTAGGTCAGCTTTGTGGGATGCATTAGCAGCCTGTCTGAACAAAGACGGGGGACTCAGCCACAGAAAATCATCACGTGGCCCTAGCCCTGGAAGCCTTGCAGATGCATTGCATGACTCATTGTTAAACATGCCGAGAACAGACAAATTCCAGGCGAGTGAAGCATCTGCTGATCCAACTGCAGTTAGGTAAGTTGCGTGATATTTGTCTTACTTGCTTTTTCTTAAGGAACACTCACTGCATTTCCAACCACTCCTGAACACCACATGTCAAATGCACAGAACAATTGTATTAAGATAAAACTGTTAGAATTAAGGACAAGCACTTGAATTAGTATAACCCTCAGGCCAGTTATACTTCACTAAATTGCATAGGCTTTAAAATACGAGCACTCAATTTTTTAAAATGTATCCATAGCAACCTCTTTGTCAAGAAAATAGTTACCTGAAAGGCTATACATCTTTTCAAAGAAACAGGGAGAAATAAAACCATATTAGTTAACTTTCAATGATATTACTTGGGTTTAAATTTAATTAGGGGCTTGATTCAGGAGGAAATAGGGACTTTTTAAAAAGATATTTTATGAGAGAAAAGAAGGGAGGGGGACAGAGAGAGAGAGAAAGAGAGAGAGAGAGAGAGAGAGACATATGAGAGCAAGATATCTATCAGCTGCGTCCTGCATGCCCCTACCAAGGATGAAGCCTGAAACCTAGGCATATCCTGACCTGGAATCCAACCAGCAGCCCTTTGGTGCACAGGATGACGCCTAAGGGAGCCACACCAGCCAGGGCGGAAATGGTGGCTTTTAAGAAATCTTTACAACTTACATGTTTCTTCCCAGTAGAATGTATTTTCATGCCTTCTTTATCACTAAAGGGTTCTTATATATGAGACTTCTATTAAAATGCCATGAAATAACTTTGGGTTTCAGATATTTAAGAATAAATCACAGCCCTCTTCTTCCTGCCCTCAGCATGTCTACCATTTTCTTAGAAAGCTCCTTCACTTAGCATACATGGTGGTTATTATCCTGAGGTTTTTGCTGCACATGGATCTTTGGTGGTCACTTCGTGGGTGTCTGTTATCAGACAGGACATGGGATCATGTAAAAATCCACAATCCTCTTATGTGGTATCCTGATTTAAGTCATCGTGTTTCCAAGAAGCTCTCTCTGATGGAATGGCCTTTCATTTGGTCATGTTATATGACGTAGGCTGCACAGGAAACCAGGAGTCAGGCTTTTGATAATATCCAGTGACAAATTCAGGTAAGGTAAAAGGGGGGCTTTAGAACTGAGGAGACTGCAAATCTCAACTTCTCCCATCTCTTGGGTAAAGAGTGTCAGGAAGGCGCTGGCCAGTTTACCTCAGCGGTTAGAGCGTCGGCCCGCGGTCCGGGAGAACTGGGTTCGGTTCCCGCTAAGGGCACATACCTCGGTTGCAGTTTGTCCACGGCCTTGGTTGGGTCATGTGGGTGGCAACAACTTGATGTGTCCCTTTCACATCGATTTTTTCTCTCTCTCTCTCCCCCTCCCACTCTAACTGAACAAAATATCAAAAAATGTCCTCGGTTGAGGATAAAAAAAAAAAAGTGTCAGGAAGGAAAATCTTTTCCTCTACTCTCTTAGGTTTACTCACTGAGGGCTGTGAATTAAATTAATGAAAGCAAGGTTGGCAGAAGAAAAGGCACACAATTTAAAAAATAGTTACATGCACAGGAGTTCACAGAAAAGGAGTGAAACTCAAAGAAGCTGTTAGATTTAAGGACATATATGCCTTTTTCACAAAGAATATAGGATCTGGGCTTCATGGGGAGACAAAATGTGGGAAGTGACCAGAAAATATATGGAGGAACTAATAGAAGGTAAGGACTATTTTATGAAGGTCTGTCTATGCAAATTCATCTTGGTACTGACAGCCCATCTTCAATGATAAGAGTCACTCTTCTGCCCATGGTATGGGAAGCATCTTCAAAGGGAAATTTATGCCCTGATTTTAGGCAGGTAAGAGGACAGCAGAGAACTCTTTCTGCATCTGTTGGTTTTCAGTTGCCTTGCCCAAAATAATGCCAGAGTGGCATATTTTATGGTGGCATATTCTAATCCACTTCAGGAGTTAAATAAATCAAGCTTGAAGGTTGTATTACCTAGTGCCAGTCAGGGCTGGCTTCATAGGCAAGCATGTAGTCACACAAGGTCCCCAGCTTGGTTTAATAATTGGTTAAATGGGTGTGACTGCCTTTCAATAAAACTTTATTTATGGACACGGAAATTTCAATTCTATACACTTTTCACATGATATGAAATAGAATGTTGTTGTTTTTTTCAACCATTTGAAAAATATTAAGAGTCATTTTTAGTTGGAGACTACACAATAGCAGGTGGTGGGCAGAATTTGGCCTGAAGGCCTGAGTTTGCAGACCCCTGATCTAGAGGTGGTTCCTAAACCAGCAGCATGATCTCCATCAGGAAACTTGTCAAAAATGCAAATTTGCAGGCCCCACCCCAAACGTGCTGAGTCAGAAACTCTGTGATGGTGCCAAGTGATTAATTGTGTTTTAACAAGCCCTCTAAGGGATTCTGATGCTTGCTCAGATTTGAGAATCACTGATCTAGACTGACCTATGGTTCTCAATCTTGGCTGTTCATTCTACTTCCTTAGGAGAACGTTTACAAAATTTCCCTGCCAAGGCCCGGCCCAGATCAATTAAACCAGAGTCTCTGTGGGTGAGACACAGATACTAGTGTATTTTAAATCTCCTCCAAATGATTTCAGTGGTCAGACAAGGCAACTAATGCTTTCATTGCACAAGTAAGGAAACTGAAACTCACAGAGTTTAAGCATCTTGCTTGAGATGCAAAACAAGAAAAAACAGGTAGGGCAGAGTCCACTTTCACTTCTTTAGATACATGAGCATTAAAATACTACGTTTGGTTATGGAATGTGTTTGCCAGAAGCTTCAGGGATCATGTTATTTTTTATTACTAGCGCTGATTAATTAAAAACATATCTGGAAACATGCCCTAAATAAAATGAAAACTAGCTTTAGAAACTCATTAGGCCAGACAATGTGACTATAATTGGAAGAAATAACCGGGCAGAGGTTCAGGACAGTCCCATCTGTAAGCACTTTGGGGCTGAGGCGAGACCTTCAAGATTGTGCTGGAGGACAAAGCCTGGAGCTACTTGCCAGTGTATCTGAGCAACTGTTTCCTGTTCCATATATGGAACACACAAAAAAGTCACAGCCTTAAATGTCATTAATGACAGTGAGAAACCAACAGTTGCATGCTTATCATGGGTTTTATGACTAGGACTCCTGTGTCTTGGGTCTTTTTTAAAGGGAAGTTTAAAGTGATGAATGCTTTTGTTCTGATTTTCTGAGCGTTCCATGGGAGGAAGAACACAGGCTGTTCACTCAAAGTAGGGTTGGAGAAAATGAGGCACAGTTGGAAACTGGGTCATGTCATAATTACAAGTTGTACAAACACATACAACCAACCATTGTATGTTTTTATTGTTTTAATAGTTACCTGATTATAGTACAGGTTACAATTTTTGAGCATTTACTGTGTGCTGTGTTCTCATAGTTCTGTGCTTAAGAGCATGTTTTCAAGGACCAGTCAGCCTCAGTGCACAAACCAGGATTTGTAGCACCATAGTTTAGTGACCTTGGCAAGTCAATTTGCCTCTCTGTGCCTCAGTTTCCTCTCCTAGAAAATGGGTATAATAATACTGTCATAGGGGTAAGGGAGAATTAAACATGCTCACAAGTGTCTGGCACCTAGTAAGCACTCAGTAAATGTTAAATAATATGTTTGAACAAATCACTGGGTTCAAATCACAATAACTTTGAGGAAGAATAAGCAGATGGGCCATATTCACAGTTATTAGGTGACCAAATTGCTATTTTAACTGAGGTTGGTTTTGGAATTGGTGCTCCTAGCCACAGTGCTATATTGTGCTGATTGGGATTAATAAATCAAGTATTTATGGGCAATGTTCTTTTTCCATGTATAGTATAAACATATCCCTGGACCTTCTTTTAATCTGGATGATATTGCAATATCTGCGACTCTTCCTCCCACAGGAGACTGAAGCAGGGAGGTGTCTTCTCCTCCTAACAGCTCTCCCTGCAGTTGTCCCCATCTCAATAAATGGTGACTCAATTTTTTCAGCTTTACTAGCAAAGAACTTGGAAGACATCCTAGTCTCCTCTCTTAATCTCACACATTCACTCCATCAGCAAATCACAATGTCTCTACTGACACAACATATCCAGAATTTACCCAAGTCTTCCCACCTCCACTGCCACCTTCTTGGCAACCTTCCTTCTGCCCAATAGGTTATTCTCTGTTACCAAACTAAAGGGGTTTGTTTGCCTACACATCAAAGCCCAATCAAATGCAAACAGGAGTTTGTAGTCAAGAAAGTAAAGGTTTATTTTTAAGGAAATGGTGTCGTACCTGGAGTCACAGGTGAGCTCGTACTCAAAGACCTGTCTCCCCTATGGCTTCCAGGGGATGGGTTATATAGGGGAGAAATCATTAATCATGATGGCTAAAGGACTTGGGGTCCTGGGCTCTACTGATAGATTGGGGCCAGGGAAGGGGGTAAGTTGATCATTGTGTCAAGTCCTGATATCAGCGTGGCCTTGTTCTGTCTGGTTTCATGAACGTGTTGTTGGTAGGGTCAACTTTCATAGGGCTGGGGTTGATACACAACTGAAGTCAAGATGTGAAGTCAAGATCTTTAGCTTGACCAAAATTCTGTTTCTGTGGTCAATAGACCTGAGGCAGTTTTCTTAAGACAGTTGGATGCTGACCAGAATCTAATGTCCTAAGCACTTAATGATGAAGGAGGAGAGTAGATGGACAGAAAGAAAAAGGGTCATATGAAAGAAATGGAGTCTCTGTGTGGTTACATCTCCACCCAGAAGCCATAATGAACTCTAAAAAGTCAATTGGCTGTTATCATTTTATGGCTCCAAAGCCTCCAAGTCTCTTCCACCTAACTCTGAGGAACACCCAAAACTCTTCCAGTGATCTACTAGACCCTACAGACCTGAGAACACACACACACACATTCTTGAGACCCCAGGTCCTACTACTGTTGCCTTTACTCACAGGCTTCCTGCTCTCTGGCCCTAGAGCTTCTGCAACTATTATTTCCTCTGCCTGGATAACGGCCCTATCCATTGCCTTAGCTGAAAGTCTTGCTTACTCACTTCCTTAGAACTCTGTTGCTATGTCATCCTATAAAGTAACAACTTTCCTACCCCCAATATGCCTTTCCCCCTCCCCAGAACTTCTATCACCATCAGATACACTTTGTATTTATTTGTTGATTTGTTTGTCTATCTCGACTAGAAGGTATGCTCATTAGGAAGGCCCTTGGTAATGCCTGGCACATACTAAGCACTCAGTGAATACTTGTTGAATGAGTGATTGGCCATTCCAACATGAGAAAGGTATATCACCACATCTTGGTTGCATAAGGTTAAGGCATGAGAACTCCTAGGCCTCTTTTTTCTGGTAAGAGACATTTGTCTTTACACTTGAGATGTTTGATGTCCTGCGAGTAATGAAAATCAATTCATAGAGATCTACAGATACCTGTGTGTTGCTAATGAGATCAATGACTAAATCACTGATTTACCCATTAGCTTTGAGTAAGGCAAAAACCTTCACAGGCTGCATTTCTAACTGGAAATGAATCATAGAAATGTATTTCATTGGTAAAACTATTGAGAAATTCTGAATGAAGAAGGAAAACCTCATTCATAGTCCTAAAGAAATAGCCCTAAAATCTACATCCTTCCATACATAGCAGAACAGTGACATCTTTTTTCATAAGGATTACCCCATCAATAAGCGTATGTGTAGGGTTTTTTTTTTACCCCACCTACATACAGATGAACACAGACCAAATTTGGAGAACCATTAAAGGTAAATAAAAATCACTAAGTATTTTCAAATGTAATGAGAAACTCCTGGTTTATCTTGAAGGTGCAGTGTGTGTGATACTTTAGGAGGTAGGTTGAGGTTGGGGATTTCAGAACCAAATCAGAACCTGAGTGGTAAATCCCAAAGAGCTCTGTGTGAGGCCCAGAGGATGAGGGAATGTTGTGGTGAGTCCTGGGTGTGCTGGGATTTGATGCTTCTTTTCAAAGAACTACATCTAGATGAGGGTGACAGCACCACGTGCTGAAAAGAGCATGGGCTTTGGAGTCGGAGAGATGGATTCCAGTTTCTGATATACTATACAAATCATAAAGTTGCTGCATCTTCAAGATGGCCAGATGCATAACTGGTCCTTGATGGATATGGGATTCCTTTCATGTCCTCCCTTCCCATGCAGCACAAATACCTCCTGGTGGGTTTTATTTTATTAAACAGCACAGCCGTAGTGCAGGTATCCACTTTATAATGTAAGCTTTAACTGGATTAGACCTTTTAGAGTGTGATGCATCAGCTGGTTTTGAATTTCTTTAATTGGGTTAGATTACTGTGTCCAGTTAAAGGTAAGTATTACCAATTGGTTGGTTTCTAAAGATGACCATAACAAAATTATATTTTCCCCATGCAGATGCAGTTTAGGAGAAATATTAGTAGGGCTTTTTGAAACAACATAGATAGGACTATGAATAAGAGTACAGAACTTGTTTGTAGTATGATGTTATTTAAATCACTCATTAAAATAATTTTGAACAGTGGAACTATTTATAAAATAAATTAGACAAGCAATTTAAATCCTTACCTTTGTAAATTAATAAATCAAAAGAGAAATAAAATGAAGCCTCATTTGAATGCAGTTTTTCAGACATTTAGAGCTTTGTAATGAATATGGAGAAAGCTAAGGCACTGATACTCAGCGTTTGCATTTTTTCCTTGCATCTTGCACCAGGAGAATAGTACAGGAAAGCCTATCTCAGTATGTGTGAATTTCCACAGTGGTTTCCAGTAGAGGAAAGGCTCCACGATGCGCCATCTAGTTATAAGGAAATAAAGGCAAATATTATTTCCTTGGCAATTAAGAAAGTAAAAAAAAAAAAAAACACTCTGACTTACATCTAGCAAAGGAAAGAGACATGTAAACCAAAATTATGAAGTAGTTTTTATCTTTAACACCATCTTAAATCCAAGTATAGATATTATGTGTGAAGTGGAAGAGCATTTTCACCAATCAGAAAAGAAATACGGCCATTTCATCAATCTTTCTGTTTGAGAAGGACCAATCTAAAGGATAAAGCATTGTCTTTTTACAAGCAAGGAGCACAAATCCTGTTCAAAGCTTTTTTTAATTAAAATTTCTGTTCACCTTCTGCTCATGTGATTATAAATGAACCAGCCTGACTTGCTTATTTCTAACATATAAAAACTGAGATCTGATTCACAAAATTAAAAACTTTAATCTCTAAGATTAATTTAAAAGTCAGCTTTGCGCATTAAAATATTAAACATTTGAGAGGCCTTTCATATAAAAGAAAAATAAGAAAGATAAAAGAATAAGGATAACAAGTAAAATGGTCATAATACGAAGAACAGTAACCAGCTATTCCTAAACATAATGAATCCCTCCCCCTACACACAAAAGAATTTAAATCAAGAATAATGCCAATTAGGAATAAGAAGAAAATGGGGTCTTTGATTAGTTTAATGAATTATTAAGGCATCTGGATTGTAGAATCATCGTTCCTGGAGATCTAGAAATGTTTATCTAAAACAGTTTGGGTCAGGGCTATCTAATAAGTATTTCTTGCTACATATGGCAAATCAACCATAAACTGAGCAAATTAAATCTATGATGGGGGAATGCCAATCATATCATATGTTCATGACATAATGACATTGTACTTGGGGTTTAGAATGGGCCATCAGGCATGCAACTTCTCTAATGCTCTACTCTGACTCTTTGGTCAACTGTGGGCCAGATAACCATAAAATAATACTAGTTTACAGAAAGTGGGCTTAAGGACAAGAAGCTGATTTAATATCCAGTGCATATATTTTGTTTATTTTAAATTAACTTAAATTATATTGGTTTTAGTTTTTACTTTATTTTTCAATTACACTAGATGTTCAACATTATTTTTTGTTTTAGTGATTAGACAACTATATCATTTAGGAAGTGATTCTCCCCTATAATTCCAGTCCCGACCTGGCAATCATACATACTTATTACAATATTATTGACTATATTCCCTATGCTGTACTTTATATCCCTGTGACTGTTCTGTAACTACCAATTTGTACTTCTTAATTCTTTCACCTTTATCACCCAGCCACGCAAGACCCCTTCAATCTGGAAACGCTGATTATTCTATCTATGAGTCTGTTTCTGTTTTGTTTGTTCATTTGTTTTGTTCCTTAGATTCCACATATATGTAAAATCATATGGTATTTGACTTTTTCTCTCTGACTTATTTCACTTAGCATAATACCCTCTAGGTCCATCCATGTTGTTGCAAAAGGTAAGATTTCATTTTTTATGACCGAGTAATATTTCATTGTATATCTATACCAACACTCTTTTGTCCATTTGTCTATTGATGGGCACTTGGGTTGTTTCCACATCTTGGCTATTGTAAATAACGCTGTAATGAACATAGAGGTGCATTTTTCTTTTTGAATTGGTGTTTTGGAATTCTTTTGATAAATACCCAGAAATGTAATTGCTGGGTCATATGGTAAGTCTATTTTTAATTTTGGGGGGAACCTCCATATGGTTTTCCATAATGGCTGCACCAATTTGCAATTCCACCAACAGTGCCCTAGGGTTCCCTTTTCTTCACATCCTCGCTAACACTTGTTTGTTGATTTATTGATGATATCTCATTGTAATTTTAATTTATATTTATCTGATAATTAGTGACATTGAGCATCTTTTCATGTGTCTTTTGGCCATCTGTATGTCATCTTTGGAGAAGTATCTATTCAGGTCCTCTGCCCATTTGTTAATTGGATTGTTTTGTGGGATTTTTTGGTGTTGAGTAGTATGGATTCTTTATAAATTTTATCTTCTTTTATTCAGTAGATTGTCTTTTGATTTTGTTGATGGTTTCCTTTGCTATGCAAAACTTTTTAGTTTGATGTAGTTTCATTTGTTTTTTTTTCTTCTCTTGCCCAAAGAGGTATATCAGAAAAAATATTATTAAGAGACATGTCAGAGAGTTTACTGCCTATGTTTTTTTCTTGGAGTTTTATTGTTTTGAGCCTTCCATTTAAGTCTTAATTTTTTTTTTTGAACTTATTCTTACATATGGTGTAAGAAGGTGGTCTAGTTTCGTTTTTTTGTATGTCCAATTTTCCCAACACCATTTATTGAATAGACTGTCTTTACCCATTGTATGTTCTTGCCTCCTTTGTCATATATTAATTGACTGTATAGATGTAGGTTTATTTCTGGCCTCTCTATTCTGTTCCATTGATCTACATGTCTGTTTGTATGCCACTACCATACTGTTTTGATTAATATAAAATTATAGTATAGCTTGATATCAGGTAGCATGATACCCACAACTTTGTTCTTCTTTCTCAAGGTTGCTGTGGCTCTTTGGGGTCTTTTGTGGTTTCTTATATAAATTTTAGGATTATTTCCTCTAGATCTGTGAAAAATGTCTTTGGAATTTTGATAGGGATTGCATTGAATCTGTAGATTGCTTTGGGTAGAAGAACATTTTAATGATGCTAATTTTTCCTATCCATGAGTATGGTTTATGCTTTCATTTATTTGCATGTTATTCAGTTTCTTTCTTCAGTGTCTTTATAATTTTCCAGTACAGGTCTTTTGCCTCCTCGGTTACATTTAAACCTTAGGGTTTTTTTGTTCGTTTGTATGTTTGTGATGCAACTATAAATGAAATTGTTTTCTTAATGTCTCTTTCTGACAGTTCATTATCGATGTATAAAAATATAACAAATTTCTGAATATTAATTTTGAATCCTGCTAATTTACTGAATTAGTTTATTACTTCTAGTATTTTTTGGTGGAATCTTTATGGTTCCCTTGATATAGTATCAGGTCATCTGCAATAAAGACAGTTTTACTTTTTCCTATCCAATGGATACCTTTTATTTCTTTTTCTTGTCTGATTACTGTGGCTAAGACTTCCAATTCTGTGTTGAATAAGAGTGGTGAAAGTGGACAGCCCTGTTTTGCTCCTCATCTTAAGGAAAATGCTTTTAGCTTTCTCCTGATTAGTATGATATTAGCTGTGAGTTTATCATGTAGAGCATTTATTATGTTGAGGTGTGCTCCCTTTATTGCCACTTTGTTGAGAGTTTTTTTATCATAAATGGATGCTGGCTTTTTTCAGATGCTTTTTCTTCAACTATTAATATGATCATATGATTCTTATCCTTCATTTTGTTTATGTGATGAATCACATCAACTGATTTGTGGAACCCAGGAATAAACCCCACGTGACCATTATGTATGATCTTTTTAATGTATTGTTGAATTTGGTTTGCTAATATTTTGTTGAGGATTTTTCCATCTATGTTCATCAGGTATGTTGGTCTATAATTTTCTTTTTTGTCTAATTTTGGAATCAGGATAGTTGATGTCCTTGTAAAATGAGCTTGGGAGCCATCCTTCCTTTTGAATGTTTTGGAATACTTTGAGAAGGATATGTGCTAATTCTTCTTTGAATGTTTGGTAAAATTCACTTGTGAAGCCATCTGATTCAGGACTTTTGTTTGTTGGGAGTTCTTTGATTACTGATTTGATTTCATTGGTAGTGATCGGTCTATTCAGATTTACTGTTTCTTCTTGATTCAGTCTTAGAAGGTTTATGTTTCTAGGAAAATTTTTTGTTTGTTTTTTAGAGAGAGAAACATCCATGTGAGAAACATCAATAGGCTGCCTCCTGCACGCCCCCTACTGGGGATCGAGCTGTATGCAATCCGGGCATGTGCCCTGACAGTAAATGGAACTAGGATCTCTTAGTCCATGGGACTATGCTTAATCCACTGAATCACATTGGCCAGGCAGTTTCTAGGAATTTATCCATTTCTTCCATGTTGTCCAATTTGTTGGCATATAAGTTTTTTTGTAATAATATTTTCTTAAAATCTTTAATATTTCTGTGGTAATTTCTCTTTCATTTCTGATTTTATTTGGGTCCTCTTTCTCCTTTTTTCTTGATGAATCTGGTTATAGATTTATCAATCTTGTTTATTTTTTCAAAGAACCAGCTCATGGTTTCTTTGATCTTTTGTATTATTTGTTTAGACTCTATTTTGTTTATTTCCACTCTGATCTTTATTTCCTTCCTTCTACTCACTTTGGGCTTTGTTTGTTGTTCTTTTTCTAGTTCTTTTAGGTGTAAGGTTAGATTGTTTATTGGAGATTTGTCTTTTTTTCTTGATATTTCTCTTGTTTCTCGAGGTAGATCTGTATTGATATAAATTCCCTCTTAGGCCTGCTTTTGCTGTGTCCCATAGATTTTTTGGATTGTTATATTTTCATTTTCATTGATCTCAAAATGTCTTTTGATTTGTTCCTTGATCTCATTGTTAACCCATTTATTATTTAAGAACATGTTATTTAGACCCCATGTGTATGCTTTTCAGTTGTTTCCTTGCAGTTGATTTCTAGTTTCATACCACTGTGGTTGAAAAAGATGCTTGATATGATTTCAGTCTTCTTAATTTATTGAGACTTGTTCTGTGTCCTAGCATGTGGTCTATCCTGTAAAATGTTCCATGTACACTTGAAAAAATAGCTATAGTCTGCTGATTTGGGCTGAAATGCTCTCAAGATATCAATTGAATCTACCTGGTCTAATGTATCATTTGAGGCTGCTGTGTCCTTGTTGGTTTTCTGTCTGTAAGACCTAGCCAAGTCCCATACTATAACTGTATTACTGTCAATCTCTCCCTTTATGTCCATCAGTATTTTTTATTGGTGGACATTGCTTTATATATTTAGGTGCTCCTATGATGGGTACATAAATGTTTACAATGGTTATATCCTCTTGTTGGATTGAGCCCTTTATCAGTATGTAATGTTCTTCTTTGAATTTTATGATAGCCTTTGTTTTAAAGTCCATTTTATCTGATATAAGTATCACTTCCCCTAGCATTTTTTTGTTTCCATTTGCATGAACTATCTTTTTCCATCCTTTTACTTTCAGTCTGTGTGTATCTTTTTTTAATTAAATTTATTTGGGGTGATATTAGTTAATAAGATCATATAGGTTTCAAGTATACATTTCTATGATACATATCTGTATATTGTACCACCCAAAGTCAAATAATCTTCTATCACCATAAATCTAAGAATCATATGATTTCAATTATATGTGTGTATCTTTCAATAATCTGAAGTGAGTCTCTTGTAGATATATATATGAGTCCTGTTTTCTTATCCATTCAGCTAATCTATATCTTTTGATTGGAACATTTCATTCGTTTACATTTAAAGTAATTATTAATAGGTACATAGTTATTACCCTTTTATTATTCATATTTGTGTTCCTTTTTTCCTTCTTTTTTCAATAAATGTTTTTCATTTTTTAAATCTTCACTGGATGATATGTTTATTGATTTTTAGAGAGAGGAAGGAAGGAGAGAGAGAGAGAGAAACACTGATGCAAGAGAGAAGCATCCACTTCCAGCTTCAACTGGAAACTGTTCTCACATGGTGGAAGGGACAAGAGAGCTCTCTGGGGTCTCTTTTATAAGGGCACTAATCCCAATTATGAAGGCTCGACCCTCATGACCTAAGCACCACCCAAAACTCTACTTTCTAATACCATCCTGTTTGGAGTTAGGATTTCAACATACTTATTTTGGTGGAGAACACAAATATTCAGTCCATAATTTTTCCAACTGTCCACTGAAAAATTTTGGGCTTAGAGATATCAATTGGTTTATCCACAGTTGATCCATAAACTAATTTACTGGCCACATTATCACTGAAAATGGACTCCAAATTTCATTTGTCTTCCCTGCCTTTGGTATGCCATACTGCTTTCATTACCAACTTTTAAACACTAACTTAATGAGCACTTATACTCAGTGAGTAGAAACTTGTTTCTTTTTTGTGAAATCCTATAAGAATAATAAGTGGGATTTTCTTTTTTTTCTACTTGTGTTGTTATCAACTTAAATTACCTTCACTCATCACCTCATGGACAATATTTCTCAAATTTCCTCTGCTGCCATACACACAAAACAACTGGGTTTCTGGAACTTCTGAAGGAGAATAAACATACTCTTTTCATAGCCCACAAGAGACTGTACACTTGCACCAGGCACACTGTTCAGGGGGCTGAGTAGGCAACTTCATTATTGTGATGATGTGTCCTGACACATATTTCAATAAACTATATGAAGTTATTGATAACATTTTTGTCCTTATATAAACATTAATCCTATATGCATTGACCTATTAAACACTGAAAAAGGTGGCACAGGTGCTGATAGTTGTCCTCTAAGGTGCCACACCAATGTCCATCCATGTCTAGTAGAACCTGGCCAAGGCCACCTTACCAGGGACCTATATTTGTTGTGGATGTCTGTTTATAACCAAACTTGCACATAACTACACAGGTTTATCATCTAGGCTGTTTTTTACAGAAGATCTGTCAAGACTGTAATATCTCTTCAACTCACATTTGCAAATGCTCTTAATCACAGACTGGGAAACAGAACATCCCTTCCTTTGGTGAATTTGCTTAGGCTGTTTCCAATAAGTGGATCTAATCCTTACTTAATGGACAACCCTCTAAGGGCTATTTATTTAATTAGAAATATATTTTTAAATTATATTTATTTATAAATTAAAAAGACATCATTAATTTACACTGTTCACTTTTCTTGGGAGTTAACTGAATCATTTCTGGATAAAGCATATTTTATGATAAAAAGCAGAGTAATTCTAGTCCCAGACATTAAGTTTGATTTCTGGTACAGCAATTTATAACAATAAAACCTTGGGTTATCTACTTTGCCTAAATGAGCCAGTCTGTTCATTTTAGCCTGACAATTGTGATATCTACCTTTTGGTATTTTGGTGGAGATTAAAAAGTGCACATTTGTGAAGTGCCTGGCAAAAGGTTTGGCTCATAGTAGGTACTCATAAATGGTATTTGCTAATGACATCACCAAGAGCATTCCTGTCCTTATGTATTATGAGATGATGGTAGAGGTAACCATCATTAGTCACTATCTCTTACCAGAGGAAATGCCCTTCTGTATACTTACCAGAGATTATCATATATATTCCTCCTAGAGAGTTTGTAACCTATAGCTGAAAGGATATATATGTAGACTCAAAAGTGTGTGACAGCTTCATATAAAAACATAACAAATATACTGTCTCACAAGTACATCCATGAAACTCAGGTTCTGTTTTAGAAAGCTGGTCTCTTCTCTTTTACTCTGACCTGGATATGGCTCAGATGTAGGAGTGTTAGGATGCAAGATGGCATTATGCTTATTGTTGTCATAAGTACAGAACAGATGTACTAGATTATGATCACAAGCTAACTGTAGTAGTTTAATTTTCCAAGAGATTCTTTTTCCTTGTTAAATGTGGCGGTGGCAGCATTGCCATGTCTCAGAGAAGCTGCACTTTGTATTTCTTTCTTTTCACACATTTGTGTTTGTTGATCACCTATTGCACTGGAGGTCCACTGAAAGTGGCTAGGGTTGCTAAGATGAATAGGACACCACTCTTGTCCTTGAGAGTTTTATAGATTGGTAGGAGAGACAGACTCCAGGATATAAGAATACAGAACAGCATGGCAGTGAAACAGCAGAGTTGTATTATGGTTTGCTCAAGCTGGTGCTTACCATTCCTGACTCACCGCAGCTGTTTCCAACTCTGTGTTCAGTGTCCTCACTAGGGGAAATGAGGCAGCATTTACACCATGGAAATTGACAAAAGCTACAACACACTTTTTTTTTTTTTTTTTCTTGAGAACTGGTTGTTAAACATTTACCAGCATGCCACTGGGTGGCTACAACTGCTTTATGGCACAGAGGAAGGAAGAGATTAATTTGTTCTGGGGCATTTGGGGAAACCACAAGAGTAGTGACATTTGACTTTGTAGGATGGTGGGGGAGGGAGGCAAAGGAAAAGAAAAATGGGGGAAACTTTGAAAGGGCAGAGTGATTGTGGGGGCTGGCAATCCCAGTTCATATTTACCTTTGAGGTGATGACAGCAGAAGGCAAATACAGTGTTGAGAAGCTTCTATTGATAAGGTGATAGATAGATGTGCCTTGGGACCTAATTCCAGCGATATTTAATGGCAGCAGCTCTGGATAGCTCTCTGTGCAGCTCTGGGTAGCTCTCTGTGCAGCTCTGAGTAGCTCTCTGTGTCCTGGCACTGAGGGCATACCTAGGGCAAGAATAGGTGCAGTATATCTCAAAGTGAATCAGAGTCGTTTGGCAGTGGGATCAGATTCCCTAGGAGCAGGGGTTTGCATTTTTAACAGTCTCCCCAGAAGTGTTCTTGCACATTCAAGTTTGAGAACCAATATTTCTAAGCTGGTACATCAATGGTTCTCAATGGGGCATAATTTTACCCCCAAGGGGACATTTGATAAATGAATATTGATTGTCATGACTTTGGAGGTACTACTGGCATCTAGTGGGCCAAGGCCAAGGTTGCTGCTAAACACCTCACAATGTACAGCACAGCCCCATCCACCACAGAGAATGATCTGACCCCATATGTCAATAGTGCCAAGGTGGGGAACCCCTGGCCTAGATAAGAACACTGAAGTAAGTACCAGAGAGGACTGAAGTCAGCTTTGTCACCCACTAAGGCAGAGGCTAGGAGGAGGTTATCGATCTCCAGGCCCAGATATTGATTGGGCTGCCAGATGTTCATAGACCTGGACAATGCTTACATCTATTGAACGCATACAGGTGACACCCCTGAAGCTGCCGGTTCCTTATATGCTAAAGTTGGGGTTTTTCTCTCTGATACCAAGGAAACATCTGTAACAAAAATAAATAAATTAATAAAAAAAGTTAAAAATTTTTTTAAATATTTATTGAATTATTCTTATATAACTGTGGCCACTTCTTTGGGGGAAAACCATGCTACCAGCGCTACACCAAGCAGTCTGTGCTCTGCTTGCACTTTTTTGAAATCTGAAAGGTAGATTTGCTTTGAAATCATATTGGCTAACAGTTGAATAAAGTTTTTGTTTATATGGAGTTAGGAAAGCAAACTTTGGAAATTCTTTTTAAGTCTTGGTTTAAGTTTTTAAGAAGCCAGTTAGTTAGCTTCCCTCCCATTCTCACTGAGACGATGGTAATAAGTTCTCCAGATCGACCCTGCAGATAAGGTGAACCATAGTGAAAGACAATCCCGCTTATTTTACACTTATTTAATTGTTTTTTTTAACCTAACATCAGTGTTGATTTTACTAATAACAGTTTTATGATCTAAAAATACGCCTCGGGCCCTCCATAGACAAAGATTCTTGTTCATTTGCTGCGATTCAACAGGTTTGTGTGCATTTTCCGTTAAGATTTATCTTAGATGGATATACAGTTCGTCTATATGGAAATGGGGCGGGTGACACCCTCCTCCCATGATTGCTTGTTTCAGTTAAGGTGTTCTGCCTGACTATTTGGTTTCCTCCCCAGTGTCTTTGCAAAAGTAAGACTTCAGGTTCAACGCTTTTAAAATGGGGTTGGATCCTGAGTGTTTCACTTTCCTGGCTGAAATAATTCTGCACCTTCCAAATGCTTTAGTGTTTTTAGAAAGCTCTTAAAGGCAAGGCCTTAAGGTCCGAAGCTAGTTCACTTTGAGCAGACCCAGTGCTGTAAGATAAGAATAGAACTCATCTTTTACTTTTGGAGCTTTGGGCAATGTTTCCAGCTGCTTCCAGTCATTTAAATCCTGCTAGTTCTCTAATCCTTGCGGAGGCAGCCTCTCTGGCTCCCAGGGTCCACCCCTTCCTCCTGATTGGCCAGGCTCCTCTGGGGCCCACGCCACCCACCTACGACATCTCTGAGCCCCAATTTGAAATAAGAGCCAGGCGGTCCTCGCTTCCCTGCTCCCGACTTTTCATAGGCTGGGGGAGAAAAGCTTGAGAAACTTGACATTGCCTTGGGCAGAGTGCATGTAGCAACAGATCAAAGAAAAAGCGGAAGAAAACGTGCTCTTTGCTGCCTGTGGATCTCACTGAGTTGCTTTTGTCTTGCGGGCTTCTGCTGGGTTTGGTGTTTCCCCTCTGAAGACCGCAGCGTGGGCTTCGAGGCAGCTCCCTCCCTGCCGGATGGGTCATGGAATTCTAAACATGAGGCAGGTAGGCTCCAGGGGCTGCACAGGCGGGTGGAGAGGGAGGGCGCCGCCTGGGATCCCTGGGAGGTTACTCCGGACCGCTGGCTGGATTAGCAGATTGCCTGACCAAGGTGGTCCACTTGGCATAAAGACGGGGCTACATTTTCCTAAGGGAACCAAAGAAACAGATTTTCTGAGGTGAGCCCCCTCCCATTCCTTCCAGTCCCTCCTCGCCACCCCTTCCCACTTTTTCCTTTACTGGTGATTGGTGATGTCAGGCAGTCATTGTAAAGGGCTTAAAAGCGGTTTGTAGAATATGTAAATCAACTCCAGTTTGCCTGTATTGTGCAGGATCTATCCCGAGCTTTTAGCTTCTATTCTATGCTTTGGGTTAGAATAAAGACAACTGAATATCCTGAAAAAGAATTACACGGGGCCCCTTATCTCATTTTGGCTTCCCATTCTCAGCACTTACTGGTTTTATGGCTAAGAAGGCGGAACCAGCTGGAAATGAGCACAGTCCTTCCATAAAATGCAGATTTGTTTTTCTGTTCTAGCAGTTTTGAAACTGTGTTGCTTCTGGACATGAGAAGACACCCCTGAAAGCAGCGAACTAAGAAAGGGCTCGGAGATTAAGTTGAAATGAGTCTTTGAAAAGAATTCTAAACCAGCAGCTTCTTCCGTGGCTCCAGGGCTTGATGATAAAATTCCTTATCAGCCCAGGCAGAGGTTCACAGCTTTACCATTAAGAAAAGAAAAAAGTGGGTGTAGGAAGCCAAAAAAAAAAAAAAAAAAGAAAGGTGTAATTTACAACTCAGTCAGTTACAGAAGAATCTTATGTCAATATTTAAATATTAAGATCAATACTCCTAAGGGGAAGACAGGACTGGAAAACATGCCAGTAGGCTGGTGAGGGCTGAGAATTATAAGAGGGGTGATTGCTTTGGCCAGCTCTGAATAAATCCGGGTAGGAAAAGTTAGCATTTTCACTTTTTCTTCTAAGTGTGTTGAGCACCAGCCACACTGCAAGCTTTGGGGGAAGTGATTTGCATAGGAAGTAAACTTTCCATTTAGGGGCCCGAGGCTAGGGATTTAGAACTTCCTGCCCCTTTCCTGCAGCCCAGGGAGGTGAAGAGAGTCCCCACGGAGTGGTCAGACACAAAGACTCCCTGCCCTCTTTGCCCCTGACTTGCTTGGTAAATTTCAACGAGTGCAGAAAAACACATTTAGACTCTCAAGTGCGCTGTGTTTGTGATGAATTGCCCTTGCCTTGTTGGCGACTGGGGCCAACGCTTCGTTTCTTCAAGTTCTGCACACTCACAGTCCTACCTCATTCTTTTTATGTCGAGCAATCAGATGGGATGGGGAAAAAGAACGGGAAGCCTTAATAGCAAGGATTTAAAGGGAAAATGAGGAATGTAAAACTTTTGTGACAAAGGTCCTTGGCTGGAACAAAGAAGTCATTTGATCCTGTGTGGAGCCACCTGTCCTCTCCTCGATGGTGTCTGAGCTCAGTTATCAGAATCCCTGTTCCCACACAGTTCCTCTGGAGCAATGGCACCCCCGTGCCTGAGGCCAAAGGCATGTTGTCCAGAGCTTGGCAGGATTTTTACCATGCCTAGCCCGTCGTGGCCTTCACGTGAATTGGAACGCAGCCTAGTATTGAAGTATCAAGGGTACACATGTAGTAACTCCTCAGTTATTTAATGAATGGACAGCTTTTTATCCCACAACTCTGTATGTCTAAGAAATGTCTGGCCTGTTTAGTACTTGGAAAGAGGATGAGACAGAGTGGGATGCAGGGGAAGGAGAAGGAAGAGAGGGGGAGAATCATTACTCACCCAAAGAATCAGGCAGTCCAGCATTTCAGGAATCTAACACATTGTTTCAAAACAGCTAGAACCAGAATGTAGAAGGGAGTGAGACGGTGGAGTTACTGGCATGCATTAATCCTAACTGTATTTGAGCTTCTCTTGGGGGAAAACTGACTGTTGCATGCAGGCAGGGAGAAGCGTACCTACCAGCCAATTTGTCATCTCAGCCCTGCAGCCCCACCGGACTTGCAGGGTTAACTCTCAAACAGGTCTGTGTGTCATCAGCTCAGCAATGAAATCCAATCTCTTCGCTGAGGAGCGATCCCTCCCTAGAGCTGCACAAATACCGAACAATGGTGTAGCAGCCAAGAGACCCCTGCCACTGACTAGCCACAGCGGGTAGCTAGAAATTGCCAGCAGAATTAGAACACTGCTTGCGTGGTGATGAGATTCAGAGGGGTTTTACCCTCTGCCAGGCTGGCAGAAAAAGAGTGGCGTAGAGGTATAGTATTCTTTGAGAGTTCCTAAGGTCATGCTGAGTTAGGCTAAAAGGAAAGTACAAACCTGATTTGCCTTTTTCAGGAAGTAATTTTAAAGTGTGCGCCAACCTTCTTTTGCACTCTGATCATAAATGGGAAACTTTCCTGAAACTTCCTTGAGAAGGAATTTGCTATGTTCCCAGGCAAAAGGGAAGGCATGGCCACCTGTTCTAGAAGCCCAGCCAAAAACAACAGGTTTGCCTGTGGCATTCCCGCAACTGCAAATATCCTCCCCAAATAGCACGCCACCCATTGTCCCTTTGCATGAGAAGAACAAATAATTTTTTCTCGAGCTAGAAAAAAATCAGGTTCTCCAGACAAACTTGCCTACCAGACACATTTTGTGTTTTTAATATCCTGATCACTTTAGAAACCACGCCAAGTGAAGAAGGTGTGCACTCTGTTTCTGATGGACTAAAACAAATCACTGCGGTCGCCTTATAGCACGAAGGGAAAAAGAAGGTCGTTAGCCAAGGCTTTAAGCAGCTGCTAAATTCTTGCAAGGCCAGGATAGTGCCATTATAAGGAAGCTGTGACTCAATTTGATTAGCCTGTTTTGCATTCTTTAGATTGGAATTAAAATGCCCAAGGACATCTGGTTTAATAATGAGTGTCTTTGAATTAATCTTTCCTTTGAGGATTAGAAAGTCCTTTACAAACACGATCTATTTATTCTCTGCCACATCCCCAGGAGAGAACGAGGTGGCAATTTGATCCTCATTGAACAAATGGTGAGGTGAAGTCAGAGAAAGGTGAAGTATAAAGAGACAAAGCAAGTTAGGTGCAAGTCTGAGGGTGTATGCCACCCACCAGGAAAAACAAACTACCCGTGGACTCACCAAAGATAGTCTAGAGATTAAAAGAGAGCTCTCCTGCATGCCCTTTCATTATTCTGTAACAAAGTCGTAGTATCCCAAGTATGGTTTATGGTTTGCTTCATTTGAAAGTCAAACCTGTAGAAGTTTAAAAGGCATTTCTGTTCTCATTTGTCCCAACAGTGAGATCAGGCAGATTTTATGACATCAAATAGAAAGATACTGAAACTAACCAGAATTTAAAATATGAATCTGAGAAATGTTCCCTTTCAGCAGATGTTTTGAGTTTTTGCACGTGGTGTGGAGGTCCAGTATCTTTAACACATTAGAATTTTCATTTCTCCCCTGCTATCTCTCCTTTGCAGGGAACGTTATAACCGTAAGAACTAATGTCAGATTAAATATCCTTATTGGTTGATTTGAAATATTATTTTGGAGTTGGCCTTTTCTTGCCATTTGTTATGTCCTGCACTAATAGTTTGCTTGGCTATGGACCACATAGGCTGCAAGCAAATCCTTTAATTGGTAGTTGCATATTATCCGCAGACATTCCAGCAAGTTTTAATGCTAAGTGTATATGTAGATGTCTCCTGGCTTTGATCCCTTGTGTGGTAAATCCACAAGTAACTATGGCAACCTGGGCTGTGGGTTGGTGAAGGAATAGTGGTTTGGTCAGTGGACAAAGTAATTTTTTTTATTAGAAGAAAGTGGGGCCGATCAGGCCATTTTAAAACCCGCATTATTTGAGGATCCCAGTGGATCCAAAGCATTTGGATTTTTCTCAATAGGCAAAAAGAATTAATGGCTAACCACAACCAGAGTATTTTGCCAGTGTAGCTTGAATACTTTTTAATCAAGTGGTTGCTACTTTCGAAAAGCAACTTTAATTTTTATAAAGATAAAATGAAAAGGAAGTCCAACATATTATATCAGTATCCCTGTTGTACTTAGTGTGAATGTTTGTATTTTCAGAAATTGGGATTTTAAAAAGAAAAGACCATGATCCTATTGGGCGGTGTGCATTTCAGTTATCCACCTGCAGAGGTCAGGCTTGAAGTGTCTATGATGGAAGGCCAGGCGGTGCAAGCCACTGCTGGGAGCCGGGATCAGTCAGAGAATTGCTCTGCTTATTTGGAACAATTAGTTAGCGATTCTTTAATCTTGTGACCAAAGCAATGATGAAAACGAGTTCACTCAAAGGAGAGAATATCAAATACTCTGTGATTAAAGAAAGGGCTACAAAGCCAGGTCAAACTGGAATCTAATCTCCATTTAGATATGGGACAGTTTATTAACATGATTCTTTCTGGCCCATTATCAACTTTAATTTCATATGAAACTAGAAGGTTTTTTGCCTAGTTTTATGCACTGGATTGCTCTAGAAACTTTTTTAAACAAAAGGACAGTATATTAGGGACCCTCTCAGATCCACAAAATTTTTCCCCTGCAGAGGAAAATATTCCTTTGACACAGATCAGGATGGTTAATGGCCTACAGAAAATTGAGATACTGGAAAAAAAAAATAGCTAGACAGGACTTTCCTAAAACCATCACCACCACAAAACCCCTGAGAACTTATCTGCTTTGTGCTACAAAAGAGAAGTTCTGAGTAAAAAAGGCAAAAAAAAGTGTTGATTGTTTATAGTACAAGTGGATTTGAAAGTTTTATATCCAGTCAATTGTTTATGAGTGTAATGCAAAGGTTCTTATTTCCTTCCTTCCTTCCTTCCTTCCTTCCTTCCTTCCTTCCTTCCTTCCTTCCTTTCTTTTTTTGTTAATCCTCACCTGAGGATATTTTTTCCATTGAATTTTAGAGAGAGTGGAAGAGAGGGAGGTGGGGGAGAGAGAGAGAGAGAGAGAGAGAGAGAAACATCGATGTGAGAGAGGCACATTGATTGGTTGCCTCCCACATGTGCCCCATCCAGGGCCAGGATCGAACCTACAACCCAATCCCTTGACTGGGAATCAAACCTGTGACCCTTTGGTGCCCTGGCCACCACTCTATTCACTGACCCACACCGGCCAGGGCTCTCCTTCATTTCTTTTATCATTCAAGGACATATACTGACTACTTACAGGATTAATATATTCATTTGTTCATTCAATAAAGCTATTTTAAATTATTATTATCATTTAGTAGGCCACTTTTGGGCTACAAATATGATTTTAGTTTGTTTCCTTCCCTTAAAGAACTTTAGATTATCTAGTGGATAGTTTATTGTACCAATAACACAGTGTAAGTTATTCATGGGCAGAATGCCTGCTCATTAATAACTATATTTGTATGGATAAGAATCTGCATGATAAATTGATCATAGCCAAAATCTTACTGCATTTAGGAGACTTGAGAAATTATTTGTAATTGTGAAATTTAGTTAGTTTTTAGCCACATATTTACTTGTAAAAAATTATGAATTTCTAGTTTAAATAAATTTATCATAATTTTGAAATAGTAATTTAATTAATTTTTATTGATAGAGAAAAATAGCTCATAGGTAGTCTTCAATCTAAGAAAGCATTATGCTCTAAGATTTTGTTGCTTGAAAACTAGGACATTTTCCAATGAGAAGTAATACCATGATTATTGGAGACAATCTTTAAACACTATTTAAAAAAAAATAACCAATCTGATTGATGTCAGATTAAGTTCTGAGTTTTGAGTTCATGCTTCCATGTTATACAGGATGCAACATCCAAGGAGAGTTGCCATACTTTTGGTAACAGGCTGGTCTTGACAGTATTTGAAATAGGAACAGTTTACACTAGTTTTCACCTTTCTTTCTCCATCCTTTTAATATCCTCTTGGTCCCACTGGGGTCTCTCTCTCAGTCCTAACCTAATACACAGTGAATTGCCCATCTTCCCACCCTTTTCTCCCCCACCTCCAAACTATATTCCTAATGCCTCTAGATAACCAGTTGTTGGGAGAGAAGCAATATGGATGAGCTAAAGCTCATGACACTTAGCCCTTTAACCCTCAGGACTAATCTTTAATTGAGGAAATAGCAGGCAGTAGAGCCTAAAGCTGCAAAAATCATGACTGCCCTGTCAGGAACATTATTTGTGGGTAAGGTCATGTCTTTGGCAGGCAGCACTTGCTGGTGTGTCTGCCATTGGGGTCAGACCTGTTCATTTGGTTTTTTGTTTGTTTGTTTGTTTGTTTGTTTCTCAGCATCCTTCCTGAACTTCCAGATTCACTGGGGTCTTTGTGAGTGACAGCCAGGGAACCACAGGGGACCGTCCATATGAGGGCAGTGATGGCATTTGTGGGTTTGGGTTGTTTGTAAGTACACTCTATAAGCTGAACACTGCCTATTTGGATTAGAATACATGGAAAGAAAATAGCTGGAGCTTCCTCTTATCCACACAAGTAATTGATGAAATGGTGTATGTATTTCCAGTTAATCATTTGCCTATCTTGGGACTGAGTTCCTCCAGAGCAAGACTTACATCTTAATTACCTTTAAGTCCCCAGGTCCAAGCACAGTGCCTGGTACACAGTGAGAATCATTAAATATTTTACAGGCACATGCTGGATGGATTTTTAGCAGGAAAGAAAATGGAAAATGCTTAAGATCAGAGGGGATATGAGGAAGAAAGGTAATCTGAAAGGTTGGGGGAATAACAAGGACTAAATAAATTAAAATTAGAAAAAATATTGAAATATGTTGTGATTGCTTGGCCATCTAGTTTATTCAATTGTGTTCTGGGGGAGGACACAAGCCAGAACATAACAGACTGCTTGCCTTATACTCCTCATGATGAGGCTACAGAAATGGCTAAGAAATGGGACATACTCTCCAATAGCTCAAAGCCTTAAAGCAAAGATAAAATCTGCTGTTTACTCGTATTGAGCCCAACCTGATGTTTTAGGCCTTTGGCCCACGTGCAGTTGGTTTATTTTGCCAGGTGAGGGGCATGCCCAAGGTCACTCAGCAACTGAAAGATTGTTTCTAGAAGACTGAAGTCTTCTACTCTATTCCATGCATATGGCGGCCACATTTTCTGCAGTGAAATTTAAGACATATGCTGGACAAAACATTTTCACTGCTTCTGGGTGTGACAGACTGTCTGAGAGTTATGGTTTAAATGATGAAATAAAAATCAGAGACATTTAATGGTTTATGGAGACAACAGGACTAATACATTTTCAAAGGGTCCACGAGCTCGATGATGTTATCTGTCATGTGTCAAGTTGTGGAGTGTGGGTTCAGTTGTATGTATTTTGAAGTGGTCTTCTCCAAACAATTAAGAGGAAAGGAGCTGTTTGTGGACAAATGGAATTTGTTGAATGTCTTACTGAGTTACTAATAACTAAATGAACGGCCAGTTAAAGCAATATGTCAATGGAAGGCATCACCAAATATTAGAAATCTGTTTATTTGTACCAGATAGTCTTCTATAGGAGAAGTCAGACAAACAGTATAAGTTAAAAAAAAAAGAATTCTAGGTAAATGTTTAGTGTTTATGGGTTGAAATTTTAGCACAGAGAAAGGCTCTACCTTCCATCAGGGAGCAAAAGGTATGAGCAAATTTACACCAAGAACCCGAGTCTTCTAGACTCCACATCTTACTCTCTTTTGACTGTATCACATACTTTCTAGTGAGATATAATTTGGATGTTTTGGGGTCACATGCTAATTTAATGTGCTAATAAATTACAAGATAGATTGAATGGATTGATTGTTTATAATGAGACAAGAATCAGGAAGGACTGATCAGCTTTGGAAGAAAATACCATCTGAAAAATCCAAGTCGTCAGATAGTCTTATATTCATTCGAGTTTTGTACTTCTTTTGCCTGTATATTCTTTGCTCTGATTTTAGATAAGTGTGAAAATGTCAAAGAGTAAAAACTAGGAGAATTATGTTTATACAGAAGAAAGTTCAAAGAATGAGATGAGTCCTTTTTTCTACGGATTAATCAGCTGTACATTTTGGAAATAGTGCAGGAAACTGAAATGCAATGAATGGAAGGGAGAAGTAAGTGAAGTCATTTTAGCCAACATATAGGGAAAGCAGAATAGAAAAACTGGCTATTTGGTGAGTGACCCAGTTGAGGCTTTTCATTGGTCAGTGCTTCATTTAAAGTGGATATCTAGCCTGGCCAGTGTGGCTCAGAGTATTGAGCGTCATTTTAGGGACTGAGAGGTCCCAGTTCGATTCCCAGTCTGGGCACATGCCTAGATGCAGCCTCAATCCCCAGTATGGGGTGTGCAGGAGGCAGCCAATTGATGTTTCTCTCTCTTTCAACAACAAAAAAAATACCCCAAAACAACAAAAAAAGTATTTTTAAAAATAAAATAAAATAAAGTGGATTTCCAGCCTGCAAACCAAAGAGTTGCGAGTTCAATTCCCAGTCAAGGGCATGTACCTTGGTTGTGGGTTCAGTCCCTGACTGGGGTCATGGGGGAGGCAACCAATCGATGGGTCTCTCTCACATCTATGTTTCTCTCTCTCTCTCTCTCTCTCTCTCTCTCTCTCTGTCTCTCTCTCTCCCTCCCTCCTTCCCTTCCTCCCTTCCTTCCTCCCTCCCACTAGAACTAAAAAAAAAAAAAGGAAAAATATCCTCAGGTGAGGATAAAAAAATAATAATAATAAAGTGGATTTCTAAAGAGATATTGTTGCTGCTGCTCTTTTTATATGGCTCTGAGTGAAAGAAAGAAAACGAGTCATAATTGATTGAGTTGGGTATGGCTTTCTGAATAGAAAAAGACAGGATAGTAGACTATTGAATAATGAATATTTATTGCTTAATGCTTCTCAGCCTGGAGGAGACACTTTCTGAATATTTTTAACATTTCCCCTTTCTAACATTTCAGCTGTCAGAATTGAATGATTCACATGTAAACTACATTGTTTTGGTTTAACTAACAAAGAGAGTGATAAGACATGAATTGTTTGTGACAGCCCTGAGCATTGATAACAGAAGACATTAATGCCTGCAGACACAGCCTACATGGTAAAATTCTGGGAGCAAAAATGCTTATTATATGAGGCCAATGTGCTTTGACCTAGTTTTGCTTTTCTGCTTGGAAATTATGTCAGTATTAGTTACATCACCCCCAAGGATGAGCCATTTCATATTCTTGTTTATTTCAGCATCATTTTATTAGTTTTGTATATTTAGTTCTGATCTCCAAGAAGCCAAACTAATTCTCATTGACTTGCATTTCCCTTTTGAAATGAGTCTTCTGCATAATAGAGAGGATTTTGTGTATTAACAAAATAATCTAAGATGCAGTCTTCAAAGATTCATTTCTCCTTGATCGGGAGCCACTGACTGCCCTCTTGAAGGCTCCAAGAGGCCAGCCAGTTTTCTGCTGATCAGAATTAGTCTTCCTTCCTTTGTCTTATGGGGATGGAATAGATAGCTGTGCCTGAGACTGCCATAGTTAAAAACCAAAAAACCAAAGTATGACAAAGAGGTTGATGGGACATTGCCCAGCTCATCATCCTTCATTTTGCCCATTGCACATTTCTGCTTTATTTATCCAGTAGAAACTGACTCAACATATTTTTCCTATTTAACATTTTTATTGAATAATATTCAAAATGAATTATTTCCTCTGTTGATTTTAAACACATTTTTTTTTTCCCGGGCACTTAATACTTTGTATCACCAGGGAAAAGATCCGTTTACTTTTTTCATAGATTTATGAATTCAAATCTTCAAAGAGTGTGAGTTCTTCCAGTGATCAACTTACATCAAATTTACAAGTATAATTTGCTACTAAAAGACCTTGAATGATTTTTGGTGCACATGTTGTAGCATTCCTTATTAACAAATGTAATCAGGCAAAAGCCCACAAAATATGTATTTGTGGTTCCTCTTCAAAAGTTGACCATTTGCTCTTGTTTTCTAATAAAATCCTTTTGTTGTTAGCTACTTTTCAAATCCCCTGTCTGAATACAGAAAATCTAAGAAGGGAGTGTCTCCTTCAAAGCGCTGCTAAACCAACTGAATTTTAACCAAGTAAATTGCTGATTAGCTTGGATCATTTTAACAAATAGTAAGAAAGTAATTGGGATAGGCTGCAAGTCCTGTGATCCTAGGGGGCTTTAAATGTTTGAGTCAACTCAGAGTGTTGTATTCCATGTCTGATCTTTATGCTAATTTGAATATTAGTGTTCTGGAAAGAAACATTTTTAGAGGATTTCTGGAATCCCTAATTGGTTTATAAACATTCTCACTCCTAAGCTGCCCAAAGTTGTGAAATGTACTGTATATCTCCTATAGTGATATCCATTTATGGGTATTGGCAGCAGACTCCCAGCAATTTTTCTGATTATTGTAGGCAAGTACAAAAACAGTTCCCTTATCTTACATAGGTAGTGGCCTTTCATATACACTATTTATACTCTATTTTTTTTCCACTTTACAATATAGCCTAGAGATCTTTCCATATCAGTCACAGAGCTTCCTTGTCCTTTTTAAAAAAATCTTTATTGTTGTATTACAGATGTTCCCCCTTTGTCCCCTATTGACCCCCTCCTCTCCACTCCCAACCCCCTCCTGTCTTCCCCATACCATTGTATGTGTCCACTGGTTATGCATATATGCATAAAAGTTCTTTGTCTTATCTCTTCCTGCCACCCCCACTTCCCTCTGAGGTTTGTCAGTCTGTTCCCTACTTCCTTGTCTCTGGATCTATTGTGATCTTCAGCTTATTTTGTTCATAATATTCCATAAATAAGTAAGACAATATGGTATTTGTCTTTCTCTGACTGGCTTATTTCACTTAACATAATACTCTCCAGGTCCCTCCATGTCGTCTCAAAGAGTAAGAGATCTTTCTTACAGCTGTGTAGTATTCTATTGTGTATATGTACCACAGCTTTTTTATCCACTCATCTACTGATGGGCACTGGGGCTGTTTCCAGATCTTAGCTATTGTAAATAGTGCTGCTATGAACATAGGGGTGCATATATTCTTTCTGATTGATGTTTCAGGCTCCTTAGGATATATTTCAAGAAGGATGGGCTTTCCCATCCTTTTTTTTTTAATTGTATAACATTTCATTGTGACAATGTACCATAATTTATCTGACCCCTTAGTGTGTAATTTTTGTCATTAAAACAATGTGCATAGAAAAGTCTAGTACATTCATCAGTTTGTGTGGGACAGTTGTGTCTGTGTTATAAATCCCAGAAGTGGGATTGCTGGGTCAAAGGGTGCACACATTTTCTAATTTTGATGAATAAGTAAATTGCTTACCCAATGAGTGCTTCCTTGGAGCCTCCCTAAGAGTGCATTGTCCAACTTGCACATCTTTGCTTACTTAGTACATGAAAGGAAGTATCACTGTGTAGCTGTACAATTCTCTTCTAAGTGACGTTGAGCATGTTTGCACATATTGAAAGACTATTTGTATTTCTTGTGCAATGTCTGTTCACATACTCTGTTTCAGATCGTTGTTGTTGTTTTTTAAATTGATCTTATGAAGAAGAAGGGAAGGAGGGAGAGAGAGAGAGAGAGATCGATTGGTTGCTTCTCACACGTGCCCCTACTGAGGATGGAACTCACAACCCATGTAATCATGCAGTATATAATCTTTTGAATTTAGCATATATATTTTTTTACTCAGCATAATTCTCTAGAGGTTTATCCAAGTTGTTTCATGTATCAATAGTTTGATCTTTTTCATTAGTGAGTAGTGTTTCATGGTATAGATGTGCCTCAGTTTAATCATTCACCCTGTTGAAGGATATTTGGGTTATTTCCTGTTTGGGGCTATTATAAATAAATTGCTATGAAAATTCATGTGCAGGATTTTGTGTGATCATAAATTTCCATTTCTCTAAGATAAATACCCAGGCGGGAGATTGTGGTATGATAAGTGATCATGTCCACCTGTGAGATGTGCTAAGTGTGTGTTTAGTTTGTAATACACTGCTCAACAGTTTTTCACAGTGAGTGAACTGTTGTACATTCCCACCAGTATGTATCAGTGGTCCAGTTCCTTTGCATCTTCCCCAGCATTTGGTATTATTTCCATTTTTATTGTAGCCACTGTGATAGGTGTGTAATGGTATCTCACTAGTATTTTCTTTTTAGAGTTACAGAAATACTTAATAATTCAGTGTAGGTGTATTCAATACCTCCAGGTAAAATTCTCACAATGGGCCTATCTTGGTGCATGTATGAATTATCAAAATTCCCTGTGATTGCTGGGTCTTCAGTTGAGCCGTGGACAAAATATTGATTGAAAAAAAAAGGAGCAGTGTTATGCAAAATATGTCTTTAAACATCAGATTGACCTTCAGTTTATACTCTAAGAAACACAGAGAATTGATACTTACTGAAGACATGGCACTTTAGGGACGAGACACATTTAATATCAGGAAGAATTGCCACGACTATTTAAAACTTCTCCTCACCCTGCCCTGGACGGTTTGGCTCAGCGGTTAGAATGTTGGCTTGTAGACCAGAGAGTCTTGGGTTCAGTTCCCGCTAGGGGCACGTACCTCAGTTGTGGCTTGTCCTCTACCCCGGGTGGGGTCGTGTGGGTGGCAACCAGTCAATGTGTCTCTCACATTGATGTTTCTCTCTCTTTCTTCTTCCCTCTCTCCCTCCCGCTCTGTCTGAAGACAAATGCAAAAAATATCCTCGGATGAAGAAAAATAAATAAATAAAATAAAACTCCCCCCCCACTCCAAATATTCCCTTGCCTTTGCATTTGCATAAGTTAAATAGGGACATGCTCTATCTCCATTGTCAATATATGTAGAGATGGGTGTATGTACACAAACATGCATTCACAGGCTCTTTGGACTTTTGTCCTAAATGTTCCCCAACAACCAATCTAGATTCTTCCAGGTCAGGGTTTCTCAGCCTTGGCCCTATTGAAATGTATGATTAGATAATTCTTTGTGGGACTGTTCTGTGCATTGAAGGATGTTTAACAGCATCCCTGGCCTTTAACCACTAAATGCCAGTAGCAACCCCCCCACACAAGGTTTTGACAACCAAAAATGTCTCCAGACATTGTCAAATGTCCACTGGGGGCAAAGTAACACGCCACACCCCTTTGAGAACCACTGGTCTAGGCAGACAAGGAGAATCTCAGGCTTCAAGGTAACTCACTGAGTCGCAGAAACTTGATGAGCATTTCCTTATCATGGGGCAGGTTCAGGTACCCATCTGATCACTTTGGATAAATACCACAGTCTACTTAAATTTGCTTTTGCTCATTATGTGCTGAAGATTAGGGGTTAATGTAGAAATATATTAGCCTTTCTTCCTTTTTTTTTTTTTTTTTTAATCCTCACCTGAAGATATTTTTCTATTTATCTTCAGAGTGGAAAGGGGAGAGAGAGAGAGAGAGAGAAACATTGATGTGAGAGAGACACATCAATTGGTTGCCTCCCACATGACCCCTACCAGGGTCGGGGACCAAACCACAACTGAGGTACGTACCCTTGACCAGAATCAAACCCACGACTCTTTGGTCCAAGGGCCGACACGCTAACCACTGAGCAAACTGACTAGGGCTAGCCCTTGTTTCTTAAAGAGCTTGTACTTAATGCTTTAAAAAACGATTATGTTTTACTTTGTATTGATAGTTTATCACTTATATTGGTTATTATTTCAACAGACACAAAATTGAATAGAAAATAAAACATCTTTATTAAATGAGACATATCTGCATATAAACAGAGAATTTTATAGAGAAATTAGTACAATACTGGCTCTTCTTCTGCTATAGCTTGTTTCACTGAATTCTCTAATAGTAGAGGTTTTGAGACATTTAAAGAATTCCAAAAGAGGCAAGAGAAAATTCAATCAATTTTTGAAATTTAAATTATACTTATATGGTAAAAATAATTATTTTATCATGTAAAAATGACATATTTTTACCTTAAATTATATTTCAGGGTAAAATATCTTTTATATCCTAATATATTATATAAGTATACTTTTCAATTTTAGAATTAAGAGGGTGAAAATAATTATTGTTTATTAGAATGAAAATATGTATCTTTTTAAATGTGACCTATGGATTTTATTTTTTATATGTTTTTATCTATTTCAGAGAGAGAAAGAGAGAGGGAGAGAGAGATAGAAACATCCATGAGAGAGAAACGGTTGACTTCCTCCTATACACTCTCCACAGGAATTGAGCCTGCAACCATATGTTCTGACTAGGAATAGAACCAGTGACCTCCTGGTGCATGGGATGACGCTCAACCAACTGAGCCACACCAGCCAGCCTAAAATACGTATCTTATATTTACATATACATTACAAATTACCTAAAAGAAGAATAAACTATAATTTCATGTAAAAATTAAATATTTCTAGCCCTAGTCAGTGTGGCTCTGTTGGTTGGTCGTTGTCCCAAGCACCAAAAGGTTGCCTGTTTGATTACTGGTCAGGGCACATGCCCAAGGGTACAGGAGGCAGCCGATTGATGTTTTGCTCTCACATTGATGTTTCTCTCTCTATATCCCTTTCCCTCTCCCTTCCTCTCTCTCTAAAAATCAATGAGTAATCGTTTTAAAAAATTAAATATTTCTGTATCAGTTATACAATTTAAATTCCACTGTTGTTTTTCATCTTCACCTGATTTTATTAGTAACAGAATGTAGGTTGTTGTCGTGTGCTGGAATTTGGACATAGTTATCATTAATTCACAGCTATAAGGGCTATGCCATTTGAATTGTTCTGCAATACAAATTCCCCAGAAGTGCTGATCTAATCCAGAGTGAAACCTTTCTTTCTCAGGAATAGAGATTTATAAACTGCCTGAAAGTATCACTCTTTCTAGAGGAAATGTGTCCTGAAGTATTCCTCTTCTTTTCTACGTGATTGTGATACCAGCAAACTAAACTCAGATGACACTTAACTGCAGCAAAGACTCTTGGGAATGTATGAATTTGAATAAGAAAATTAACCAAGAAAAAATACACTGAAATACAGATTGACTCTCAGAATAATAAAATGCATTTGTAAATGTATTAGTTTCATAGTATGACAAATAATGCTAAAAAATACTTGAAAATACTTGACTCTGTTTAAAAAGTGCTCAAAGGGATTTGTAGATTATGTTGAGAGAAGGCTTTAGAGGAAGAAATATTATATCCATATGAGCCAAGAAAATGATCCTCCTTTGTTTATAGGATTATGTAGTGGAATTTTAACTTCTAAAGTAAGAATATATATTCTTCCAAAAGGTCTCTGTGAAGTTATATAATTTCATGCATCCTTCATGTAACTTCATTTAAGATCTATGTTATAGTAACATCATGCACAGTTCCATTTCATACACAGTTCTTATGAACAGAACAAGAGGTTCGTTTATTTTTGGAGTTATATAACAAAGGGTTTCTAGAATCCAAAATAACATACTTCTAATTCTTGACATTGCCTAACAAGCTCTATTTTAAGGTACAGTGTCACAATATAAACTTAATAATGTCATCTTGGTCCCCATTAAGCCTCATCTTTGCCTTCTTTTATCCCTTTATATGTAAGGATTGTATAAGGTGACCTTTTAGGGTTATAATAGCTCCTTACAAATTGGGATTATTGCCATGAATGTTGAGCTGAACATTCGCTCAAATCCATAAAATGTCAGTAAAGGAAAAAAAAAAAGAGAGACTTCAATTTTGGCTGTTCTTTTAAACAAGTCTTTGAATAAGTCCTGGAAACCTGTGGATGGTCTGAATTTTCCTCAATGCCTAGCACACAACTTATTTATCTATCTGCTGAACGTATGGCTTACTGAATTAATTAATGGAAAGAGAATTTTTAAATGTAACCTATTGATGTTTTGGGATAAAATGTTACTTCCATGTAATGGGAAATCATTATTGAAGTTGTAGGGGTTTTCAGATACTCTATTTGGTACTAAAACTCATCGGAGTCTCTCAAGTTGTAATATGATAAGAACAAAATATTCAGTAGATTTGCCAATCTTAAAATGTATGTAGCAGAGGCAATTCATATTTGTTTGTTTTTCTGATCACAAAGCCTTCTAAAGCATCAAATTATATATTAGTTTTGAGATTTTTAACTTTGACCCAAGCATAGAAAATATATTTCAAAAAATGAAGAGTACTTCTGATTAGTTCTAGCCTAAGGCAATGGAACGCTTCTAGATTTTAAATTATTGTGTTCTTCATAATTAATGTCAAGGTAGAGTCCTCCCTGCGGTTCCTGATTGTCTTGTAAATAACACAAACTGCCTTATGTTTTTAAATTTCAAGTTTTCTTATGGAGCTCTTGTCCAATGATCATTTGAGAATCTACATATAAAGAGCAAGTATTTAACCAATCAAATTTATCTATATGAATGTATATTTTTTCCTTTAAATTACAAATTTCTTTTTTTTAAAGGATATAGTATTATCTGGACAGGTTAAAATTCTCTAGCATTTACCTATAAATGTTAACTAATGCTTTCCTTTTTGATCTGCTAAATGGCTACAAAAATACTTTAAAAATTATGTTATCACTGACATTGAGACGTCGTCATTATCACTGTCAAAAGCATACCATTTTGGGGGTTGAACCATCATAGCTGCTTTAAATTAAAGTCTCCACAACTGGGTTTCTTATCACCACCCTTGCCTCAGACTCTACATCACTGGTAGTCAAAAGTCTTTGGTTCATTTCTTCATACCTTATCCTGTTTGAATTCCTATAATGTCACCAGCACCCCCTTTCTAATGGCCCTAGGAATACTAGCACACTGGGGATTCTCCTGAGGCCCATTCCAACTTGGAACATTGTTTGCAGGTACAAAGTTTGTCCTTAGATAAAATCTCTATGTGTCTCCCTATTGCTTTTACCCATGTTTGGCCCCCACTACACAGCACAGAACACGTGCAGTTACTCTGTTTTCTGACAGCACTTCAAAGACAAAGCTAACAGGGCCTTCTGGGGGCAATTTTCCAGGTTAAATATGCCCAGATGTGTTTGATTTAGACTCTATCCTTTAGGATCAAGCAATGTTAGTAAGTACAAATGTCCAACAGTTAAATGATCTGTCCATGGGAGAGACTCACCTGATTGGAGGAAAGAGATACTGTTGGGCTTCTAATACCCAGTGATACTAAAGCCACTATTTTAAATTCTCACTGCCTGAACTGTAGAAACTTTGCCCAGCTTACTTCTGGAATGGAAATTCTGAGTCTTTGCTAGTGAGTGAGCAATAACACAATGGCAGGCATCTAGGTACTAAGAAAAGAATCATTAATGGACAGGTTTGCATTTTGTTCCCTTTGCCTGTCATGGATTGTCACAAAATCTTGGTGTGTATTATAGAGCTTAAAATATTAATCAAATAAAGGAGTCCTAAGATGGAAGAGAAGAAAATAAGGGGCAGATAAGAGGAGGTTGAGGAATCAGGAGCTTTCTTCAGATATCTGGAAAGTTGAAGGCAACTTAAATTATTTGGAACATCTTAAGAAATTACATCATTTTTACATAAAAGACTAGAACTCTGGAAAATACACACAATATGTTGGCAATACAATGTTTAGGGGTTGACAGTTCAAGTGGGATCTAACAAAAAGTAAGGTTTCTGAAGAACTAGATCTGAAACTCAGGCATGTCTTGTTCCCCATCTTGAACGGTGCATGGTATATACCAGGCAGTCTATGAATATTGGTTGAGTAAATGATAGAATGAACATGTGGTGGTGGAGCAATGCCCTGAATGGCATTGCTCAGACTCATAGGCATCTGTATGGAGTATAAGGGAAAATCTGTGGGCTATTTTTACCATTTAAAGGAACTCAAAGGAGTTTGTATACTCATTACTTTTAAATTATTATTTTCATCAGATATTTCTAAACCTGGGGATTTGTGAAGTTAAAAGTGAAGCGGTTTTAAAAAAAATATTATCTTAAGCCAGCCATAAAGGGCCACATATTGAATGATCTATTTGTAAGAAATGTTCAGAAAAATAGCATATTTCATAGAAACAGAAAGATTTGTAGTTGCCATGAGCTGGGAGGAGGGGAGAAAGAGGAGTGACTGCTAATGGGTGTGACATTTCTTTCTGGGGTGATGAAAATGTTTTGGAATTAACTAGTGGTGATGGATGCACAGCTCTGTGAATATACTGAAAACCACTGAATTGTACACTTCTTGAGTGAACTTGTGATATGTGAATTATATTTTAGTAAAGATGTTTTGTAAATGATAAGCACACTCCCAGCATTTAAAAGGGGCTGGGGTCCTTAGTGGTTCAAAGGTCAGGAATCACTTGCTAATTTTATGTAGATTTTATTGCAGGTTAAAATACTCCTATTCCATCTGTAAAGGGAACAAGCAGAATATCCCTGCAGCCCTAGAGAATGGAGGTGGGCTCCGCTGTTGGTGACTTTCCTGCTTCCCCAGCCCCAGTAATTAGGAAAAAGTGTGGAAGTGCAAGTGTTACAAGCACAGTGCTGAAAGCTAGGTCGTGAGACTTGCAGGCTCTATGGACAACTTCATGCTCTCGAGAGGCCAAGTTTCAAGCTGTTTGCACCATTCTCATACCACATAAATCTAGGCCAGGGGTCAGAAAACTTCTTCGTAAAGGGCCAGATAGTGAATGTTTTGAGCTTTGTGAGCCATTCAGTATCTCAAAACTGCTCAACTCAGCCATAAACAACAGGTAAACAATTGGACGGGACTGTCTTCCCCCAAATGCCCCATTTATGGACATGGAGATTTGAATTTTGTATAATTTTCACATGCTGCAAAATACTACTCTTTTGATTTTTTTTCAACCCTGAAAAATACAAAAACCATTTGTAGCTTGCAGGCCACACAAAACAGGAAGAAGGCCATGGTTTGCAGACCCCAGCTCTAGGCTAATGGCTTAGAAAGGTACTCAACTAATCAACAGGTTGTTGTGAAGCATGTTAAATTCTTTAAACCAGTGTACAACTTAAAGCAATAAATAAAGCTAAATTATGTTTAAAGGCCAAGGTATCGAGAGACTAAATTGCAGCAGTCAACTTTTTAGCAAATTATGAAAAATCAACTAATAAGATCTTTTCTAAAGAGTATTTAGAGTATAATAATGCTACCTTGTGTTGTTTCGAGATTCTTGTTTTCAAGTCAGGGAAGCTACGGATATCTTGAACATAGGCCATTAAGAAGTCTGCCAAAGCTGTGCATTTAAAGCTCTGGGAATTTTTCATTGCCCCTGGCTGCTGAATTTTAACAACAAAGTTATTCATTAAGTTCACTTTTTTTTTTAAACTACCCACAATGCTTCTTTATACTTTATCTGCATTTGATACCCTTCCAGAAAGATGATCTTTAATTTGACTAATGAGTGCGTCCATTGTCATTTCAATGACAAGTAATTTACAGAGAGAAAACTTCAGCAAGTGTGTCTCATAAATCTAGAGGTAAAGGTCCCTATGTTCCAATCCATGAGGAGCAGTTGTTAGATGGCTCCTACAGGATGCAGCCCTGAAGACACTGACAGTACTGCCTGGGTAATAAGCTGGAAGCGCGAAAGAAAGAAAACAGTTTGAAATATGTTGGGCATTTTATATTATACTTTTTGGGTTTATTTTTCCAGTTTGAGCACCAGTCAGGAACATGGAAGCCTAGCCTACTCCCTGTAACCCTCAAATATCCCCCTTGGTTTTGTCATAGGAATATTTAGCTCTATTAATTTGCAGAAATACAAAACTTATATTCACTAGGATCATAAGAGAATTTGGGGGGGGGGATCAAATGTTGAGCTCATCACAGATTTTAGCATAAACTTCATACTTTAACCGATTTTTTGGTACATAAATAAGTCAAGTGCCCACAGAGGCCGCAGTTCTCAGCAGACCGTGCAGATATCCCAGATGAGTTAAACGTGGACTCTGTCCTCAAGGGGCTTACAGTTTACTCAACTTTATAGAAAAACCAATAGAAATATCCAAACAAACATAGCAACTGCAGAACTTTCTTCCTAAACCTAAAACTTTTTCCTTATGTTTGTATGTGTACATACATAATATATGTATAAAATGTATATGTATAATGTATATATCATGTATACAATATATAAAGTATATACATAATGTGTGTATAAGGTAATGAATACAGCATCCTAATGTTAAATGATTATTTCTACATCATACAATACTCTAATTGTCAAAGCTAAAGTCTGCCTCAAAGAAGGTTAACTGTGGCTTTTAAAAAAATGTATGTTACTCTGTGCCCTACTTCCCTGTTTCTGGGTCTACTGTATTCCTCAAACTGTTATGTTCATTATATTCCGTATATAAGTGAGATCATGTGGTATTTGTCTTTTTCTGCTTGGCTTCTTTCACTTAGGATAATACTTTCCAGGTCCCTCCATGTCGTCTCAAAGGATAAGAGATCTTTCTTTCTTACCGCTACATAGTACTCCATTGTGTATATGTACCACAGCTTTTTTATCCATTCGTCTACTGATGGACACTTGGGCTGTTTCCAGATCTTAGCTATTGTAAATAGTGCTGTTATGAACATGGGGGTACATATATTCTTCCTGATTGGTGTTTTAGGCTTCTTAGGGTATATTCCTAGACCAATGGACATGGACAACTAAGCCGAGGACGGGGCGGAGGTGGGGTGGGGTGGGGGGGTGCCAATGGGGTAAAAAAGGTAAAATATCTGTAACAAAAAAATAAATAAAAAATAAATTATACTGGAAAAAAAATAAATAAAAATATTATAGCCCTGGGGGAAAAAATGTATATTTCTATTAATTATTTTTAGAGAGAAAGAGGAAGGGGGAAGAGGGAGAGAGAAAGAGAGAGACAGATAGACAGACATTTATCAGCTGCCTCCCGCACATACATCCTGGCCAAGGATTGAGCCCACAACCTGGGCATGTGCCCTGACTGGTAATCAAACAAGCAACCTTTCAGTGCATGTGATCATGCTCAACCAACTAAACCACACCAGCCAAGGCTGAACTGTGGCTTTGTTCTTGTGATCATGGAAGAGATAAGGAGATGGAAAGCATTTTGTGCAAACTGTTACCTAAATTCTTCTCACAGTGATATTTAAGTGTTTTCATATTCCAGTTTCTGTTATCTGGGCCTTTACCTCCTTATGACTCTATGAGTTAAATATTACTATTAGTCTTTTACAAATGAGGAAAATTAGACCTAGAAAGGTGTAAACCAGACAACATGTACCAGAGGTGGTAAAATATCGGGAAAACTTCAAGTTCAGCCACATTCACCTGCCTAATCCCATTCCTTCTCTTTGCACCTTAGCATACAGCTTAGCAATCACTGCTTCTATTTTCCCTACAGAAACCTTAGGAAAATTAAGGCATGGTAGAGTATTTAGACTTCCATTTATCTTCTATCAAAATTCTTTGAGCAGCCCATTATAAGAAAATGAAGGCATGGGCACTTAAAAAGGCAGATGAAATGTTCTAGATGTAGAAGGAAAAGTTGTAAGCAGGTAAAGGACAATTCGAGTGAAATACATCAGATGGATGCATGAGCTGGAGAAGATGTTAGGCACTAAGTAAAACAAGGGTTAGAGGGTGGAAAGATCAAGAGCACCAAGAACTTGATCATTAACTGAAGATGATGAAAATTCTCCTAAGGAACAATTGATCAGAGCAGGGTCAAGATCTAGGACTTGAGTGGGAGGATTGATTACAAGTTCTTAAAGGGTTGAGAAGGTCAGTGAGAAGACCAAGACTGGAAACTTTATTTGACCTAATTGTCACTGATCAGGGTCTGTGACCTAGGAGAGATATTGCCAAGATGCCATTCATTGGTATGATTATAAAGAAGGGAAGATGTATTAGTTTACTATTGCTGTGTACCAAAGTACCACAAACTTATAGGTTAAATCCACACCCATTTATTAGCTCATGGTTCTCTAGGTTACAAGTCTGGGTGGCCCACTGTGTTCTCTGCTCAGGGTCTCATAAAGCTGAAATCAAGGTGTTAGCCGGCCTAGGCTCTGATATGGAGGCCCTGCGTTAGAATGTGCAGCCAAGATTACTCCGGTTGTTGGCAGTATTTATTTATTTTCTCATGGTTTTAGGACTGAAGTCCCCATTTCCTTGATCACTGAGGTCTACTCTTTCTTCCTAGGGGCCACCTGCATTTCTTCTCATATGGCCGTCTCCATCTTCAATGCAGCAATAGCATGTTGAGTCTTTTTCACACCTAGGCTCTCTCTAATTTCTCTTCTGCCATTGGTAGAAAAAGCTCTCAGCTTTTAAGGGCCTTTGTGGTCAAGTCAGGCTCATCTGGATCATCTTTCTCCCCTAAAGTCAAGTGTCCTATGTAACACAACACAATCAGGAGAGTGATAGCTCACATTCATAGGATCTGGGGGTTCAGGCAGATCTTTGGGCCACTCTTTTAGAAATTCTGCCTACCACAGAAGGTGAAGATTTTCAGCTGCTGTCTTGCTCTTTTGTGAGCTGTGTTACCTGTGATAACAATAGCTTTGTGGGCAGTTGGTCCACTTTTTCCCAGAGTTGAAGGGCAGATGAGAAACTCTACAGCTTTTCCTTCCTTCTGATACGTGCTTCTTCCTGCAAGGAAATCTGTATCTTTGGACATTCTCTTCTTTCTGTGGCCACCCCCTGGGTGTTGGTGCCAAGAAATACTGGAGGGCAGATGGTCCATCAATTTAGGGCAACTCAAGTTAAAGTTGTTGGGAAGAGGCATGGGGGAGGCCAGACAGCACAAGAGGGCAGCACAGAGCAAAAGCTGGTCAGTGTTAAAATGCAGACTCACCAGTCCTAGACCTTTCAGAGATGATCTGCTCATCTGTCTTCAAAGCAACACATGCCTCCGACCCCAGGCCCCACTGAGTCAGTAAGAACATGGCAGATACAACATGTGCTGACCACAGGCATATCATACAAAATCAACTCGTGAAAGATCATCTTCATAGAACCTCACTTTTTGCAATTCAGAAATGGGCTGGAATTCATTCGAAGATGAGACATTTAAAATGGAAAAATCCATCTTTTGCATCCCAGCAATGTAAACACCACTATTGACAAGTCTGATGCTGTAGCACAGTATTTCACTACCTTTCAAACATTTTTTCCTAATCACTCCTCTCCATGGAATTTTAATACAAATATACGTACATCTGTGCTTTGCACATAAAAAGAATAAGATTTTTTTTTGCCACCAAGAACTAATTTTCTTCCCCCCTCCCCAGGGGGCAGTGTCACCCTCATTGACATTCTGTGTTGTAATGGGAAAAAGAAATTGCCTGCATTTTAATGTATTAAATCTTCATCTTACATGATCTTTTTTATTTGGCAGGAGGCAGTGATTTTTCAGTTGCACGAAAAGGTACTTGAGATTAATCCTGAGAAATCAGAATTGAACATGAAAAATCATCCAATATATTATATTTAAAACAACTTGTAAAACCAAATGTAAAGTATGGTCCTGGTTTTGTGGATATGACATACAGAAAAATGGCTACTAGAAAGATCAATCTACCGAATGTTGTTTGCTAGTGGTTGGATTCTTCTCTAGGCCTTTGCTTTGGGGTAATGTTACAAATGAATACGTATTACAACTGTGTCAAGAAAAATAATATTATAAAAGTTTACCCTTCTCTTTGTTGTTAATTTAGGATTAATGGGCAATGTAAACTCCATCATTCACGTGTAGCAAAAGGAGAAATATTTCGCAAGGCCCGTTCATGACTCCTGTAGATCTCTAGAGGGCTTCCTGCCTCAAAGTTTATTGTTGCATTCTTCTTAATTCTGGTTGAATGCATGTACATTATTTTCTGCAAAGAAATACCACCTACTAAAGAGTGTTTCTTCTCTTCTAGTAAGGGTTTGGTGTCCCCAGAGCCCCCTTATCCTGTTTACTTTGGATATTTCAGGAGTTACTGTAGGATTTAACTGTGGTGAGTCGTTAAGCCCTCTTTTTAAATTCACAAACTGCCTCTAATCTTAGAAAAATGTCAGGTTACACGTTTGAGAGGCTTGGGAACTTGACATTTTGTAGCCCAGTTGGGGTGTAGGCTGCTTCCATTCTGAGCACCTTGTTCCAATTTACGTCAGAGGGAATTATATACAGGTCAGGGCTGAGAGCAGGTTATAATTAATGGGGTGGACAAGTGGATTTTTAGTGTTTCATAAAATAAAATGGAAATCACATGTGCTTGGGACTGTTGTGTGTTTTCAAATATTTACATTTATTCTAGTAAACATTGATTATAACTGATATATTTCTACTGTGAACTTGTTAACTGGGAGGTCACAAGTCATTGTTCACTGAGGAGAAAGGTTGGATGACAAGCTAGTTTTTATATATTTTAAATATATATATATTTTTCCATGAGCACTTGGGGAGATACTGGTGAGTGAACTCGTGGAAGTAATACAGTCTTAGGTTTTCCTCCTAATTTTCTTTCACGTTTAAAGCACCCACTTGCCAATATGATCCAGATGTCAATTCTTCTAAGGGAGATTGGGAAGTGCTTAGCTTGTGAAATTCCTGAATGGATCCTGGTGAACATGCATGACCAATGCTTAACTATGAGCCTTTTAAAAAAATAAAGCTTAGAAGTAGTTGAAGCACAACCAGAATCTACAGCATCCAAATCTTCTTGACATTCATACATCAGAAATTTCCAATTCCTTGCAGATGTAACAGCAACATGTTGCTGAGGAAAGAGATATTCAAGAGTCAGAAAAACCCAGATTCTAAACTGGGCTCCACCATGTGCTAGCTGTGTGGCCCTGGGCAAGATGTCTTAATTCTAAGCCTCAGTTTCCTCATCTACGGAATAGGGAAAACAATACCTCCTTTTTAGGGTTTAGGTGGGAATTAGAGACAATTTATATAAAGTTCCTGACAAACTGTAGGTATTTTAAAAATGTCAGCTATGGGTGTATGAAAGAATGGTTAAAAAAGGGAAATTCAAAGGAAACTTTATATAAATTGCATTACATGTCAATCATTTGAGTATTAGGCATATTAATACATTTTTTTTGTTTTTGTCTAGAAGTCTTTAATTCCCCCAAATATTATTTCTATTAAGTTAACGATTCTTTGTATACATATTCTTTGTTTTATGCGGTGAAGAATCAATATAATTACACTGTCTCTCAGGGCAGAATTGTTAACTAAGTAATGCATCATGAGACCTTTTTGCCCTTTCTAAAGAAGCTATTTAAGTATTTAATGGAAGGGCAGTCACTATGGTGACAGATATTGGAGCCAAATCACCCTATGTGCCTTATACCACTTTTGAGTATCCCAGCTTAGAAAGTCTCTGTAGAATTCTCCAATGTTTTATAGCTATAGTATTCTCTGAGGGATCCTTTAAAAAATGCCTATATTTGGGGTATCACTACCTTTCCTCAGGGCAAGAATTGGTGAAAGAATACTGCGAGAAAATAGTACAAATAGACAAAATAAGCAAGAAGAAACACTCCATTGATTATGGGCAAGGTCTACACTGAGCTGTAGATTGAGATAATAAATATCTGTTCAGTACATATATTCTCAATACATGTATACTCAAGACATAATAGTTGATAAAATTAATATATAAATGTATATGTTTATGCCTTACAATAAAGTCCTATTTTTAGGATATCACAACTCTACCATTTTCAAAATAGTCATTGTCTAGAAACACCAATACTGCTACTGAATCTGGCATCATTGATTCTTATTCTAGAAGGAGATCTTTTGTAGGTCCATAGGTGAGATATGACTTATCCCTTCAGCTTCATTCAGTCCTTTATGGAAATATTTATGAAAATCCTACTGTTTGCCCAGTAGCTGACAGAGTTCATGGCAAATAGTTAGATATCAGTATATATTAGATTTTACCTAGTGCTGCTATGAGGGCAAGTACATGGTAACACCCCTAACCCCCCAAAAGGTGTGCACATGTGTGTGAGTGTGTGCGCGTGCGAGAGAGAGAGAGAGAGAGAGAGAGAGAGAGAGCGCGAGCAGGAGCTCCAGTCTTATTTTTTTTTTTACATACAGTGCAAGGCATTTGAAATTGGAAATGATCTTAGCTGACATTTTTCAATCTTCCATCCAATGCAGGAATTCTTTCTACAGTAATCTTCACCAAAGGGCAAGAAACTGATGTAAGATTAGCGGTCTCTTTCTGTTAGGCAATGATTTGATTTCATACAGTGTTATTATTTGATAGATCAAGGTGGCACAGTATAAAGTTCTGTGGGAAATTGGAACATGGAGTCCAAGTAAGGACTGAGCTGCATTGTAGAGGGAAGGATATTTGGGGAACAGTTTTGAGTTACCATTATGTTCCATCATGAAACCTAAATCCTAGTGCTTTCTCTGTGAGTTTAAACATATACATCAAGGGAATTCACAAGGTCTGTACTTTGTGTTAATAAAATAGATTGACAGTACTATATTAAACTACTCATTTTTTACACTTGTTGAACATCAGGTAGAGAAGGAGGAATTTTGGTCAGTTTCCTTTAGCATGCAAACATAACAAAAACCTCAGTTTACCTGAATTTTGCCCAAAGAATCAAACTTCTGTATTAGCCACAGTTGTCTACATTATATTTTCCCAAGAGATTTCTGAAGTACAAGGAGCAGGGTGATGCTGTGGATTAATATATACGTTCATGGTCATGGATACAAACATACATTCAACTCAGTCTCTTAAACCTCCTCTATTTATGATTAGAGGAGAATAAAAAAGATCTTTATAATGAAGATCCCAAGGAGAAATAAAACTTGGAATTACTAAGACCCTTTTTATTAGATCCAGTATGTGGTTTGTAGTTATGCAAGTAAAGTGGACCCAAGTGTTTTAGGAACATTTCAATGAGGATTTTTTAAAAAGGTTTTCTATTTGGGGGTTCAGTTAACCAGAAAATTAAATTAACCAGAACTCTACCATTTCCAGAGAATTTCAATTAATTGCAGTTTGACTGTACTTTTAGTATAATCTTAGTTTCCACGCAGAAATGAATTGCATTGTCTGGCTTATTTCTTGGAAAGTGCCTAACACACAATGAACACCTTGAATGAACAGGGCAGTGTGACTTTTTGTTTTTGGATTTTAAATATACTATATATCTATGTCTATACATATGAATATGTCTGTGCACTTGATAGAGATAGAGAGAGCTTGCTGGAATAGGTGTTAATGTTTAAAGAAATGTAAGTAGTTAATGCTCTCTATGATCTGACTTCTACCTTCCTCTTTCAAGTACATTTTCCCTCCTTTCAATCCTGCCATTTAGAATTGAGAAGTATTTTTCTAGAAATAGAACAATGCTTTCTGCTCTGTTTCTTAAAGTAGTGCACAGAAGGAAATGCATTATGGTAAAAATAATGTATAAGTGAAATTATAATGTTTTGCTAAAGATAACCAGGAAGTGAGGAGCAAAATCCCTCAAGTAGCGGAGAGACCAGATGGTCGGTTTGTTTGTTGTGTGTGTGTGTGTGTGTGTGTGTGTTTTAATGTGGCTATTAAGCGGGAAATTTTGCTTGATTAAGAAGACACTGGTCTTGATTTTCATTCAACAGTTCTGGGGGTCTTTTTTTTTATGGATATATACACACACACACACACACACACACACACACACACAGCACACAGTTTTCATTTAGCCAATTGATCATTTGTGCCATTGTAAGCAAGACTGTGCTGATGAGAATGTGAAGTCGTAATGATTAAGAAGTAAATGGGTTCCCAAGTCTCAGCTATGAAAGAACTTGGAATCTGCTCACTACCCTACAAACCCCCGATCATTACCATCTCCATCATATTGTTGTAGGGTCTGATGTTTTGTTTTGTTTTCTTTTGATAACCCAAAATGGAAGAAAGGCTGTGTACCACAGTGGCTAACTAGGGTTTTGTGAGATGCAGGGTAGACTCAGGGGAGAAAATAGAGGTTTTGGAGTTCAACACTCCAGGGGGCTAATGTGCATAAAGGACCTGAGTTTAATCCTTAGAGCTGCCAGTCAGGATCATGATGAAGAAGCACCCATGCAAAGAATTGCTTCTGGATGCTGGTACATGGTGGTGAGAAGGGGGATCAGAGCACCCCGTTTGGACTGTAATGTTTTGGCAGTTGATGTTCTTGGGAGGTTGCCTGGCAGTGGCTTGAGCACAACAAAGCCCCCTTCTGGGAAGTCACCCTGCCATCATCTGGCACCCTTTGCCCAGCGCCCCAGGAGAGAGCTATTTCCCAATCAGTTCTAAGGAAGAAAATGAATACAGTTGTGAAACTGAATATTTGCATCCGTTTACAAGACAGAGTCACTTGGAGGAATTTGTAATGAAAAGAATAGATTCAGACAACAGGCAGAACTATTTGGAAACGTGCCCTGAATCAGGTGTCTGTTAATTTATATAGGGACAAGCTAAAGAAGCTACATAACAAGGGATAACCCACCAGTCTTTACCATAAAGATGAGAAATCAGACATTTAAATGTTTTTTTTTTTAAATTCAGTGCTTTCTCATATAATTGTGATTCTTTCTCCAATTAATGTTCATATTTATTATCAAAATAAATATATCGCTACTTAATAAAGTAGCTTAGCCACCTTGAAATTTCACTGTTCTTAAAGCTAGGTATCTTTTCATAAGTGAATTTTAAATCCTAGATTGCATCCCAAGTACGAAGTCTTTTCATTTTCATCTTTACTTACATTGAAAAAAACCCCAGCTCCTTATATAATTTGATTCAATGACAAGATAAAATGTACAAGATGAAATTCACACTTATGAGCTTAAAATGAAACCTTTTTAAAGGCTCAAATAATCCTAAGCAAACAAATAAGACACAAACCAAAACAATAAAAAAATGCTTAGAGTCAAGTCATAGCTTTTAATATTAATTTCAAGACATTGGCTTGAAATTAATATTAAAAATTTAATATTTCCTGTTTTATAAGTTACATTTATAATTTCTCTCAAAGCGACAACAAGCAAAGATGTTTGGATAATGCAAGAAAAATCTCTCAGAGGTTAGCCTGCCCCAAGAGTATTTTTAAAGAGATATTAGAAGCTTCATGGAATTTATGGGATTTATTTTCATATAGATTGCAAATATATATAATTGTTTACACAATTTTTGCAGATTATCAAGCCTGCATAGAAACATTTTAAATCTTAATATTTAGGCCAAGAAGTCTTTGGGTTGGGGATAACTCACTCTCTAGGAATTACTTGCTTTATAACCCTCTCTATGCCTGCCACTCTATCCTGTCCTAAGCTTTATTTGTTTCACTGGGGAGTAGCTGGCACCCACCAACCACCCAGTCTTCCCAAGCTCTTCCCTTGGTCTCTGCTGTAGTTGCAACAGCAACTCTTGAGTGTCCCATAACAATTCTCCCTGTGGTCATCTCCCTTCTAACTCCTTTAAGAAATGGGCTCTAAAAATTATGATTTGGCTTCTCTGCAATTTTACCTAGCCAGTGAATTTATTTATTTCGAGATACATTTTGCTATTGTTGTCATTGTCAGTAAGATGACAATAGCTCTCTCAAGCAGTAGGATCTTCTAGTATTAATTCATCTTTGATCCTCCAAGCATGAAGCCCTGGCTGTACCTGTTCATTTCCCTCCCACACTGTTAACCCACTTCTTTCCTTTTCCTTCCTGAAATTTCTTCTCCTAGAGTAGTAAAAGCAAAACCAATGACTCTTGAAATGTCTCTCTTAATTTCCTTTCACACCCTCCCCTGTACTCTTAACTGCATGTCCATGGTTACTTTCAACTTTAGGTTAACATCCTGCCATCAAACACTCAGACATTCAGGGAATTCTAAGTACCACAGTTCCTGTTTGGAGGGGGGGGGGGGGTTGCATGTGCCTTTTTTTCTGGTCCACTTTGTGATCACAGCTTTTCTCTCTCAAATTCCATTGCTAAAATAAATAAAGAAGTCACTGCTTTCTAATAATTCATCACTGCCTTGTAAGAAATATTAAAAGTTGGATTTTAATGTCCTAAAAAAGAAATCATTCCTTAAGCAAATCTAAAACAAAACATTTAACAACTTGAAAAATTACTTACAACTCTTTGCCCAAATGCTGGAAAGTTTTATCCTGAAATCAACATGTTCTTTGCTTGTGTATCGGTGGAGAGAAAGCCAAAGTATCGAGAAAGCCTGCACAGATATGAGTAGGAATATCTTCTTAGCTAAAGTAGACCTGTACCCACCCCTCTATCTTTTATCATGTTATCCTTTTTATTCCTTTCATTTTGTGTATGGTTCTTTGAAATTATCGTGTGTTCTCACTCATTTGCTGGTTTGTTTTCTTTTTCCCTCGTTACAGTGTAAGCTCTCCCAGGGCAGGACTTTGTTCTCATCTTCATCAATGCATTGCTAGTTCCCCGAGCAGTGCCTGGCACACAGCAAGACCTCACAAGTACCTGTTGAATGAAAGAATAATCAGAGAAATGACCTTTTCTATAGTTTTTCTCCAAAGTAGTTCTAAAATCAAAATAATGCTTAAAGAAAACCAAATTAATGTGCATATCAGATTTCTAATGTCATAAAAGTAACAAAACTAGCTTACCCTTCCAAACTCTTAAAATGAGTTTAGGTTAAGAGTGAAGAGTTGAAGTTGCAGACCAGATGCAAGTTGATTTGGGACTAATAAGGAAGTTATTAAAGGCTCTGATTCCTGGGGCAAAATCTATGTGTGGGGCCTACCTGCTCTCTGTCTGGTTTCCTGGTTCATCAGCTGATGTTAGAGGATGGTGGGGATGAGGAGCATGGAGCACTTTCTTGGGGCATCTTTTACCTGTGGTCTTCCATGGCTCAAGGGTAATTCAATGTCAGTTAACTGCCTGTATTGTAATTGCTAGAAAGCCTAGTGGTGATGGTTTCTAGTGACCATTATGGATCAGATTGCCAGGAGGAGACATAAGCTGTGGGTGTTGGGAAATAATTCTCCATGGATCTCTCAAATTTCTGTACCTCTTGTAAGCTGAGGTGCCAATAGCCTTTGTTCCAAACCATCTTTTCAAGGATGTTTGTATAGTGAACAGCCTTGGAAGTCTGAGATAGAGTGTTTCCATCCTGAGTAGAAGGCAGGTTTGTTTGTTGTCCGTTACAATAAACACAGTGTCTCTCTAGGGCAAATGTCAGGCAGGCTTGCTTGCATTCAGTCCATACCAAAAAAGTTGGGTGTCCTATGATTGAGATTGCTCAGTTCTGATACAAAATCTCTGCATGTATAGTATGCACCTGGGATGCTCTGTGGGACTTGAGGGGACAGGGGAAGTGAGGTGAACATGAAACACATGGTGCTTGCTGTGCCCTAACTAAAAGTGTCCTTTTTGTCGCTGATTCAAGGGACTTGTGTCTTCTGCCAGCGCCAATAAAACTGATAGGCTAGTTAAATAGTTTGCAAGTAGGAAAAATCTTAACCCTTCACTGTTTTTGATGGTCTCACTTGCCTCATCCCTGCCAGTGTCCCTTATTTCCTGCAAAATAGAAAACTCTGGTAAAGAATTCATATGGGACAGGGAGCAGGGAACTGAAGCTTTAAGGTCATGGTGGGATCCAATGGTAATGAATAAAGATATGTTAAAATCTGGGAAATAGATGAGATTGCCTATGTGAAGACATTTATTAAAGAATAATTAATGTTAATAATAGGAATGCTAGTTTATTAATCATATACTGTTCCTTCACATAAGACACTCCATGAACATTATTGAATAAATAAATGGACTTATGTTCTTCCTGTTTCCAAAAGTGGTTTGAAGAGGTTTCCAGTAAGAAAAAAAAACAAACATAATTAATATATTCAAAGAAGAGTGGAAAGAGGTGGTTCAGGGCTAGAAGGGAAGAAGGATGTGAGAGCTACAAGTTTGCCAGGCACTTTTCAAACTTTGTCTCACTTAATTCTCAAAGGACCCTCTGAGACTGCTCTCATTGTCACATTTTACAGATAAGGAAACTGCATAACATATGCAGAGTATCTGTGAGTATAAGGTATGTTGAGTAGCTGGCTCCTGTCTGCTTTTGTTAGGAAATGGCAGAGTCAGGATTTGAACTCAGGACTATCTGGTTTTAAGGTACATGTTTCTTTGCAAGACACCACACTGATGGTCTCGCTCAAAAACCAGACCAAGGACAGTTGGCTCAATTAAGCTTAACTCCAAGCTTCCTGACAGTACAATCAAAGAGAAAGCTGGATTAAATGCATAATCTAAGAGAAGAAAGCCTATCACTTCATCTCTCAACTCACAATAGAAGGAAAGGATGGGAAAGAGAAAAAAAGGAATAGTAGCAGAACATAGAGAAGAGGAAAAACTCCGCAATTTTAGATGGAATACAAGATAAGATATATTATGAACTTTTCTGAACCTCATTAGTTTAGAGACTGCAATAATCATAATTATTTTTATCATGTGGTAAATCCAATAAACTATAGGAACTCTGACGATCTTATTAAATGTATTGTCATATTAACAGCTTTAGTAGAATTTGCATCAGAAGAAAAGTAGATGCTATAGGCTTGACTTGACAAAACCAGTGTTATATTAATGTCAACTAGGTAGTTGCGGTAATTACTTCTCAATGCAAAACCCATCACATAGCTTCTGTGGGAGTTCTTGAAAACTCTACTTAAAGGTTTTATTTAAAGTGTAAGTTAGAATATGCTCAGAATGGAGATTTTTTCTTTTTGTAAAAAGTTTAATATCCTTTAGTAATATATACTAAGTTAGCTCAGTTATTTAATTTAAAAAACAGTATCCTATTTTCTTTATTTTTTGCTTTTTAATTTTTTTTCTTTATTGATTTTAGAGAGAGGAAGGGAGAAAGGGAGAGAGATAGAAACGTCAATGAGAGAGAACATCCATTGACTGCCTCCTGCATGCCCCCCACTGGGGATCAGGCCCACAACCTGGACATGCACCCTGACCGGGAATCGAACCGGCGACCTCTTGCTGCATGGGTCAGTGCTCCACCACTGAGCCACACCAGCTGGGCAACAGTATCCTATTTTAGATGGGGCAAAGCATAGATCTGGAAATTTCAAGAAGTGGACCGTGGGTTAAAAAGTGAGTGATTTAATGTGATTTGAAAGCAGTTTTAATTTTATGATACTTGAAATTATGTGTGTGTTTCAATGATAACCTAATTTACAGTCCCAGACTTAAAGATCTTTTGCTACTTGGAAAATGACTTCATCCATCAGTGTTTAAATCTGTTCAAAGTATTTTTGCTCGAATTTCTTCCAAGAAGCTCCCGCCTTTGTTCTGTAGGAACGCACAGTTCCGACTCTGTTCTTAATATCCTGTTTTCGTTTGTCAGCGAGGTTGTCCTTTTCATTGCCATGTTCCCATCGTTCCCCTTCTCTCATGTGGTGCTTTACAATAACAATTCTGAACAAAAGAGTCACTCCTCTTTCTGTTGCCTTAAAAAAAAAAAAGGCTTCATCCCCTGACTGTAGTGCTTCAGTGATCATGGGAAATGTTTAAAGCATGTTCTTCATAATAGTTAACCAGGAGTTGTGAATAAAGGTTACTTTTATTTTTCAAGATTGCAAAGTAGCTTCAGGGTATTGTGAGCGTGAGGTTTTTGTGTGTGACTAACTTTGAAGTTGAGAGAAAAAGTGATTTCCTTTGAGAAAAGAAGCTATCATATTTGAGAGTGTTTCCCAACCCGTTCATACAATAGGAATCAGTTACTATGTAACATTGTCATTACCTCAGTGAGTCACGGGACCGGATTGGTTGTTCCTGTTGTTGAACTTCAGCTTTCCAGTGTTCAGAGAACAGCAGTGAAGTACCACATTGGCCATCATCAGCAACTGTTTATTGATGCAGGTTTCTCCTGATGGATAATAAGTGGGAAGGAGAGACTGCACTTTCTGTGCCTTCTAGAAAAGCCTTTTATGAAATAAATAAGAAAAAGTTTCCCCAAGTGACAAGCATTTTTCCAGGTGAAATCTACTTGTTGCAAAACTCTAGCTTAACTGTTCTGTCTTTCACACACTAGACCTCTCATGTCATTTTGTTCATATCCAGGAAACCCTTTTTAGATATGAACAGGCAGGTTTTTTTTGTTTTTCAATACATAAATTATTTACAGGTTTCTGGTTTTGCCCATAGGAAGGAAAGTTTCTCTACTGCAGGAGTTCTATGAAGAGTGAATTCTGTGAAGTCCCAAGTAATTTTGCAAAGGTGGTTTTTATATGTATGTGTGTGGGTACATATTTATATATAGCTACAAAGACTAATTCCTTTGTAGATAGATGCAGGATTTTATATAGCCATAGACATAGTTCTATGAATGTATTAGAACTGCCTATCAAATTTTAAATATGCTTGGGAAGCCCGACCGGTGAGGTTTAGTGGTTGAGCGTTGACCCTGCACCAAGAGGTATCGGGTTTGATTCCCGGTCAGGGCACATGCCCAGGTTGTGGGCCTGATCCCCAGTGGGGGGCGTGCAGAAGGCAGCCAATCGATGTTCTCTTTCATTGATATTTCTATCTCTCACTCCCTTTCCCTCTCTCTCTAAAAGCAATAAAGGAAAAAAAATTTAAATAAATAAATACACTTAAGAAAGCATTCAGGGTGCAGTGTTAGAGCACTTTTCATCTGTGGATGGTGTCATGGAATCAATGGCTTCCATTTCCACCACCACCACCATGTGGGGCCACTCTCGAGGAGGGTGGATTTACCACTTCTGTCAGGAGACAAGGTGTGACAAGTTCCTACCTTCTTCCTTCTTCAGGTCTGCTCTTACTTCCTTCAGAACCAATGCTTACCTGACACCCACCGGTATAGCAGAGACCTGGAAAACTTCAGTCATTTTCAGTATAATATAAAATAGGTTCCCTTTGCCTTTGATACTGAATGCTTTAGTTCTCAACGTAAACTGTAAAAGACATGAAATGTCTGAGGCCCTCTGCCAGTGGAAACTGTCCTGTAAAGGTTGTCAGATTATGCTCTTTAGAAGATTAAACAATTTGTTGTTTATCATTTTCTTTTGTTTTGGAGGGATGGAGTAAATGTTTGTTTCCTGATGTTTCAACTTGAGATGTTCAGGCTAATTTTCCACTACAATGCCAAATGTCTGAGAAATTGTGACAGTTTTAATGTTGTTTTAACAAATGCAATGCTTTTAAATCTGTTGATTAAAAATTCTTTCAAATTCTGTTTGGTGATGTAAGTGTGTCTCTTTTGTGGATAGTGAGGACTTTTTAGGGAAGTCATCTGTATGTGAAATTGAGTAATCATTTTGTTTATTGTTAAAAGACAAATATGATTTGTACAGACGTAAGCCAAGGAAATATATGTTTGCATTTTGATGTCTAAACATGTGAAGCGTGTTTTGGTTTACCATGAGGTGTTGCAATAGCATGAAAAGTAGGTGGCGTGATTTGCAGACTGTGCAACACGAGGAAGCAGCTCTTGCCTCCTGTTTGTCCTTTATCATGAATGTTCTGTAGACACCTTTGCTGGAGTCCAGATATCTAGTGTACAGATTGACGCATGCAAGTTTGTAGTCAGCCTGCTTGTTTGGTTTGGTTGAGTTTTTGGTTTTTTTTTTACACTTTCCTGATAATTTACTTTAGTTGCAGTTTTTTGTCTTGCATGGTGATAAGGAACATCCTTGAAAGAGCTGCAGCGCAGGGCACTTTATTTTTTTATTTTTATTTTTTGCTTTTAAGTAGACTATTTCCTCTTCTTCTTTTAGACAACCAATATTTACTAGATTACTTTCCATTCTCAATTCACTCTTTCTTTAATTCTAGAGACTGAAATCTGGGACACCCATCACAGATTTGCTGTGTGTGTGTTTATGTACCAAATGCATATATACACATACAATATGTATGTATGATGTGCTATGTGTGCATAATATATACATATATGTATGTGGATGCAAAACATATCTGTGTATACATATGTACATATTTCATACACATATTTTAAGTTGTTTATCAGGATGGTAGATTGCAATTTCGATCTCTATTTTTGGAAGAAAAATGACTCTGTTTTATCGTGTATCTATAATACATCATTCTTCCTAATGTAACATTAAAAAAAAAAAAAAAACTTCTTCCAGATATTGTATTTTAATTTAGAAGATATGCACAAAATAATAAGACTTTATAAAAAATAAACAAAAAACCGAGCATCCAGAACATAATATGATCCTGTGCTCAGTATGACACTGAAAAGATTAAAAAGCCAGGGAGGGAGCACCCATCTCTACCCCCAGGAGCTGGGTGGGTGGCTCCCGTGGCTCCTGTTGGCAGCATGGAAAGCTGGCACTCAGTGCTCAGCTGTAGGACACTGACCCGCTGCTGGTCCCTGTGAGCAATGAAGGTATACAGATCCCGGTGCCGGGTTATTTTCGGAGGGACAAGGCAGTGGATCTTGAGCTGACCTGAGCTGTCTTTTCATTTGGTTTCAGTTGAACACTGAGTGGGCGAGGACATAGGGAAGCCTCAGTAGGGTCCGTGGAAAAGGCACTTGGAGAGCAAGAGGGAGTTTTGCTTCTTCAACTCAGCAACCCTGGCGGGGTGGATGAGGCGGAGCTGGCCTTCCTGGAATTGTCGCGTCGATTTTCCTGTTGTGTTTCACTGTTGACGCTCTCACAGACACACAGGACCGCTCCAGCACTGCCTGCCACCCACCATCTGGTCTCGGTGGCCTGTCTGTCATTTCGTGGGTCCCCATCCTCTGCCTACGGCGATGTTTCTTCAAAAAGAACTAGGGTGCAGTCCATTGGTGGGTATTCAAGGCGATCTATTTATTAAGAATCTGGAGAGATGCTAAAAGAACTATTAAGGACAAATGTGCTACTTCCTGTTTTTAACCTCTTTATCAGACTTTCAGTTAGAATAAATTGCATTTTGGAGACTGTTACAGGGTTCTTCACTATTAAGACAGTGGATCAGTCAGTTGTTCTGGAGAAACCAGGATTGCTTGATTGCATTGTCATTTGTCTGTCTCTGCTTGTGTGCTTGTGTGAATGAACTCCAGGAAGTGATTTAAGCATTCTGTTAAGTAAATTTGGGAGACTGGGTTTCAATTAAAATAACCAGACAGTGTGACCTAGCTCCCATTTCTCCTTAATTTTTATCATTAAAGCCTTCATCTCCCTCAAGACAGCTGCCATGCTTTCAAACGATTCTTTTCAGGAATGTTCATTCATTATTAATCAGGTTGCGTGGTCAAGAGAGGATGTGATTATTTTAAAGACTGTCCTAGATATCCGATTACTAAGAAATGAGCGTATTATGGACAGATGTGAAAGTACAGAAAAGGTTTTGTGAACAGTTTAATTCCATTTGTATGAATTCCACCAGGTGAATGTTTGGTGAAATTAAAAGTCTTCCCTGGTTCTCACTTTAGGTGTTAGGTAAAACATTTTAACTTGAACACTGCTCAGAATAAAGATAAAATGACAAGTTCTCAAAAATATCTTCTGTTGTGCTAATTAGTTATTTTAAAACTTAAGGCTAGTGCCTCAGTGTTTTATCTGCTTGTCACTTTTTTTTCTCAATCAGTCCCTCTGGTGCCCTAAAATTTGGTTGGCAAAAATTCTTAGTCATCCATCACTGATTAAATGAACGAGCTTGAGTGTGTTGACATTCGGAGGTTAACCACAGTGATATTTCAGAGGCATTACCTATTGAATGTTATGGGATCACTTTATTTTTCACCTGCTCCTACTCTGTGTATTATTTATACTGTTGCTTTAAGAACCTCTTTGCATTTTTACTGCTCTCTGCTGTAATCTGGGGTGGAATATAGCCTACGTTGTGACATCAATTTCCAGTCTTTCAGAATGCCATTAAATTCAATTGGAGCTCCCTCTCCCCTCTTTCCCTCTCTTCATGGCCCTGTTTTATAGCGATTTACTGACTCACCTATGTCTCAAATGAGCCAGGGTACTAATCAGTAAAGTAGCAGTTGGGTAGTGTGTTTATTCTGTGGTTTTTATAACTCAAAGTTAAACACTAAGCCATGCCTGAATATGTAGACACTGATTGTTTATGTTATTTAAAATACTCTATTTGTGGTAAATTCATCTTGGATGTAGCATCCAGTTTTTATTGAGTTTCTGTTAGGTCATGTTTTGTGATGAGAAATTATGTTTATCTGAGATGATAGTAAGTCCCTTCTGAGTTTAGTCCCTGATGCACACCCTGCCTCACACACTGAAGTTGATTTACAATGTTTCGTAGTTCCAAAATTGTGAGTCCTCTGAAAGTCTGTGTTTATGCTGATCCAAGATAAAAACATCATTCCACAGTCCTTAAAAAAATACTCCACCTATAGTTCTACAATAGGTGTAACTCGTAGAAAAATCCAGATGGCAATGAGTCAACTAAATCTTAATTACCCATATGAAGAAGGGATAAAAAATGGACTTGATCGTGTTTCTAAAATTTAGGACTCGTAAAGAATTAAATGTATTCATAGCATTTCTGATGCTGTCTCTTTTTTCATGACACTTTTAGGAGTCTCCCTTTCCAAACCATTTTTATGTGGCCAGGTGTAACATTGTGCAGTTTTGACAGTGTGTTTTTCACCTCAGTTATGTTTTGGTACACTTAACATCAAGCTTAGTTTCCATACTCCAGAGGGTATTTGGGGGAGAAAAAAAAATAAAAAAACAGAGGAAGTGCCTTGGGAATCATCCAGGCAGTGGCTGAGAGCCTCCTGGTATTGATCACAGGCTACCCAGTTTATTCCTTGGTCTAGTGACTAATTAATTTCCCTCATAGTGATGGCTTTCAGAACTGTACAAAGTGAGGGACTAAAAGTAAAATTACTGGTGGCCAGAATGCATGCTCTTATTTATATACTCTAACTTAGAAAAATGATTATTGTTCATGGACTATGCAGATATAACAGAATACATGTAAGGAAGCATTGAGAAATGGGTATACCTTATGATTAAAATGCGAATGCCTCCATTAAGAGAAATGTACAATAAAAAAGCTCATGGATGACATACTGGCAATCAAGTATCTCCTTGTTTTAGTAGGTGATTGATTGCACTCATAGAATGCATTTGGTATGGAGACTCCTAATTCTTGGTCATTCCTTGAATATATGGGTGAAATTTCCATATTCTTGGGATTTCAAACTGGAAAGCCTGCTCACTGACTGGCTGTGGGTTAAAACTTGCAACACATGACATTTTCACAAGGGTCCTGGGTGTTTCTTCAGAGTGCAGATTATCTTCCTTGTTTCATAGCAGAGGCCAGGAGAGAGTACAAGGAATAAAGTTGTAAAATTCTAAAATGAGCTCCCAAGCAGGGTCGTGGTGAGGGTTGCAACAGCATAGGCAGGTGTTAAATATGTCCTCTGAATTGACTTACCAGGTCAGTAGTTTTGTCTCTTAGTTCAAAAGAGGAGGCAAAAAAGAGGAATCCAACAGGAACCCCCTTAACTTCCATCTCCTTGGCTTATAACAGTAATCTGTAAGGACACTTGTCCTGAGTTCCCCATCTCCCCTATCAAGCCCAAACCCTACATCTGAACTCTTTGAGGCCCAAAGCCCTCCTTCTTTCACTGGGAACTTTCTCCCTCAATCTGTTTCCTCCCAGATCCTGTACCTCGGAGAAAAGAAGGCCCTTCTCCCTCCAGGAAAGTTCTCCTCCCTCCAGGAAAGTCCTCCTGGGATGAGTGCTAGTTCAGGATAATGATACCTGGAGCCTAGAGGGAGCATCTGCTGAGGCAACTGAATTGGCTAAATCACCGTAGCCATCACTTGGATGCCAGGGTCCCATCATCCCTGCGGCCCCCACTCTTAGCTCTCCATCTTTCTTTTGATTTTTCCTTAGCCCCAAAAGGCACAAGCCTCTTACATCAAGGTTTATCATGGGGGGGTGGGGGGTTAGAGGAAAGTGGTCTTTTAGCTCAGGCCACCCATTTATGATTGGCCCCAAATTTATATTGAATGTTATCTCCATATGAGATTTGCGTTTGTGTGTGTGCTCATGCATGCATGCCTGTATTGGCCCCAGAGCTAATCTAAGTATATTGAAAGAATGAGATGAATTATATAACTTTAGACCTGGGCCCCATTACTGATCACTATTGTGTACTAGGAAATAGTATTATTCAATAAAGTCTTTAGTTATTTTGTGATTAGGATAATTATATTGCTGTATGTTTTCCAGTTAAAAGCTTTACATTGCATCATCTGATACTATTCTTGCTTCCCATTTCCATTTTTAAAGACCCTTATAATTGCATTGAGTCCATTGGATGTTCCAGGCTAATCTCAGTCTCAAGGTCAGCTGCTTAGCAATGTTAATTCCATCTGCAACCTGAATTTCCCTTTGCCTTGTAACCTAACATGTTCCCATGTTCTGGGAATTAGGAAGTGGACATCTTTGGAGGCCATTATTCTGCCTCCCCCAGAGAGGGAGGAATAGAAAATGTGGTGAGTTTCTGACTTGTGATCAAAGAGAATGGAGACACCAGGAGGCAACCAGGAACTTGTAGGGCAAATGGGTTTAGGACAGAAGGCGATGCACACCTGAGTTGAAGCACTTACAGGAAATGAAGCAAAGAATGTCAGTACTGAAGTGGGATTCTGAAAAGAGATGGCCCTTCGAGATACATGCTGAGGCGTCATTCTCAGAGAACATGAAATGAGTGAACAACTTGGTTTTGTGAAGGAATGCTGGAAAACACCTAGACTTTGATTAGGTGGAAAGAGAAGTCAGCAGTGGTTAGAGAAACAGTGAAACCAAAAAAGCACAATTTCAGTGATGCACAGGATGAGAGCAGGAGGGAAAGGAGGAAGGGAGAGGTGTGAAAACATTTATGTCATTGTTTTCATCCATTTATTAATTTTTCATTTTAAAGAAATGCTTTCCTCAGAAGTCTTTAATCTGTTAAGAGTTTCTTGAAAAGATGTCTGGCATTCAGTGTGTCCCAGAATGCTGGGTTTAATTTAGGGATGTGATTAGAATGAGTGCTAGAAGGAATTGAAGGGAACATCTGTGGACACCTACCCAGGGACACGCAGCTAATAAACAGCAAAGCTGCAGATCATTCTAGATCATCTGGTCACTTCTCCAGCTCTCTCCTTTCACTAACGGTTCTGTGCCGTGCTCTAGACTACAAACCTTGGACAAGCAGAAGTGTAAGCTGTGAATTGTTGCATTCCCAGTTTGTTGTAAGGGGTTCCCACGATTACCCACATCCTCCTCTGAATGACGACCTATCAGCCCATTGAGAAAAATGTTGCTCTATAGAATTTCCTGACAATGATATGCAAGTGTGATTTCCTTCCATTGTAGTGACAGTCAAGAAGCCCTCTCTCTCTCATTTTTTTTTTAGGCTTGGAAATTAAATTATGGTAGTTCAGAAAATAAAAGATAACATTTTCTACAAACACCCACCTCTATGTTCTCAGTGAACCCCTGTTCATCTCCTAAAACCCATTTTGCATGTTGCCTCCTTCAGGAAGCTTCCCCAGCCTCTTGTCCCCCAATCTTTGAATGTGTCTTTTGTCATGTTGCATAACAACTTGTTCATATTTTCTCTCCCTTAAGATCCCTGAGACAGGGGCCAGGTGTCATTGTTCCTTGTCTCAGGACCAAGCACCTAGAGGGACTTCAATATTTTGTGAAAGAATGAATGGCATTTTCATTTCTCAAAAAACTATATATTTAAAGAAAGCTAAGAAATAAGCCATGCTAATGTGTTTAAGGTGGGGAGATGGCATCTATGCTTACTAATAACATATTGTTGAGTAATTTAACAAGAATGATATCTATACCATGATAAAATCTGGATAAAGGTAGGAAAAAAATGGTATCCACTATAGATGTCAAATCAAAAATCCCCTTCCTTTTGGCAGCATACAGGCAAAAGACTCAGAAAACTGGCTGGACCTCACTTTGCATCTAGATATTTGTCATCACTTAATGCCTTTAACCAGCTCTGTAGACACTTGCACAGAGCGCCATGCCAAGTGCTGTAGCAATAAAAGAAAAATATCCTGTTCTGTTATTAAATGTTTCTTACATGAATTGCCCCATAGGATTCAACTCCCATCATGTCTACTGACGTCAGGGTGAAAACCCACTGCATAGCATTTCCTGATAGCACTGGAAACTTTTGTGTTCTTGATGAAGTCTTACTCCACCATCTACTCTTTGTCATTGTTGCCCTCGCAGCATTTTATGTGTACCTCTTTAAGAGTGATTTTCATTTCTATTTTGGCTAGCTGTACATGTCTCTATCTTCTAACACATGGGCCGAATCCAACTTGCTATCTGGTTTTGTAAACACAATTTTACTGGACAGCCATACTCGTTCATTTACGTTATCATGTATGACTCCTTTTGCATGCTACAAAGGTAGTTGACCAGTTGTTAACAGGGGCTGTATGGCCTGCAATGCCAACAATATTTGCTATCTTGTCCTGTATAGGAAAAGTTTGCTGCCCTCTGTTCTAATATATTGAGAGATCCTTGAAGGTGGTGGTTATCTTTTATTCTCTTTGGCTTTAACCCCAACTTCAGTACATTTATTAATTCAATCAATGAATATTTGAGTCCTACTAGGTGCAAGGCACTGTGCCAGGCACTGGTGAGACATCCCTCAAAGAGCAAAGCAAAGTCTCTCCTCTCGGCGAACTTTATTCTAGTGGTGAAGCAGCAGGGAGAGATGGAGCAGTGAAAAAACTAATTCATATGTCAGTGATCAATATTCTGGAGAAAAATTTAACAGATGGAGGAAGGCTTGCTGTGAGGGGTGGGTAGGTGATTGTGGTAACAGAGGAATTGATTTTCTGTGGGTTCACATAGAAAGTGACAGTGGGGCCAAGAGTCATGTGCATTCCAAGACCTTGCGAGGGGGAGACAGGACGTGCTTGGCATGTTTCAGGAATCACAGGAGGCCATGTACCCAGAGCAGAACAAGGGGTAGCATGGGAGGAAATGAGGTCACTGTCTGAGTCTGTGTTTCTTAGGGCTGGTTTTATTCTGGTAAATTTCTCTCTGAGTGAGATGGGAAGCCCCTGGAGGGTAGAGCAGAGGAGAGGCAGGCCTTGTCATGTTTTAACAGGATTGCTGGCTTCTGAGTGGAGGATAAGCTGTGGAGGGAAAGGCATGAGGGAAGGCAGGGGACCATTTAGAAAGGTATTGTGATAATCCAGGTAAGAGATGATGTTGGCTTGGCCCATGATCATAGAAATGGGATGATGAGGATGCCAGATTTGGCTTCTCGAGCCAGCTCAGTGCCTGGCGTTTGGTAAATGTCTGTTGAAGAAAATGTCAGTGTTTCCATTGGGGTCAGCAGTGGACTTACCTCTAGAAAGTCTGATTGTGCCATTCTGGGATGTAATCCTGATACCCAATTAAAAATTCTCAGCTCTCGAGAAATAATTGATGCCCATTTCTCTGCGGAGATCCATGAGTAGGTGTTCTCCTTGTTTCCCCTGAGAACAAAGCAGACTAAAAGGGCTACATTTTTACTTTAATTTACATACTTGTGATGGGAAGAGAGAAGAAATTAGAGATAATTCTATTTTTCCATGATTAACCAAAATAGTGATTAGTAGGTAAACCTTTCAATTTCTTCCAAGCCACCTGTAGGAAGAGTTGGCTGGGACCACGCAGGAACAATAAGTTTCTCACAACAGCAGCCCTGGGCTTTCCATGGCAGGTTGCGAAAAGATAAGCAAGCTTTAATATTTCAAACCTCAGCTGCCCATTTGTTCTTTCTTATGTAGTTCATTAATATTAGCGAATGGCTAAAGAGTTTTTTAAGATACCAGGATTCTGTGAAGCCAGCAGTTCTTTAATTTTTAACAAGCTCAGCACATACACTACACTTTTAATGAGCAGTTAGCATTCAGTTGGTAGCAAGACGAGCCTTAGTTTAACCAAAGCACCGCATGATATTTCTGAGGCATGCTATTTCAGAAAGGGTCAGGGTATTCTAGAAATCAAGAATTTTGTAAATAAATGGAGGCGTGAATACAAAAAGGCTGATTGTCGGAATCACTGAACGTAGCTCTCTCTGGATGTGAAGTCTTCCCATAAATCAGGCTGAGAGAACCCCCGGAGGGTGATTGGAACCTGCGCAAACCGGGTGCACTGCACTATTCTCCCACAGCCAGCAGTGGGCTGCATCTAATATGCCCTGCGCTGTCCCGCAGATCTGCTAATGGTCTTGAAAGGGAGAAGGTTCAAAGAGGCTTGGTTCCCAGGCCTGCTAATGAGCCTAAGGCCTCTTCTCCTTAATGAACCAGGGCTTATGTGGGATTCTCCCCCCTACCCTTTTTGAAGGGAAAACAGGCAAGAGTTCACAAAAGCACCAAGTCTTCATTCATGGCAAGGAGAGCATGCAGGTGGCCTGAAGGTGGCCTGGAGGGGAACAACAAAGCTGGTTGAGGTAGCACTACGCCAACACAGCTCTGAGTGTAAGGCTGGTCCTCCTGCCAGCCTGGCCGAGCCCTTCATGGCAGTTTTAAAGCCAGGAGCAGGGCTGTGCAGGGCAGCCTGGAAGTCTCTTGGGAGTAATGCGATTACCTTCAACTGCTTTCTATACTGTAATCATTTACCACTGTTATAACTTATCAAATGAATATTGTAGCCACTAAAATCCTTGTTCTAATTAACTAAATTATTGTTAGTCATTGGTATCCAAGCTCACTGCAGCCACTAAAAGGGCCCTTAGATATTTTTCTGTGCTTCTTTCTGTCCACCCACGTCCCATTGCCTGGATTAAACAATAGAATTATTCAGAAGAGTAACAAACACATGCCAAAAACGTTGCCTCTATCACAGTCATCTCTGTGAAAGTCAGTGTTTTTTTTTCAGGAATATATTTTGATAACTGCCATCCCATAGTTAAGCATTGTATCCACTGAAATCATGCATTTGGTTTCATCCACGTTTCAGGCCCATTTCTCCAGTAAGTGCCTTTTGGCTCCTCTGAAGCCTGATTTGGTATTGCATTGTAAAAAGTCCTGAAAACACATATACACGAACATATCAGTTCATAAATTCAAAGCTATGAAAGACTCTAGTTCATTAATTAATGTTTCTACATTTTAATTTTCAACGGAAGGTAAAACTTGGCCATGGCACAATAAGATTACTGTGATGAGATACAAATTATGAAAATTACAGTTTCAATAACTTGCCAATTTGGAGTAAGACTTTTAAAGAACAAAATTGTCGTGCCCCTCCCCCACCCCCAATTGCTGTTTTCAATGACTAGAACTTTGAGAAAAATGTTAGCTAGTATGCTGGCTTAGGGTGTTTGTCCCCTCCTTATTTCCCCAGTGAATAGAAAGAGTTATGTGGAATGTACACAGATTTACCCTTCCATGAGTTGTATTTGGAATTATTCTGAGATGTATTCAAAGCTGACAGCCCACCATGGCTGACCCCCTCTCGCCTAATCAGATCTCACGTTCTGTTTCCAGATAGCTGATCAGCTTCCTTGGAATCTGCTGATGACCCAGGAGAGCTGTGCCTGAAGATGGAAACACTGGAGTCGGAGCTGACCTGTCCTATTTGTCTGGAGCTCTTTGAAGACCCTCTCCTGCTACCCTGTGCACACAGCCTCTGCTTCAACTGTGCCCACCGTATCCTGGTGTCACATTGCGCCACCAACGAGTCTGTGGAGTCTATCACCGCCTTCCAGTGCCCCACCTGTCGACATGTCATCACGCTCAGTCAGCGAGGTCTAGACGGGCTGAAGCGCAACGTCACCCTGCAGAACATCATTGACAGGTTCCAGAAAGCATCTGTGAGCGGTCCCAACTCCCCCAGCGAGACCCGCCGAGAGCGGGCATTCGACGCCAACGCCATGACCTCTGCCGAGAAAGTCCTCTGTCAGTTCTGTGACCAGGATCCTGCCCAGGACGCTGTGAAGACCTGTGTCACTTGCGAAGTGTCCTACTGTGATGAGTGCCTGAAAGCCACTCACCCAAACAAGAAGCCCTTCACAGGCCATCGTCTGATTGAGCCAATTCCGGACTCGCACATCCGGGGGCTGCTGTGCCTGGAGCATGAGGACGAGAAGGTGAATATGTACTGTGTGACCGATGACCAGTTAATCTGTGCCTTGTGTAAGCTGGTTGGGCGGCACCGGGATCATCAGGTGGCAGCTTTGAGTGAGCGCTATGACAAATTGAAGGTTAGTCTGATCCGCCTTAAGCCAACCCCTTTCTGCCAGCAAATGTCATGGAAATAAAAAGTGTCTTCGCTGCTAGCTACATGCAGGTGAAGGTTCTCTCTTCACCTTTGTGATCTGATTCGTTTTAGCATGTTTTCTGGCAGCCTATAAATGTTACACAATCAGGGTAGCTTGTAAAAGTTCACTGCTGCTTGTAATGTTAGCGTTGTCAAGGTGAGAGTGAATTAGAAAAATCTGGATCATTTTCAATCCTTGGAGTTGAGAGAGAGGGAGAGACATAGGGACAGGGAGAGAGAGAAAGAGAGCAAGATCAAGAAAGAATGGCAGATAAAATCTGACTTGGGGCACTTTGGGGACATTTATTTTCCTCACTCGTCAGGGAAAACTAATTTTGCTCACATTGTACCTATATCTAGTTACCACACAAACAAAAGACTAGAAGGAGGAATGCCTGGAGCAAATGTGGGGTTTTAGAGGACATGTGACCTTTTATTCCTGGTGGAAATGATATCCAGCTCATTGGTGAACTAGAGGGCTCTGACCATCTTGGGTTTCACGCAAGAATTTCTTTTTGTGGAGGTTTTTTATTTGGTAAGGTTCCAGGCAAGACTGTTTGAACTTCACTTTTCACATGAAATTATTAACTTAACTGCAGCTCAGGGAATGATAATTAATATGACTATATGTCAAATTAAAAAATCTCTCTCTAAATATGGATAGAATGCACCAGGGAGGAAATAAGCCAAGTCTCCAGATGTCTGTTCAACTTCAGACGACGGTGGGTCTAATTATTGCAACCTCAGCCGAGAGAGTGTGATACTATGTTCACCAGCTAATTTTAGTTCACCAGACGTCAATTAAAAGGAAAGGAAGTATAAATTAAGAGCTTTGAGTAAATATATATTGAAGTCCTTCCTCTCGGGAAAAACACACAGTTTTGTTGAGCAAACAAAAAGTGAATCACATGATCACAAGGGTATTACCACTCAGAGCACATCGTCACCTTTCACAAATGGTTCCTATCAGGTCTCCTTAGCACCAATGGGTGCTTGTATTGCCTGGGACCTCACAGTTTATTTTGTGACACTAGGATTAGCAGACCACATCTGTAGTTTGGTTTGCTCATTTCTTGTTATGATGAGGGAAGTTGGTATGCTGAAGTGAATCCCCACTTCCAAATGTCACTTGGGGAACAAAGGCGTCACCTGGGCAACATGCCTCATTAGAGTGTCCAATGACAACTAGTGCAAATCCATCTTTAAACGTGGAGAGAAAGTTAAGCCCAAGGATTTAGTGATATAGACAAGGGAAGACAGATGATGACTGGTTTTCTAGTGCAGTGTATGGCTGTAGCCAGAAACACGCTTCAAAAGTTAGTGATGGCAAAGGCAATGCATGTATGAATTGTGCCTCCAAAACAAATTCTTTAGGAACTGATGTGGCTATAAAATTTGAGAAACCAAGATTATCTCCCCCATCCCCTTTTTGATTGGGAACAAAATGTTTAGGATGGTTGGACATAGGTGTTTTTGTTTTCCAAAATGTAAACATGCCAAATCTTTTTGTTCCTTTATCAAAAAATGTTCCTTTGATTGGATCAAGGCTGCCTTTTATTAATCATTTCTTAAAATGCCATAATGATGTTCGATAGTCGACAACTCCCAGATTTGATATTTAAACCCGGTAGTCAAGTTTTCTTCTTTACTTGTAAACTGTCACAAAGGGGTTATTAATTATGTATATAACATCTCCAAATTTATGAGACGATATTGTCATACTCTAACCCTTTATGTGATAAAAACAAAACTCTTCAATTATAAGCCCCACACACTTGTCTAATGAAGCCAATTGGTTAGTGGTTGTTGATATTGTCACCTGGAGGACCTGACAATTAACAATATAGTATAATTTATCTTCTAATTACAGAAATATAGGCATATAAACAGCACCCGGTGCACCAAAATACATTTATAGCTGCTCAACAACAAAAAAATACTTATAAGCATTTATTTATAGTAATTTCATAAGATGTGTTTATAAGCATTTAAATAAATAGCATACTAGCATAGCATATTTGTTCTAAAACATGCCACTTATGTTAGAATAAAAGAATTATAAGCATATGTGACATTTGGGTATCTATGGTATTTCAGTTATCATATATTTATGAAAATGTGTACTTCCTTGCTTTTTAAAAATCTCGGTAAAAAACAATATAAGCATTGATTAGTAACAGCATCCAAAAAGGACCAAAACCAAGGAAGAGTATTTTTCTTAATTATTACTTTGGTCTGGAAAAGTAAATGCGTCTGTAAGTGTGTTTTTATGAGACTTTAACATCTCATACAGAAATGGGTTTGTGATGATGTGAAGGCACAAATATAGAGTGGAGAAAGCCCTGGCTTGATGGCTCAGCTGGTTGGAGCATCATTCCATACACCAAAAGGTTCTGGGTTTGATTCCCCATCAGGACACATACCTAGGTTGTGGTGCCTATGGGAGGCAACTGATCGATGTTTCTCTCACATTGATGTTTTTCTTTCACATTGATGTCTCTCTCTCTCTCTCTCTTTCAAAATCAATTTTAAAAATAGCATCGTCTGGGCCCTGGCTGGTTTGGCTCAGCTGTTAGAGTGTTGACCCATGGACCAGAGAGTCCCAGTTCGGTTCCAGCTAAGGGCACGTACCTCGGTGGCAGTTTGTCCCCTGCCCTGTTGTGTGGGTGGCGACCAGTCGATGTGTTTCTCTCACATCGATGTTTCTCTCTCTCTCTCTCTCTCTCTCTCTCTCTCTCTCTCTCTCCCCCCCGCCCTTCCTCTTCCTCCCTCTCTCCCTCCTGCTTTATCTGAAGATAAATGCAAAAAATGTCCTCAGGTGAGAATTTAAAAAAAAAAGCTTCATCTGGTGAGGATTAAAAAAAAAAAGTGTGGAGAAACTGGAGGATGTTTTCATTGATAAGACAATAGATTTGCTTTACTGGTTTTGGATATATAAGGACTCAGGTGTCTCCTGTTTGAAATTGTTTTTGTCCTTCTGTTAGTAAAAGTCCAGTAGAGAGCAATTCTGCTATGATTATGAAGAATAATTATTTCTTACAACAAAGTTTATTTCTAAACTTTGGAGGACATTTCTACTCATATTAGTCTCAGTATACATGTGTTTATATAAGGAATTGGCATACACTTTTGTACATTACAATTTTTTTCTAGGTGTAAAAGAGAAAAACCCATAAAAATTCCAACATGTAGAATTCATGCAAATAAAATCTTCCACAACATCTGAAATAGTATCATGTCAGTAATCTAATGCTTCCAGAGACTATGCATTGGAAAGCACTCATAAAATATTGAATCAAAGAGAAAATTAAATCAGCATTTCCTGAACTCTATTTTACGATTAAAAAGAGAAAAGTCTTCCTGCCAAATGAATAAGTCTCTAAATGGAGCATATCATAATGTGGACCTTTTTACATCATTTCAATTGAATTTGAGAAGCCTCTCAGTCTTGCAAACTTGGATTAAAAGTTTGGTTTGTGAACCACATAACATATAAGAGAATTTAATATAATGCATTCCAGAGATTTTAAGGAATTACAATGCAGTAATTCCTTTTCTTCCGTTTCAACGTACAATGTTGGAGCTCTTGTTTCTTTTCTCTAGTTACACCTATAAAAATATACAAACTAAGAAAAATTGACCTTTCCTTGCCCTTCAATTTCAGCATAGCCCAACTTCAAGTTAGCTGACACTGAAGTTTCAAACTATTATCTTACTATTCGGACTTTAAAAGTTGGCTAAGGGAGTGTATTTCTATAATGCTTGCTTCGGTGGATCACCCCATTGGAATTTTGTAATCATCTGATAGAGGTTCCAGTTAAAGCCAGGAATGCTGCTACATCTTATAGTGTGCAGGTCAGATCTCCACTACATAGAATTATCTGGCTCCAAATATCAATAGTGCCCATGTTGAGAAGCCCTCGTCTGTGAGAAGAATTTAGTGTTTATCAGTGTATTAATTAGCTAGGGCTGCCATAACAAGGGATCACAAACTAGATGGCCTAAGCAACAGAATATATTGTTTCACAGTTACGTAGGCCAGAAATGCAAAATCGAGGTGTCAGCAGGGCTGAATCCTTGCAATGCTGATAAACTGTTAACTCTACATGAATGTTTAAATTAAATTCATAGTGACATTACAGATATTCACTCAGATAAATGACAAAGCATCTGTAAGATAATTTTTAAGTAAGAGCAGAGCCAGATATTAGATTTTATTCAATTGGACGTGAAGCATTATTTTGGACTACATTGCATTTTGTTGGCTTAAATTTAATGGTGTTTATTTGGATAAGCTGGATCTCAAATAATTGTAGAATAATTCACATTTGTTTCATGCGGATATGTGATAGACTCTTGATAGTCCCATTATACCTATTATTTCATTTATCCTCCCAGCAACCATATCTGGCATGTAGGTTTTTTAACAGATCATGAAAAAGTTGTTATATGCTTAATAAGTGAAAGCAGTATGAGCAGACACAGTTCCCCTCCTTCAAGGAGCTTATAGTCTAGTACAGAATTCCAATAGGTATTTTCTCTTTGATGGTAGAAGTAGGCACACCATTGCCCAAAGCAGGGCCACCAACCCCAGACCTGAGACATGGAGAAAGGCTTCCCAGAAAGGGGACTATAACACCTACCATTTCCAAGCCTTTTATTAAGAAATAATGTCGGATTACTAGATATCCAGACCTTCTCTGGTATCACTCATTCTTTTTTATTTTTCTCACATATTACATTCCCTCGTGTAATCCTGTATATTTTTTCAAACTACTTCACAATAATTCCAGGCTAGATTTTAATCTAAAATGTAGGTAGGTATACCTTAGAAACTTTTGCCACATGATGCCATTGGAATATGTAAATAAGTTCGTCAGATATCTCCTCAAGTGTTTTGGTTATAGGGCCTCACCTGTTCCACCTGGCCCCTTCAGAATGCAATTCTGCTTGCATTCATTTCACAGGAGTGATTCTTTAGCCTACACTATATATTTTTAAAGTTCCCATGTGGTCCTGGCCAGTTTGGCTCACCAGTTAGAGCATCGGCCCACGGACCAATGAGACACGAGTTTGATTCTGGTCAAAGCACGTGCCTCAGTTACAGTTCGTCCCCAGCCCTGGTTGGGTCGTGCGAGAGGCAACCAATCCATGTGTCTCTCTCGCCTTGATGTTTCTCTCTCTCTCTCTTTCCTCTCTCTCCCTCTCTCCCACACTATCTGAAGATAAATAGAAAAATATCCTCAAGTGAGGCCTAAAAAATAAATAAAGTGCTCATGTGATGAAAATACTGTTCCTAAATATTTGTGAAATATGTTAAACTTATATTTTAAGTTTCTTAGTTTGGTACAAAATTATTTATGATACACGGAATAAAAGAAAACATCTCCAGGGATATGTTTTTAACAGGAAGTTCAAGGCCACATCCTTCCTCTCCTTCTCACCTGTCTGTTCCCCCTCATGAGCTCCCTCTCCTCTCCTTCACCAGAGGAGAGGAATGTATTATTGCCTGATGATTTATTATTATTGGAATCATTTTTGATAAGCTCAGAGAGTTCTGGAAAATGCACAGACAAGTACACAAGGTACCTTTTACTCATGTGGATGTGTAAACAAATGTAATTCTTGGCTATGTTGCTTAAAGTTCCTGTGCTGCAGTATACTCATCTGTAAAACGGCCAATAATATAGTTCCTTGCATAGAAACTTGGGAGAACAAAATAGCATGTTTCATGTATACCCTCAGCATTGGGCCTGGCACAGAGCAAGCGTGTAATATGTGTTAGAACATTACAATATATGTTAGCAACCAGCAGGTAGAGTGTGGTGGTTTAGATGTGGACTTTGGAGGTACACTCCGTGCCAATTATTTTTCAACCACTGCTTGTATTATTTGGCTGTGAGATAAAGATTCATGTTGTTGCTTTAATGTGTTTTGTAGTTTTGTTTCCAAAGCACCTGGCAAAGGGCAGAGGCATAACAAGGAATAAACATGTGTTGATGGACATGCAGAATTGGTGGGTTAGGAGTGTTTCAGGATTCAGAAGAGGAAGAGATGATTCTGGTTTTGAGTAGACAAGAAACTTTGCTTCAGGGTGGTGGGTTTTGGCTGCCATGGCAGATCGGTGGATTATGCATCAAAGAAGAAGAGTGAGGCATTCTTTAGGAGCAAGGCCAGCAGAGACCTGTTGGCAGGAATCTGCAAGACAGTTGAGGGATTCTAGACAATGCTGGCTAGAGCTCGGGGTGCTGATTGAGGGGCCAGGAGAGAGAATGTTGGAAGTCATATTGGGAGAAGGTTTCGAAAGTCTTTGAATGCCAGGTTAAGGGTTTGAGGCATTTTTCCTCTTCTCTAATAGGGTAACACCAAAGTAATTTTGTTCTTTCTTTTATTGATTGGAGAGAGACATCAATGAGAGAGAATATCAATTGGCTGCCTCCTGCATGCCACCCACTGGGAATCAGGCCCACAACCTGGGCATGTGCCTGACTGAGAACTGAACCAGTGACCTCTTGGTCCCATGCTGACATTTTCTGCATTTGAGCTAGTATAGGGACTTCATGCCAGCAGCTGAGTTCACATAGATAGACCCAGATGACCTTGGGAACGCCACAGAGGAAAGGAGATGCTCAAGTGAAAACAAATGAATCGTAATTGCAGCTTAAATGGGCTCTTAGGGTAATTTTTTCCTGAATGTCTTAATATACAAATAACTATTACATTTTATTTAAATATATAAAGTGAGTAAACATAAGGGAGGGGTATCTATGTGCGCATGGTATTTGAACTTAAGTTGAAAAGTTTTGAAAGAATACATCTTGACCAGTTACAAAGTTAAAGCTAGCACAATTTGCTGAAATTACATTAACTAAATATTTTCTTTTTTTTTTCCAAGAGAACCAATCCATTTTATTTACTTTTCAATAAATTTAAGTCCTTGAGGGGTACAGCATTACACGAATTCTGTGTCCAAAGGCCTTAGCGGGAAGGTTGCTTCAGAATTTAGCACGAACCATGCCACTATTTCCATGAGCACGAGTTACCTTTCCCCAGATTACTCTGGTTTTGTTTGGTTTGCCACCAGAAGTCACTGTGTTGTTCTTTGCTTTACATAAGCACATCTCTTGCCCAGATAGAATTCAGTTTCATCTCGAGCATAAACACCTTCAATTTTAAGAAGAGCTGTGTGCTCCCTTTGGTTCCTGAGACCCAGTTTATAACCGGCAAAAATGGCCTTGGATCACAGCCTTCCAGACATATTTGTCCTTATAGAAGTCCTGTTCCCAGCAGGCCTCTACAGGGTCCAAGATGGCAGAAAAAGCAATATTTTCTTTTTTAAGGCTGTGATATTTGAAAGTCTCTTTCATTCTATGTCATTGACAAACCATAAATTAGGTTATTCTTAGAAAGACTGGCACATTTCTTGACACTGGCTAGGTCAATAATAAAGAGGATAAGAGTGGCCCGAGAAAGTGAATGTGGCTAAAGATTTTATTTATTTCAGTATGTGACATAACCATTCTGGAAAAATCCAGTAAAACTGCATTTACAGGGTCCACTTCAAATTTATTGAATTTATGTTTTTGACTTTTGGGCATAATACTTAAGGTGTTTCTATATCCATTAAGATAGCTTTTAAGCTGACAGAGGAAAACATATTTTATATTTCTCATCAAAAATGAAAATGCTTGTAAAGTGTTTAACATAGTGATTGGCACATAGTAAGCGTTCCATGAACACAAGGTATTATTATATCTGAGCATTTACTGTTACAATAAAGACTTCATTGGTGTGATCCAATCATGACTTTCCTGACAGTATCATAAATTACTCTGTGGTTATGGGGTCGATTGGTGTTTCTGGCTGACATGGAAAATTTTGAACAACCCTCAGGGAATTATAATTGAGTGGAAACTTTGATTTGTCCTTCTTTTGTAAACCAAGCTAAGTAGTAAAATAGACTTTTAAGAAGCAGTGAGTGGTGGACTAAAGAAATGGCTTTAAAAACAGGCACCATTTTGAAATTCATGGCGGATGAGCTAGTCTTTCATGTTCCTAGTTTATCTGATGGAATCAACGCCATAGGTGTTGACTGAGGACCTACAACTGCTTCCTAGGAGAGAGAAGTTGGCATTTGAGTTTGTGCCATGACTGTCACATTCAGACACGTATAGACAGATGTGACAAATATCGGTGACATGGCACACAGGCAGCCTGGACCAATCACAAGTTTAGTGGGTCAGCTTCCTTTTTTGTCGCAGATGGCCTTCGGCGTGTGAGTGAAAAATGGACGAAGCTGGCCTTGGCTGTGTGTTTGCAGCTGTCTCCTATAGAATAAGAAGAAGGAGAGGGTTCGGTATTGGTTAGGACTAGAGGAAGAGGAGAGCTCTGAAGTGAAGGGGGCTTGCAGAAGGAGCAGGCATCCAACCCTTCCATTGTAGTAGCCCTAGGGTGTTTTCTTCTCCATGTTCTCTTCTGTGCTATGGGGACAGAACGCATAGAACAGGAGTATGACCATCTACCTCCTCCCTCATATCTCCTTTAGTGCTTATTGGGGGGGGGATCAGGAAAATAATGGTTTTTATTCACACTGTGATAGTCTAGGTTCTTATTACTGAAACAATATGAAAAGCATGAAAGCTTCTATACCGTTTGAGCTTTTATAAACAATATTTCCCCTATCTGCTTCATCAAACCTTGCTTTAAAACAAGAGAAAAGAACCCTTATTTATTCTCCCAAGGAATATTTGTGTGTAGCTAATGAGATAAGCCCTGGATAAACTCTAGGAATGCAGAAATGAATAACAAAGATAAGTCACTGCTTCTATGGTCTAGACGTAATTATAACTTGTGATAAGAGTATATAAAAGGGCTATGAAAAGAGTTCCATGAAATTCAATCCATGAGATAGTTTTTAATATGAATAATAGTAAAAAATTGCTGACATAGGTGTTGCTATCTGGAAATCACCTAATTCTGAAAGCTAAAATGAAAACTCATTTCAATGAGAAGCAGTGTTGAGAGGACAAGCAGTGATATTCACACTGTGCATTCCTTTGGAGTGGCAGGTAAAGGAAATATGAAGGTTCCAATCCATGATAAAATCTGGGCCAGACCCTTTCTTATTAATGGTCTACTGTTCATGGGCTGGACTGTTAGCTCTCCTCATATGCTTTCCTAGGAAGTCTCTGTTTCCTTTTCAAACAGGGCTAATAGGTCAGGTAAATATCCAGCCTCAGAAGCAGTTTATGGTATTTCTACTCTGAAAGGACCCATCTCTAGGAAGATGTTGTGAGAGGCAACTGAAGGAAGTGCCATTGTATTGTCAAGCCAGCTGGTCGGCGTGTTTTATCTGTTACAAAATTTACGAATTTAGGTGTTAGGATGAATATCCTGGCCTGATAAGAGAGGTTTATTTCCTCCTCCTTTGACTTTTGGCATGGCTGTCCAGAGCTCAGTTGCTCTTAGTTGATGTCATCATATTGAAGGCTGAGAGGAGTGAAATGGGCAGGCTTTTAGACTCATGCTTGCTATGACCTGTTGCTTCTGGAAGATGTAGGAGATATAGGGTACCTGTTAGACCCCCTCCAAAGGATCTTGGAGGGAGATGCTTTTTTTTTGCCCCTGGATTGTTGAGTAAAACGCTGGATGGTCCCATCAAACAATGGTCTCACCCATTTATAGTGTTTAATTCATTAAGTGAAAGGGTTCCAGTTTTTCTTTTATTCTGGAAATTCATCTGAAAACATATTAGGCAAGGCTATCATGTTGCCTCCATATTTCTAGAAAAAACTCTTGTAGGCCAGGGCTGGGTAGAGGGAGGAGTTATCTTTCAAGATGCTGCTTTAAGTTGTTTTGAGGTGTGGTTCAAGGGTATTTGTGGATTCAACACCAAGAACCAGCTGTTACAAAGAGTAGTAACTAGCATTTGTAAATCTCCAGATTGACAGTTTGCAAAGCACTTTCAAGTATTATTTGATCCTTGGAGCAACTGTGTATCCCCTGCAAAAATATGAGAATGATAATACCTGCTCATTAGGGATCTTGGGAGGATTAAATGAGATAATATATAGGTCCAAGTGTCTAGCCCAGCGTCTAGTGGGTGGGAGAAACTTGGTAAATAGGAACCTTCTTAATCATGCAGAACATGAGGCCACAGGAAATTAAATATCTTAACTATGGTTAGAGAAATTGAAGCTTGGGAGCTCAGACCCAGGAACCCCATCTTGCCCTAACTAATCATCACCTATGATTAAGTCAGAAGGAACTGTGGCTCAAACATGCCACACTTCAAAAAATTAGCAAGAAATAAAAAGAACTTGGATGATGGAGAGACAAAATACTTTTGCATGAGCTTTTCACAAGGGCTCCCTGGACTGAGCACAGAAGTTTCCTTTAAAGTGGTAATAATGGCCCCATTGGTATGGTTTAATAGATTGAGCATCCTCCCGTGGACTGAGAGGTCCCTGTCGATTCCAGGTCAGGGCACAAGCCTGGTTGCAGGCTCCATCCCCAGTAAGGGGTGTACAGGAGGCAGCGGATCGATATTTCTCTCTGGTATTGATGTTTCTATCTCTCTCTAAAAAATCAATAAAAAACATATTTAAAAAAGTAAGTGGTAATAATGATTGAAGATGATCTGAGACGGGTTTGGAGTCTAATTTCACCTTGCACCCTGGACTTGCCATTTTCAAGCTGTGTGAATTTAGGTTGAGGAAAAAAAATCAAAACTAACTTCTTTCTCTCTCTCTCTCTTTTTAAAGAATCTCTCTCTTTTTTAATTTTATTGATTTTGTGTGTGTGTGTATGTGTGTGTGTGTGTAATTTGAGAATTGAACCAGCAACCTTCTGGTGCACAGGATGACACCCAACCAACTGAGCCACACTGGCCAGAAAACTAATTTCTCTAAGCCCCTTTTCCTCATTGGTAAAACAGAGCTAATAATTTAGGCTTGAACCCTGAAATGCTTGACCCTTGGGAAGCCCTAAGCAAAAGATAGTGGCTCTTCTCCCCATTACTATTTCATTCCCTGAGGGCCTCCATCTCTTCCCCTCTTTATTCCAAATTTGAATCCTTTTCTGCAGTTATAAAGACAATATAGGTTCTTCTAGGAAGTCAGACAAACAAAAGTTTATATAAATAAAAATGAATAATCTCCCTTTTCAATCCTTCCATCACTTCCTCTATTAACTCCAGATTGTTCTTAAAGGACGAACGCTTGGCTCACCGAAGATACCCTAGCATGACTTTTTATTTTATTTTATTTATTAATTTGTTTTTGTTATAGATGTTTCTCATTTTTCCCCCATTGACACCCTCCTTCCCTTCCCTCCCACCCCATCCCCAGTGTTGTTGTCTATGTCCATTGGTCATGCATACATGCATGTAAGTTCTGTGGTTTATCTCTTCCCCCCAAATCCCCCTCCTCTGAAGCTTGTCAGTCTGTACCCCACCTCTATGTCTCTGGGTTAATTTTGTTCAGCAGTTTGTTTAGTTCATTATATTCCACAAATAAGTGAGATCATGTGATATTTGTCTTTCTCTGCTTGGCTTGTTTCACTTAGCATAATACTCTCCAGGTCTTTCCATGTCATCTCATAAAATTCTTTAATCCCAAACATTCCATATCGTTTTTACTACTCCTTTATAATTACATAACATTCCATATTATTTTATAAACATTCCTTGGGCACAAGCCTTCCCACCCCCAATCATTTGTCCATTTCTCAAGTCTAGTGACTGTATTTTATAGTTCTTTTGTATCTGATTACTCATTTTTCAATGACTAGAACATTTTTAAAAATGACAAGGTAATTTATCAGCAGTAAATACTTGTTGAAACAAATGAAACAGCTCGTAATAATTTAATTTAATCAGATTATAGTTTCTACTATGTTGGTAGAATTTGCCCATCAGATAAAAAAGGAAAACCATAGCCCACCAACCGTTCTTTGGAATTTTGAATACATAAGCAAGCAAAACATTGCCTTTCAGTTCTCTGCATTCATTCCTGAACCTAGAAATTGCTCCCCAGTGTTTACAGGCAGGGGTGATGAAATATTTGCCATTCATAAGAGGTAGAACAAAATAATACTGCATATATATTCATACATACTGATACAAACACAGACACTTTTTGTGTATATATTGTGTTCCCTGCTGTTTCAGTACAGTTATCTTTAATTCCATTTTAAGGCAGGATGATAAGAAATCATGAAGACCTTAGGGTAAATTTAGCAGTACACAATTGCCTTATTATCACAAGTTGAGGGTCAAGAGGGCTGATATTGGCATCTAGTGAGTCGAGGCCAGGGATGCTGCTAAACACCTTAAAGGCACAGGACATTTTTGACATCCCTTGTGGCAGAAAATCCTTTTGCCCTAAATGTCAGTGGTGCCAAGGCTGAGACACCCTTAATTGAACCAAAGCATTTTCTTTTTTTTTTGCCAGCAAAGCAAAGAGAAATGCTTGGCTTGGCTTCCCTCTCAGGCATTTACTTGTTTGTGTGACCTCCAACCCACATCTATTTTGAGAGGTAGAAAGCCCAGCCTTTGCAGAATCCCCCTCCTGCCATCTGTGGCTGCCTGGAGTGGCAGGCTGGCAGCCACCCCAAGGCTCCGTGCACGGCAGGCTTCTTCCACCCCAGGCGCCTGGCCCATCTTGAGCAGTCTGGGCCCGCACATGCCGTCCTTCAGGCTGTTTCAGCAGCATTCAGACCTCCAAAGGCTTATTAAATATTCTTTAATCCCTTCCCCAAACGCAATTTAGGTGCAGTTGATACTATCTGCTATCCCCCAGATTTCCTCGTTGTTGCAGCTCATGTTCAGGACTACCTTCCAGGTGTAGCTGTCTGTATCAGAGACAGCCTGGGGCTTTTTACCAAGTGGGAAGTCTTCAGAGAACAGGCTGGCAGCTGAGATGTTCACCCAAATGCTTATATTTGATGTATAATAGTTTTAATTGTGATATAGTCAAAGTGAATTATTTCCATAGATCAAAAGTTCCTCATTAAATCTCTTAGTCTATTTTAAATCTGTGTTCCAAGGGAACTGTTTATGTTTACATAGCTCTGCATTTTTATCTGCACAAAACTGTAGCTTCTAAACTCCTGAAGTCGAAGACTTGGAATGGCATAAATCAAATGTGAGTCTTCAGTGCCGAGGCTGAAGTTATTTAGGCATAATTTCCGAGTGTTTGTTCCTCCAGGTAGATACTACGTATTTCACAAGAGGTTCATGTTGTGAAGGCCCTAAGCTGGAAGGACCTTTGTCATTGTCTAGTCCAGTGGTTCTCACCCTGGCTGCACATAGATCACCTTGAGCATGAGTCCAGCTCAATGGAACATGATCCCCTGGGATGCCAAAACCAGGCCCTGGGATTTCCCCAAAACTCCCCAAGTGATCCCGGTGTGCAAACGTGGTTGAAAACTTTAATATTACCCAATCTCTCAATTACAAATGGGGAAACTGAAACCCAGATTAATTCATGAAGGCAAGAGCTAGCAAACACTGTGTATGAGCCACCTACTAAAAGTTGTCAGCTTTACAGGCAGTATGGTTTCTGCTGTAACTGTTCAAGTCCACCCTGGTGTGAAAGCAGCCTGTAGACAATGCATTAAAAATGGGCACGGCTTTGTGCCAATGAAACTGTATAAAAACAGGTGGCTGGTCGATTTGGCTTCGGGCCATAGTTCGCCAACCCATGGTTGAGGCCTCACAATTTAGTGGCAACCTACATGCTAGACCACACATATACCAACCTTAAGTAACTGTTCTTCCACTTAATGCGGCTTTCCTGTTCGAGGCAGTGTCTATAACATACGCAGTTTCTGTAGAAGTTAAATAAATAACTTTATGTAAGTAAAGAAAATTATCTTAGTGGACTCTCAGTGTGGAGCACAGAAATTTTCATTATCTGTTCCTATGAGAGGTCGTCATTTTAAAGATATTTATCAAATTTAAGATCATAAACATCACAATGTCTCTCTGTTCTACTGAAGTTATAAGTCAATCAGTAGTATTTCTGCCCGAGAGATATTTCAGCTGGAAAATCAGAAAATATGATGATGTGATCAGAATACCAAAACACGAAAGGGAAAAAAAACATTCTGCTCAGGAAAATGGGATCTTATTTTTTCAAGCAGTGAAGAAATCAGTTGTAAACCTCTAATTCGTCATCGTTGTGCTGATAACCAAGGAGGGGATATTTTATTTAGGTTTCATTTGAACAATTCTGAACAAATTTGAATGTTATATCTGATAGCTAGAAATGCCTCCTAGGAGTCCTTGGGAGTGACCATAGGGTAAGGCCGAGGTGGTGGACATGAAACCATCACAATGAACATGGAGAGTTATGTATTTGGCTCTTATTAGCTATTTGTGTAGCGTTTCCTCCAAAATGCACTCACAAAATTAGGTTTCTTGGAAGCTCAAAAATCCCTTGAATCTGGTCATTTTCCATGGATGTTTATTTATCTGTATTTGCTAGTTACCTATATTTTCCAGAGAAGATGACTTAATTTCTTCTATGTTGTGCCTAAACAGTACATTTAATGGAAGTGCTTCTTGTTCTGAAAAAAAATCAGTGACATTTACAAGGATAAAATCGCTTTCTGTCAATGATTCCTTAGACTGGAGAAACATTGGAGATGGTGAAACAAAATTAATTTGTCTCCCATGGGAAGTGTCACTGGGGTCCCCCACTTTATGATGCCCTTCCCCCATGACGTCCCTCTTTATTTTGCCATTATTGAGCTGGGTTTACTGAAGGAGCATTAGAGAAGGACATCATAGGTAACAGCATTATAGACAGAAACATCACAGATAATAGCAGCACAGAGAAGGACCTGCTGGAGGGGACACAGGAGATTAAAGTAGTCCAATGCTCCATCTGACCACATAAATAATAGTGATACTTTATGAGGCCTACCCATGCTATTTATAACATGCATAATAAAAATAGGGCATTTGATGCTTACATCATGCTATTTTTTCCTTCTTGCCTATTTCTATGAAGTTCATGGTCATTGGCTTACAAGTTTTAGAAGATGCTGGAAACTGGTTTAGATAAACAGTTTCTCTGAAGCTTTGTGCAGTAGTCCTCCTGGCATTATTACGTTTTTCTGAATCATATTTGGTGAGAGGCGATTTACAGCCCCACTGTCCTCACTTTGAGTTTTGTCTCTGCCTCAGATAAGTTTGTTTTTGAGAAGGTTTCGGAACATCTGTAAACCCAAGTTTCCAAATTATAAAACTTCCTAATAACTGCCTCTCATGGCTTATTTGAGGAATACATAGATCGTATCTTTAAAGGGTTAAGTAGAATGTCTGGTACTGCAGAAACCTTCAACAAACAGTGATAAATTATTATGTTTAATGCTATGATTATTATTCTACTCTTTGACATAAGATGGCCTAGGTTGCAGCCTGGGGCTTCGTCGCAGATGTGTGTGAGGTTACGAGAAATGCGAGAGGGAGGAACACACTGGAGGATGAATTTATCCCCCCATGAATGTGAGGACAGCTATATCTAAGTTTGCTTTCTCCACTTTGCTCACTCCACCCTACTAAAACTTTACTGCTGCCTTAATCTTTGATTCTTGAGGCTCAGGGGAAGAGTCATTTTTCCAGTGCTGTTGAGAGTTATATAGCCGTAAGTGATTTTATGAAATAACAGTGTTCCAAATAAGTTTTCTAGAAGATGAGTGATATGAGTTAATACCAAGCATTTTTTCTGACAAAGGAAGTGTTAGGTGATAAGGCAGCTGCTGAACTGATCCTTATCCAGGTAAGTTCTGCTGGTGAGGTTGTCTTTGTAGGATGGACCACAGGCATAGAAAATGTTGTAAGAAATGGGTTTGTTTGTTTCATGCTATCACTGGAAAGAAAAACAGCTATAAAGAAGACAAAGTGTGGTCATTTAATGCCACTAAACCCTTGAATGATAATTTATAAATTGCTGAAATTCAAATAATTTTCGTTAAACAAAAGCAAAGCATTTGAGAACATGTTTTTGTTTTGCAAAACTGAGGCAGTAATTTTTAATTTTACTGTTTCTAAATATTGGTTTGTTTGGGGTATTTTTTGTTTGTTTGTTTGCTGTAACTGCTTAAAGAATAATTACCTTAAAATATATTTTTAATGTTCCTAAGTAATAAATTCCATGCAATGAAAGACAACAAGTAGTGAGTGTAATGCCAGAACATTTCAAGTGTCACAGCAGGATGCAGGACACAGCTTCATTGGGCTTTGTTATTTATCTTGCAAAGTTTTAAACTACCATGGGAAGTCCCTGTAGGACATGCTATTGTTTGGGAGTTCCATTTAAAATACGTTGTCGTCACCTGGCTGGTGTGGCTCAGATTGTGTGTTGATCCATGACTTAGGTTGCCGGTTTGATTCCCAGTCAGGGGACATGCCCAGGTTGTGGGCCCAATCCCTCAATGAGGAGGGCATGCAGGAGGCGGCCAATTGATGTTCTCTCTCATTGATGTTTCTCTCTCTCTCTCTCTCTCCCTTCCTCTCTTTCTCTCTCAAAATCAATAAAGAAAGAAAAAACACATTATCAATAGTCAATATATTTTTTTAAGTTCTGGATAGCTAAACTATAAGTTTATTCCAATATTTACTTATTTACTCCAGCAGCCACTACTGCCAAACAGAACTAAAGAAGAAAAATAAAGAAAGAAAAACTAAATAGGAGAATCATTGACTACTATAAACTGGTAAACAAAGGTTTTTAAAAAGCAACCAAACCAAACAACCCCAGCATTATTTAAGGGCATTAAACTGGCATTATTTCTGATGTGTCCCCCCCCCCCAATTCATCATTTTATCAGTGTTGGCACACATCCCACTTTGAAGGTGCTTACCAGGGACCTTTTCCTCCCTTTTCATTTGTGGCCTAAATATTGCTGTGACTTTCATCCTTTTGGCTAAAGGATTAGTAGATGCGCTAAAGGAAAATATGAGCCTTTCTATGATTGTAGACTGAGCAAGGGTGAAGAACAAGATTTTATCTTCTTATTTCAGTCATGTAAGACACAAGACACAAGCTCCCAAAATTACCTTCAGAGTTTTTTAGCTGGTATCATGATAGCCTACTACATGTTGAAAGTCTCATTTATCTGGGCTCAAGATACCACCTTTTTAAAGAAAGAAGGGCTGAATCTTTTTATAATATTCTCTACCTTGGGTTTCACAAATACATTTATATCTAGATTTTATTTTCTTGTTAAAATCTTAAAGTAAGTCAAGGTGTACATATGTACTGATCTTTTTTTTTTTTTATCCTCACCCAAGGACATTTTTTTTTTCATATTTTGTTCAGATAGAGTGGTGGGGGGGGAGAGAGAGAGAGAGAAAGAAACAGAGAAACATCGACGTGAAAGGGACACATCGAGTGGCTGCCACCCTCATGGTCCAACCAGGGCCGGGGACAAACTGCAACCGAGGTACATGCCCTTAGCAGGAACCGAACCCGGGTCTCTGTGGACCGCAGGCCGACGCTCTAACCGCTGAGCCAAACCGGCCAGGGCCATATGTACTGATCTTTAAAGGACAGCCTGTATTTCACAAATTCGAGTTTATAATTATGTTGAATTTCTACTATTTAGGGATGTATCATTTTTCACCTGTTCTGAGTTTGTCTGTTACCCTTTCCTTACAATCTTAGATTCAGACCTTCACTAAATAGATTTTCCTACAATTGCTAGAGATCTAAATAAGAATGAACCCTTAACAACAGTTTGGGAGAAATCCATGGTATTCAGAGATAATGATAGGGAATACTATATACATTTCTATCCCTAAGTTGTATTTCGTCCTATTATCATTTATGAAACTCTAAATTAGGTCAATAGCCTGGAATTGGTTTTATTTTGACTGAGTTGGACATTAAATTGGAGCAATATTTTCCTTCTTCTGAAAAATCTTCTAATAAAGATTTTCTGAGTTAAAGTCTTTTAATTAAGTCCTGGCAAGCAGTCCCAAGCATGTCTCTTCCCAGAAGAGTTTCTTCCACATGGTGCAGTTAGTGTTGACTAAGGTTTCAAACCCTTTATGTTCTAACCAGTGTCACTTAGATGAAGAATCTTACTTATTTGCTTTTCTCCCTTAAGTGTAATCTTGCAAATCCCAACCAACCATCCATTTGAAGCACTGCCTCTCTTTGGCATCTCAGTTTGTGAAACCAGTGCAATATGTTGTACTCATAACAGGCATGCTCTAGAGATGTTACAAGAGAGCAAAACAAATGAATGAAAGGAATTGACTTTTTAGAGAACGATGCCATAAGAGTCAAGACATAAATCTACTCCAGAAGTCAGATGATGTTGGGGGAAATAGGCTTTGGAATCAAATGGAACTGGGCTTGAAGGTCATGCTCCAGCATTCACCAGCTGTGTGAACTTGCGAAAGTGAGCTTGAGTACATTTCTCCATCAGTAAAGATTGGGATAAGAATACATTCCTTATAGCATTATTAAGAGGGGGATAAAAATATGCCATATACTCAGTACATAGTATTATGTTCAGTAAACAGGAGCTGCTATTACCATTACTGCTATTGGAGTACTTCTACTAGGTTGCTATTACGGCTGATACTACTACTGATATGCGACTGCTACTGTTGTTACTACTGTGATTCCCCTTGCTTGAGGAGGACTGTGTGGAAAAGGAATCACCTCCTCCAGTTTTAAACCAATGAGTTGTTACCTCACCCTAGCTCACCTTTCCAGTCGGGATAAGAGAATGACCAAGTGCTTTGGAATCAGATAAACTGAAGAGTAAACACATGGAGAAGTTAGGGCCAAACAGGATATGAGAACCCATGTGTGCTCTCAATGCTGAGTTTGTGTGGCTGTGAAAATTGTTTTTCAAAACTTGAATATTATCAAAGATGTTGAGTTTATCTCATGATCAATATTTGATGTTTCTAAGCTGATAAATACTTAACACACTTCAGAAGGGATTAGAAGTATGCAAACTTTGTTGTGTGGATATTATCATGAACATTTATATACCAGTGAGTGTGTAATATAGGTAAAATTATTATGTGTGGTACATGGTATTCGAAGTGAGACTTCCACATGATGAGCTGGAATTTAATTGCACTAAAAATCCTTTTTTTAAAAAAAACTTAATTATGATGGTACGTGGTGTGGTTGGAGTATCTGTGAAATGTTTTGCGTTTGAATTAGAATGGAATGGAGTACTTCAGTACTCCCATCACCAATGTCCATATATATTCAAATGCCATTAAAACATTTACTGATCTTATTCAATATTTGGACAGGGAGACACTAAGATTGGCACAGAGATACCTTTATGATTAAGGAGGTTGCTGTCTGGTAGACCTGGCTGCTATATTTAATCTACGATCATTTTTTTAACTTTTGTTTTTCATTATAAAGTCATATAATATTTGAAGGGAAGAAAATCTTTAGAGCAGCAAAGGCTCAAGTTCAACCCTTTTTTTCTTCAACTTTTTGTTTAGACACTATTTCTGATGTTAATCATCACATTAATTAATTCTTAAGTTCCCACCCCAGCCCTCATCATGACTTTTTCATTTCTTACAACTGGCAGACATTAGTAAATAATGAGCTACAAGATTTTTTAAGGTCTTGAGCACTTATTCCAACAGCACAAAGTACCCTATGGAGACATTGCATATACTAGTAGCAATGAGCAAATGTTTCTTTTATTTTTATAATTGTTTTGGAAAACCATATGATTGCCAAAGACAGCATACACATGGTCAATTTGGATTCATCCCAGCTTTTTAAAAAATCTGCAAAACACATTAATGGTTGTAATGTATACAGTTGAGGTTTTTTTTAAAAAAAAAAAACAAAAACATGCCTTCCAGCTGTACATTTGTAATGTTTAATTTAGGTGAAAATTCTATGAAGGATTTAATTTATATGATTCAAAAGTTTGTTAACTATTTTAAATGGCCATTGATTTTTGCCAAATTCCATTCTGTGTCATAAGAACATTGTCCACACTCGGTTCTGTTAGTGGTGATAAAACTCCCCTGATAGATTTGACTCTTAAGCCAAATGGTAAAATGGCTGCCTGGAAATGAATGAACCACAGTCCAGGGGAGTCTGATTAGGCTTGGAAAATCTAGTGGAAATACCTAGCTATGGAGGGTTCCAAAAGTCTTTGAAGTAGATGTTTCTTCCTTAAATTTCCCACCCACCTCCCAAACTCCTCTATTGGACTCTTCATTTCCTCTACCTGTGCTCAGAAAGTTCATGCCTGGAATTTTAATTTTGTGATTTGAACTCATTTTTGCTTTTTTTTTTTTTACATTTCTAGGATACCTGTTGACACAGGCACTAAACTACAATTTTAGGCTTATGTATTTAAGAGATATTTTGTTATAGTACAAAAGGCAAATTTTAAAAAAACTACTTTAGTGTCCTCATCTTTAAACCCTCATTATACTTTAGAACTAAAGGGAAGACAGTGCTTGTCAATTAACAACTTATTGCTGGTTTTCATTCTAATGTATTTAATTGGCTACTGAAAGGGATGATACGCACATAGCCTGCTTCAGAGTATACCAAAGAATATTTTCTTCAGATTCAAGTTTTAAAGTTAGCAAAACAAGCCAAGCAGAAAAAGACAAGTACCGCATGATCTCACTTATTTGTGGAATATAATGAACATAACAGTCTGAGGAATAGGGTAGACCCAGAGACGTAAAAGTAGGGTACAGACTGACAACCCTCAGAAGAGGGGGTGGTGGAGGGAGGGAAGAGATAAACCACAGAACTTATATGCATGTACGCATAACCAATGGACATGGACAACAAAGCTGGGGATGGGGTGGGAGGGGGATGGGGAGAAGGGTGTCAATGGGGAAAAAAAGGAGAAACATCTGTAATAAAAAAAAAAGTGATTCAAATACTGAGAAGTGGCAATAACCAGATGTGAATTACTAGAGGGAAAACTTCTTGCCAGTACCAGAGCTCATTGTTTTCTGTTTGTCTGTAATCCAGAAACAAATGTCTACTAACCTCATCTGCTAATGTTGACAGCAACTTTCTAGGTAAAGAGTAGAAGAGGTAGCTGTGGGAATGAGGCCCTTGTTTTCAGCACATGTACAGGAGAGATTTAGGGTTTGGGGTGGAGAAGGAGACAAATATGCCTATTGCCTTTGGTATTTTTCATAGAATGTCAGAATACTAATAATTAGTTCCTTCCAGAAAGCTCTCAATAGAATCAGAAATACCCATTAAAGAAAACCAGAAAAACTTCCAACTCCCAGGTAGTACCAGCATAGTTCTGTAATCTGAGAACATTCTGCACCCCCTAAATTCATTCTCAGGATTTGGGACCAAAGTGTCAAATTATTTTTTGAAACTGTAGGAGCCCTAATGCACCTCCCCTTCTTCCATCCACCCACTCACTCACCCACTCACTCATTCACCCATCCATCCATTTCATTAGCAGATATTTGTTGATATTCTACCATGCAGCAAACATGGCATTTGAATCAAATGGAGGGAAAAAAAAGACAGGAGTCCTGTCCTAATGATGCTTTCCCTCTAAAGGGAATCATGAGTCTTTTCTACCTGAAGTCCTCTAACTATAAGAAGACGCAGGGAGAGTCTCAGCATTAGTTACTAGAGAATATTGGGTGATTTATTGTTCACCAGATTGACTGGTTGGTTGGGATCCTCATTACCCACACCATATATTCAAGTTGGATGGAACCAACTAAATTGGAATAATCTGTGATTCCAAGGATGAGATACTGGCTCTCAGATGATCAAGCACAAACTGATTCTCATACTTTAACCATTATATGTTTTTTTGGGGGGGTTGTTTTTTTGGTATATGCCCCTAGCAGGAACCGAACCCGGGACTCTTTGGTCCACAGGCCAATGCTCCAGCTGCTGAACCAAACCGACCAGGGCTGATTCTCATACTTGAAAGCAATGCATCAGACTCTGTAATTGAGCTAGTTTAGCTCTGAACTTCTTTCTATGAACTGCAGAGCATTCTGCAGACACCAGTTAGAACCATTTGTGTGGAATACTAACAGCCCAGGAAACAGACTAAGGTCCCAGGCAGAATTCTTTAGACTAATTTCATAAGTGTTTGGAGCTATGAAGAATTTGGGAGTTTCCCAGATCTTGGAACCTTGCAAAGGCCCTCTAATGGAGTCTACTCTCTAAAGTTTTTTAGGCACAATGCAGAAGCCTGCCTCTACCTGAGTTTCCATTCCCATCTACTAAAGCCCTTGCACAATGGTGGTGAACAGAGGCCCAATCACCCTATCTGTCATCTATAAAACTTCTAGCGTTGTGATGTCCAATAACTGCTGGCCCTGACTTCCTCTGTAAAGTCTCAGGAACTAAATAGTTCTTAAGATTCATGCAAATGGATCTGTATTCCACAAGGACCCAGGAACCCACCTCTTACTAGCTTACAGCCTCCCTCCGACCCTAGAATCAAACTCTGGCTGTAACCGAAATCAGACTCTTTGGCATCCCATCCTCGAGTGGGCTTATAAGGGGCTCCCTTTTCTAGACCTAGGATTTTGTGTAGGACTAGAGTACTCTTTGGAAGATAGAGACCCAAGAGCAGGCGTATCAAATTATCTAGCAATATCAATCCATCTTGACAAAACAAAACATGTCTTTCTGATTGGTACAACTCTAAGCTGGTCCTCGTATATATTGTGGAATAATTATATTAATCTCTCTCAGGGCACATCGAATTACCTTTGTATCCTGAGCACCAAAGATGCTATTTTTTATTAAAGCAACATGAAGGCGCCCTTAAATACATGTTTTTTTTCTTTTAATCCTCACCCGAGAGGGAAAGGGAGAGAGAGAGAGAGAAACATCCACTTGAGAGGGTCACATCGATTGGTTGCCTCTCACAAAACCCCGACCAGAGCCGGGACGAACCACAACCAAGGTACATGCCCTTGGCCGAAATGGATCCCATGACTCATTGGTCCACAGGCCAACGCTCTAACCACTGAGCAAAACTGGCCAGGGTGATACATGGTTTTTATTTTTTAAAGTTTGATTGGTTATTGGGGGAAACTAGCTGCAAATAGTGTTAATTTTCAAGAAACTGGTTAAATGGTAAAATTCAGGAAACCATTATATTCAAGTTTAATCATGAAGAGAAAGTTAAGTATGTGGCTCAGTTTCTTTAGTTATCATTATGTAAAACGGAATAACATTGCAAAGAAAAATCAGATAAAAGAATAGAAATCACAGTGCTAACATGTGGTTGAAAAAGTATTGGAGGTCACAGGTAGTGTAAATTCTCTGATTATTACCAGACAGAGAGGAGCTTTATTTTAGGGAGATGGATCATCATTAAGTCATCTGTCTGATCTAGAGCCAGCAACATGATCTAATGATTTCATTCTTGGATTATTTTTAATATATAGAATTAGAGATATATGGGGAGCACTTGCTATTTTAATAGTACAGTTTCCTCCTAAATTGCTTTTGTTAAGTAAAATAATGTTGCATTGGAAGAGAGAGTGTATTTTCTTAGTAATGCTCCACAATTCCTTGTCTTACAATTCAATAAATCATCTTACATCTGTCAGCACCTATGGTCCAAGTGTGTTGCCCAATCCACTGAATGTCTCCTTGGCCAGAGAGCAATTGGCTGGGCAAAAATTAGAGGAATGAAAACCAGCAATTCATGGAACAAGATGGTTAGAGTGATAACCTAGGGAAGTAAAGCAAGGCTGAAGCCAAGGGGTCTTTTAATGAACACCAAACAACCTTAGAGGGTGATTAAGGTAGGAAGCATGAAAAAAAGGTCAGAGTCTAAGATTGCAACATGGTTCTATCCTGGAGAATGGTAATATCCTTTGTAAAGATGAGAAAGTGGGAAGAAATATCAAAGGGGCAGATGATGCAGTTTAAGAAAGTTGAGTTAAAAATAACAAGGAAGCATCAAAGCTAAAAGTTGGTATAAAAGTGGGAATGAGAGACCAAAGTTTAGGTCAGAGTTGAGATCTGAGATGGAAATTTGAATGTTATCAGGACAGAGGAGAAAGTTGGAACTGTAAACGAGTTCATGCTTGCTGAGGGAATATGTATCAATGAAGTCACTGTTTTGTCATAATTGTTTGGAGATGGAAAGAACATGTTCTGGTGAAAATCTCATTTGCAATCAAAATTACTCAGTGCTGAAGTCTGCCTTTAATTATAGTAAATGTATTTGATTCAAAAATGTATTTATTAGCTATATAAGTGATAGTTCATTCAAATAAAAGTAACACATCAGAGAAAGACAGTGGTTCGTGGAAGACCACTGTAGTATTTACTATCATCGCTTAATTATTGAGCTGTCTCTGGTGTCATATGTTAACGTTCTGCCTCCCTGGAGTGTCCTATCACAGTAATTGACCAAGGTTACAGACATTTAAAAACCAAATGACAAACGACACACCAAAAAGTCCTGAGAGTAGAGTTTAACATGTTTGTTTTTCAGCTTGATACATTTTGTGTCAGGCCAAATCTTAAAGAGGTGCACTGACTCCAACTAGTGGGGGGAGGCGTTATTTTTTCATCATAAACAGATGAGTTTGGGTCCTCTGCTGGCTGACTGCCCTCTCCCCCTTTCAACACCACTTAATTTTTTTTTTAACTGCATTTATAAATAATTGAGAATACACTAGGCCAACTTCACCAAGATTGTTTTTTTTTTCTTTCTGGAACATTCTGAACATCTGAGTTCTATCTACGTTTTTATTAGAAAAAGTAATTCAGAATTGCCAATGATAATGAGGTAAAAAGCATGGTTGGCTGAGGTGCATATCTATTCCCAAACCTTCCCTCTGCCTAGACGTTTGGTCACATCCTCCCACCTCCTCAGTTCTCCAGCCCTGACTGTTTCCCACTATGTCTTGGCCAGCACTTTCTTCCATTATGCTTCTTGTTCCCCCATAGGGACTGAAGGAACTAGGGAGAGGCCCAAGAACAGGGCCTGATGAAAAAGACTGAACAATCAGATCAAAAGGTGTCCATGAGAAAGGAAAGATACATAGAGCAGCACAGGGATTGTTTACATACCCCCTCCCTTAACTTCTCCTTTCTTTAAAAATTGTAAACCACCCCTTCCCCCGCAGAAGGATGTTATAACATTGTAGTAAGTGGTTCTCAAAGGTTAGCACTCAAGAGAATCGTCTGGAGGACTTATTAAATTACAGGTTGCTGGGCCCCACCTCTACAGTTTCTGATTCAGCATGTCTGGGGTGGGGCCCAAGAATTTGTCTTTCCAACCAGCTCTCCAGGAGGCTGCTGCTGCTGGGCCATGCTACATTTTGAGAACTGGTTTCCGTTCTAGACTCTACAATGGGACACAATGAGATGTTATAATTCATAATTGTTAAAACTGGCAAGTCTCCTCCCACTTTTCTGAATTTTGGATGGTTTTCTCTCACTGGGTTAAAACCAAATGACTTTAACTATTTTTTTCTAAGCCACATTTATTCTTTCACTTCCTCTTTCACAAAACATTGTATGTGTAAACTGAAATATATTCCAGGGAAATTGGCCCTTAATTTGTCTTTAATCATACATACACAAACTAACTCTGGGAAAATGGCTTAATATTTTTTTTTGTAAAGCACCGCAAATTAGATAATTAACTCTCCAGATTTTTTTTTTTTTTATGTTTGCTAGCAGACAGGTGGCAATCCATCACAGAAACAGAATGCTATGGACAAAGATGAAAGGAATAAAATATTATCACTGTGGTTTTCATCATTGCAAATCTTTGCATTTTACCTTTTAGACTACAGAGGAGTTTCTAGTCTTCAGGGTAGTTGTGTTGCCCACGTTGACCTTTAAAAGAATCTGGGTAAGGCAGCAAATCTATTCTTTTGTCATCAGAGTTCTTAAAATTTTCCCTAAATCTTTGATTTACTGTGTAAAAAAACCCTCTTGAATTATAAACAAGTGTTACGTTTCTGGTGAATAATTATTGTTAAAATCAACAAACCAAATTTGTATCATACTAATACTGTTGCAGAGTATAAATTGATTCAGGAATTCTTTTTAGACAATGGGAATACTTGAATGATTCAACAAGCTTTCCCCTATATTTCCAAGTCAAAAAAGCCCTCTGAATTGCTTAACACTAATAATCAGCATTCTCTGCTAAGCAATCTTTTGTTAAGTTCCTAGGATTTCCTATCATAAATTCCTATAAATTCACACTTCTAGCTACTTCTACATATAATTTTATTCCTGTATTTATTATATACATATGCTACATTACAAAAATATTTCTTTTATTCTGTATAAATCTTAAAGTGTAACACTAATAAATTGAATAAATCACTAATTTTTGTTCACTGTGTCACAGATCCAATGACTTAGCAACCTGAGTCCTCCATTTTGAGCAGTAGTTCTTGCACTTGGCTGCACATTAGAATCTCCTGAGGAGTTTTAAAGAGCCTAATCCTTGGATCTCACCCCAGCCTAAGTAGTTCAGACTCTGTGGCAAGGAAATGGGTGTAGACCAACATGGTATTTGTACAGTTCTCCAGGTGATCTCAGTGTGCAGACCAGTGTGGGAACCACTCATCTAGTGGATGGTCATCATCTTGCTTTCTTACTTCCATAACTTTCATATTTCTTTAATTTTGACTCAATCAAAATTACCTTGATTGGACAAAGACATTATCAGTCCTACTAAATGAGAAGGAAATGGCTGAATAAAGATGGTGAAGTCAGGGACAAAGGATGCAATGAATTCAAGGACTTTGAATTTCAAACATCTAAAACCCAAAGAAGATTCTGTCTTTGATGGTTACTTAGAACTGAGAAACAATGGCATGCTTTCATATTCATCGTTAGTTCTCTAGGCTGTCTCAAACGTGAATTCTCTTACATAAGGTTGATTTTGTAAATTCTTAACAGACCAGATCCACTTTGGATCTTTAGGTTTTAGAAAAATAGATTTTAATCTATTTTTTGAGCCAAAGAGTATAACCTTCCTTGGTTTTAATACTTTTTGCAGCATCCAGATGGGAATATGAACTTATAAACAATATGAATCCTTCCTGAGAATGCCACAAATTCAAGAGCAAAGCTGACCATATATTGAATTTTAATAATAATTTTTAGCAACTGGTCCAAAAAAGTCATATTCCTCTAAAACCTAAAAATTTGAGGAGATAAACATTGCTATAGAAACAAAGCAAATCATGGTTACCGGTGCAAAATTGTTAGAGCAAAGACTCAACTATATTAGCTTGAAATGTATTCAGCATATTCACTTCACCCAACATGAAGTATCTGCAGAGTGTTGAAGTACTGGCTTAGAAAAATATTTGGTCTTCCCACAGTATCTTAAAAACAAAACTGTATTTTCATTCATCGAAGGCTAAGTATCAACCATGACATTCAGGTCTGGTAAAAATGTTTGATGGTATCAGTTAAAACTCTATTTAAGTAGAAAGGCCAGAACATGTTTTTTAATGAGTATCTGGCAATGTCATCATGTACTTAAGACAGAGGAAAGAGGATAAGATCAAAATTATTCCATCTCTGAGTGATGGAGGAAGTAAAGCTTGAAGTGACATACAAACAACGTGCATGACATCCATCAATATCAGGGGATTTTATACACATTAATTATCTAGTGTTTTAAGCCCCCCTTTGAGGTGTATTTTATGATTAAGAACAAAGGAAAATACAGTTGATGGAAACAGCAATCAATGAGTAATTCCACATTTGGTGTACATTTAGAAACCCAATGCTTTATACTTATTCGCAGAATGGAAAAAACTAATCCACACGCTGTGCCTTCTTTACTCACTCTTGACTGTGTTCTGGCTATGACAACCGTCATCCAATTTAAGATCCCTTCTTACTCTTTCTTTACCAGTCTGAATCTTCTGCTTCTCTGAACAAAAGAAGAATTTGTTCAGACTTTGTATTTTACCCATGATTAATGCTACCTTTTCCTTTATGAATTAAAAATTATTGTGGTAGCCAACAAAAAGAGAAAAAAAGGATCTTTAGAATTTTGGGTACCTGAATGATTGAAATTTTAGATATATTCCTTCACTGTCATAGCATGGGTTGAAAGTATTAAGCAAATTGAATTAGATTAAAATTTTAAAAGTGTTTGGACCAACAAAGAAAGTATTCTGTACTAATGAATAAAAAGTGTTTGATTATTTTTAAAAATATTTTCTTATTTTTTTCAAGGACACAGCAATTTTAGGTAAAGGGCCAGTACTCAACTCTGTCGTTTGCAGCTCAGAAGCAGCAGCAGACAGCTCTTAAACAGATGGGAGTATCTGTGTTCTCAAAAAACTTTATGGACACAGATACTTATATTTCATATACATGTGCACAAAATTTTATCCTTCTTTTGCTTTTTAAAAATCATATAAAAATGTGGGGGGAAAAATCCTTCTTAGCTGGCTAGCCATTCAAAAACAGGCAGGTGGACAGGATTTGGCCTGTGGGGTGTAGTTTGTAGGCCCCTGGCTTAGAAGATTAAAAATTTTCCCAACTTGAAATCTTTCACTTGAACAACAATAATAAACTTCTCTTAGTCAGTTTTCCAATATTTTTATAGTCCTTTCACCATCTAATTCTTGACTGACAGATTGGTTGCCTATCTTGAGTCAGCCCCATGGATTTGCTGTGGCAGCCCAAAGTACTGTGTTGACAGGGATTCAAGAGCCTGGACTGGGGCAAAGGAGCAGAGAAAGGCAGCAGGAGAGATGCCAGAGCGGACCTTCATGGCCTGTGCTCTAATCTCAGAAAATGCTTCCTGTATGTTCCACTGATAAAAGTTATATAGTCATTTTCTCTGAAATGTTCCTCTCCAGGCATACATTTTGCCGTGGAGATCATTATTTTTAAGTTAGAGATTTTTGAAGGTTCCTAGGAGTTCAGCTTCCTTTACTCACTATTGATTTTCAAAACTAACAAATGTGTTTATTGGCCAGTTGCTCGCCTCTCTTATTATAGGCAGAAATAAGGCCAGGGATAGCCATTCACATCTCTGACACCTGTAATTTAGTAGTCGTCATTGGAGCTACTAAAATTATAACTAAATGAACATAACTATACTAAGATTTTATTTATCTTTTTTAAAATTTGAAAGCTCTTCTAGACCATAAACAGTATTTGAAAATTGTTCTCTGTGTATTATTGACTACCAGATTAGAATAATCAACACTTGAACTCCTGATGATAGAACTTATAAATCTATGGAGCAGATTCTGTGGAGTTAATATAGAAATATCAAATAAAACCTGACAAGGTAAATACAAAATCACATATCAAAATGGCTTTAAATTGTAGTCCATGGAACACTAGACTTAAATTTGTATGCAGATTGGGTTTTTTTTATTATGTTTTGAAGTTCCCTGGGCGACCTGTCTTGCCAGGGCATTTGGAAATGTTAATTATCATAACCAATGAAAAAAGGCATTAAAAAATAAAACCAGCATAAATCACACGTATTTGTGGTCTGTCATGAGTTGAACCTGAAGATAGCCTTAAACTCCCGCAATGTAATTAAAACATCTTAAGACTTTAGTTACATATAAAGAATTTATGCTTTTATGCAGGTGGCATGTGTTAATACGGGTGTGTTTTCATATTAAGGGTTGTGATTAAAGTTTCTTAGAAGGAAATATACTGCTTGTGGCACTCAACGTGTTCATATCCTGATTGTGCTGGAGTGGTGGTGTTGGGTGTCAGGCCTACAAACACAGTTCCTGAATGTCGCTGTGGATATGATGGAATGAAACAAGCCAGATCTGTGTTTGCCTTGAAAGGTATCCAGACTTAATATTATACTTTAAAGACATTCTGAAGCATTGACTTCGGAATAAGAGCAAACATTCTTTAAGGCCTGGACAAACCCGAAAGGAATTACTGAAATCTCCTGTTTCAGGCATACATTTTAATAGTAGTGCTCAATGACAAGTCATTAATTCCCTGCAACCTGACTCTTAGGTACAGGTCTCCAAAGGCTAAAATTAGGGGTATTTTTGTCTGCTTACCTTGCTGTTTGATTGGGTATCAGTGTATGTAGAAGTACAAAGCTCATCTGTTAAATTCGATTTACTAGTCTCAGCTGGTGTCCACATCCATGCTTCAAGGCTCATACTGAGATTGGTCCTCCCACGGATTGTTAAATTATCAACTCAGATCAGCTTTACTAAAAACTACATAACTTAGAGGAAGTATTACTCTATGAAAATACATTGAAAGTGTGTACATGAACAAACATTATATTAATTGTATAATAATTATATAATAATAAACAAATATTAATGAACATAACAGTCTGAGGTATAGGGTAGACCCAGAGACATAAAAGTAGGGTACAGACTGACCCCCTCAGAAGAGGGGGTGGTGGGGGAAGGGAAGAAATAAACCACAGAACTTATATGCATGTACACATAACCAATGGACATCAAAGCTGGGGATGGGGTGAGGAGGATGGGGAGGAGGGTGTCAATGGGGTAAAAAAGGAGAAACATCTGTAACAAAAATAAAATTAAAAAAATAAATTTAAAAATTAAAAAAAAGAACAAACATTATAGCACAAATTAATCATCATTTCTGCATAAAGTATACAGGGGAGCCTCATTCTTTTTTTAAATTTTTTTTCTTTATTGATTTTAGAGAGAGAGGAAGGGAAAGGAAGAGAGAGAGAGAAGGAAACATCGGTGACAGAGAACATCAACTGGGGAGCTTCATTCTTTAAAGAGCACATGTTTTGCAACATTGTCTTTCACAAATTTGGCTTTTACCCCATCTTTTGCTCAATAGTAAGAAAACAAATCTGCCTCGTTGCATCTTTATGTTTAGAAGGATGATCTTGAATTATTTATTTTCCTCTTTTTTAATGGTGGTAGTGGAAGGGGCATGTTGAATTCCATCAAATAGCTACACACTTACAAAAGCCTTATCCTTCTCAACAAATAGCCTTAACTCATTATTTTCCTTCACAGAGTAAGAGTACTGTGGGGGGCGTGGCACCTAAGGAAGAGGTAGTAAATTAAGGTTAGGAGCAAATTGACTTTGGTTCTAAATAGAATTTGGGTCAATGGTAATTGCTAAACTATCTATTTATATAAACCCCAGTTTATAAAAATTTATTCAACAATATAGAATGTGCCTTCCCAGAAGTCTTGTGGTCTTATGGAGTTACATAAGTATTTAGAACATTTCTAAGCTATCAAGCCCTTCTTGGGTTCAGACTCAATGTTCCCAATGAGAAAACCCTGAAGGGTAGAAGGCACTGTTTTAACAATCTACAGTAGTTGTTAAATGAACTAACTCGTTAGTTTATTTACTACATTAGATTTCAGAAGGGTTGTCCAATGAATATTCAGTTTTCCATACTAATTGTTTCCACAATGAATATTTGAGGATTTATAATGGGAAGGAACTAAGCAGTGATAGATATACAACAGGTACTGATTACATACTATGGTTTTGTTATGCTCTCTCTTTGGTAGCAGGATTATTTTCTGCTGTGCAGATGAATCCCAGAGGAAAAGCACATGCCCAAGAAGGAGCTTAGCCTAGGAGCCAAATCTCACTCACCACCTGTTTTCGTAAATAAAGTTTTATTGGAACACAGCCCTGCCAACCATTTACATATCGTCATGGCTGCTTTCTTACTAAAACAGCAGGAGAATTGAATAGTTGAGATAGGGAGCAAATGGCCAACAAAGCCTGAAATATTTACTACCTGGCCTTTTACAGAGAAAATTTGCTGAGCCCCATTCTGGACTCTAATGTTGTGCTGTCCAGTAATGTAGCCGTTGGTCGCATGTTGCAGCTGAGTGTTTGAAATGTGGTTGGTGGAACTGAGATGTGTTATATGTGGAAAACACATACAAGATCCCAAAGATTTCATAAAAAGAAAGAAAGAAAAAGGAATGTAAAAAGCTCATCCATTTTAAAATATTGATCACATGCTGAAATAATTATATTTTGGATATTGAGTTGGGTAAAATATATTATTAAAATTATGTTTACTCATTTCTTTTTACATTTCTAAAACATGACTATTAGAAAATTTTAAATGTGACTTGCATTTGTGTCTGACATCATAGTTGTAGTGACAGTTCTGGCTTGGAGCCTGGAATTTGGAAGACATGTGACTTGTAGAAAAAGGTAGAAAGAGGGAAGGTGGAGAAAGAGAAAACAATCTCTTGTATTTGCAAATATCTTTCAAAGGCAATAAAATCTTCCGTTACTTTGGCTCTTTCTCATAAGAAGGAATACTTAAAAATAGTGGATTAGGTTTCTATTGACAAGGTTTTAGTTCAGTTCTCCCACAAGAAAAATTCAAATTGGGAGGTCATCTGTCAGGGAGAAGGGAAGCTGGACAGAGAAGGGAAGGAAAGAGGCTGTGGTCATGAACAGGTTGTTGCTGTGGGTACCTGGGCTCTTCCCAGTGGAGCTCTCTGGGACATTTGATGGAACAGGACTCAGAGTGGTCCCATCTGTCAGGTGATGAACCTGGGCTGTTCATCCACCAACTGCTAGTAGTTGCTGGTTGAGGGCTGTTCCAAGGGGCATCAGCCTCCCCTTGTTCTCTTCCCAGCATCCCAGCCTGCCCTGCCTGGGGCCAGATAAAGGCCTGGAGCTGAAAGAAACATTTGTTTGCAGCAAAAAGCCATCAGGCCACTTGAGATCAGTAACTGCCTGAGGCATGAGGTTGAGTCCTATAGTGTCTGGTACTGACACCAAACTGAATGTTTTATTTTGTAATCCATGGATTTCAGCAAACATTTATGTAGTCCCTGGTGTATGTATTCATTTTCTCCTCTGATCTTAACAATAGCACAGATAGGTAGGTTTATCATTATCCACACATTATAGATGGGAAAACTCAGCCCAAGAGTCTTTTGTCCAGGAGAATTCAGCTGGGATGGTAACTCCAGTCTCCTCACTCCACATGGGTGGTCACTCATGCCTGACTTCTTGGATTTCTACAAAGCTCCATGAGGAGATGTAAATATAGTGATGTTCTTGAGGTGAGAACAGGAAACTCAAACTTTTGTGGGCTGGGGGTACTGTGTAGAACTCCTTAGATATCCATAGGGAAGTAGATACTTATATCCACTTAGTCCCAAGACTTTTATGCCAAAAAGTATTATCTTTCTTTTGCCAAAGCACAGTCAAAATCAAGAGGTTATAGGACCTGCTGACCGCCACACAGGATGTTAGTGATACAGCTAAATTCTAGAAAACTCCACAGAAGTCCCTGTAGTGGAAGCTTATGGATGCATGGTTCATTGAGAACTGGATTTTGTTACCTTCCCATTACCCAGTCTCTCTTCAAAAGTGTTGTCAGTCCCTTTGGTATTTCTTGGAAACAGTCTCTCTCCTAGCTTCATTTCCCTTTATTATACTTCTAACTGACTCGGTAATTCTTTGTGGACTTCAGTAACACTTGTACTATTTAAATTTGAATAACCCCAAAGGATCTAGATAGGTCAATATGTTTAAACCACAGACTTTCGTCTACATATTAGTTGATTAAAAACAGATTTTATACATGATGTATACTTAATCGAGGGAGGGGGAAGCAAGCAGATGTTTGTAAAATCTAAATGTGTTAGACTATATTTATTTGGCTGTCTTGCTGATTAGCTTTAGAAAAGTCATACCTATGACAATTGAACTGTAAACAGTTAGATGATGTGTTTCCCTAGAAATTTCCTGCTCTGAAGGGTCAGCCAAAAGGAAAAGTAAAAGGATTCCCTAAGATTGATATACCAAAAGAAGTTGACAAATATACCATAAAGTAGTCATATTTAAATAAAGGATTTTGAATAATTGAATGCCTCAAAATTATGCTCTATTCTCTGACCATAAAGCGACTAGTGGTTGCAATTCATTTAATCCAAACAGTAGGAAAACTTTGGTTTTTGTTGCTGTTAGTAAGAGCTTTGAAAGTAAGCTTTTTTTTTTTTTTTTTTTTTTGATGCAAACATGAAATCATTAAATTGTACCTAAATCACCATGTCTGGTTCATTGTCCAACTTTTTGTTGTAACTTGTCCTTTAACCGAGAAATGATCTTTTTTTTTTTCTTCTTTAAAATATTTATATTTGAGACACTTTGAGTATTTCAAAGCCAGAATTGAAGATTTCTTATTGGTCTTCCAGTTCAGGTAAAATAAGCACAAAACCTCCCTCTGAATTCTGAACATGGGAGAATTATAGATGAAATATTTTAAATGGATTTTAAAGAATAATAATCAAGCTTAAATATAAGTGGAAAATCTCCAAAGACCAGAAGTGAAAGGAAGTGCAAAATGGTGAAGGGAGGCTGAAGCTGGGATGCTCAAAAGAAGTAGAGATGAGCTGGGGCAGCGAAGACCTGAGGGCAAACATGGTGGCATGTCTCATGCACATGGCAGGAACCTCAGACCATTCTGTACTCCTGGATGCCACGATACCCTGTGTATATACTCTAGGCTCAGAGGGTACGTCCCACCTTCTCTGGAACTGGAGCCAGACAGAATTCTCATGGAAGGAAGGAGAGGCACTGAATCAAACCACCATCTGTGCCTCTATGGCACATAAGTGTCTTGTGGGAGTGCCCCCTCTGGAGGGGGCATCTCACCTGGCTGGGCTTTGTCAATCCCCAAATCACAACACAGTAAACAAAGTTCACATCAGATGAGCTGTCAGACAGAAATGGTAAGATAAAATCAGATTCTTGGGAAACATTATGCAAACACAGGAAACTATGAATTGCATCCTTGGAACATGAATAGAAAGTAATTCAACTAGAAGAAGATGTGATAAAGATCGTACTGGATACTTACCTGGCAGGGGAGATACCATGATCACAAAGGTGGTTTTCCCAGGGCGAGGCTTATCCATTGCACTCCGGATGTGCTGACCCCTGAGATTTCCCCAAATGTGGGAAACTCGACTGCACAATTTGTGGTAGTGGGGGACTGCGTTCACACTCTCCCCTGAAAAAAAAAAAAAAGATCCTACTGAAAATGAAAAATGTGGTCATTGAAATTATTTTTAAAAATACTTAATAGGATAAACACCAGATTAATAAGCATGCCTTGCCTGGCCAGGTGGCTTGGTTTGTTAGAGTGTCGTCCCATATACCAAAAAGGCTGTGGGTTCGATTCCTAGTCAGGGCACATACCCAGGTTGTGGGTTCAATCCTTGGGACGGGTACAAAAGACAATCAATCCATGTTTCTCTCTCGCGTTGATCTCTCTCTCTCTCTCTCTCTCTCTCTCTCTCTCTCTCTCTCTCCTCTCTCTCTCAAAAAGAAATCAATAAAAACATATCCTCAGATGAAGATTTAAAAGGTAATAATAAGCATACCTTGTTTAAGAATGACCAAAGAGATTTCTGCTTCTGATTTGTGTACTTTAAGTGTGAAATAAAAGTGATTCTTTTCCTGAATATACCGTTCTAAATCTAATATTTAGGAAAGGAAAAAGAGTAGACATTTTCAGAAATAAATTTCACAGCATAATGAACTACTATCACCTTTATGAAATTATCAATTTTTAAAATCCTTCTCATGTTCTTTCCAAATCCTTTTTCTCAGATGGCATTACAACTCCTAGATCTATTTTCTTTTTCATTACATTTCCTTTCACTCTGTATCTTCACTGTATTTGTGGAACTGTCTGTATGTTAAATGCATAGCTGCCCTGGTCATTTGCCCTCTCACACCTCTCTGATCTTGGCATATGATATTGTCCTATCCCTACCCATGGAATACACTTCCCCATGCTCACCTCTTATCTCCATTACATCTTTCTAAGAAATTTTCACTCTGGGTCACCAAAAACTCCCTGTCCCTCTTTCCAGCCTCAGTGGAAAGACTGTATTCTCTTGGAAACCTTCTCCAGGCAGCCCTGACTTTTCTGTTGATTACAGCATCTCTCTCCCAATTGCACAGCCATCTCTTTATGGACAGGGAGTGCATCTTTTTATTTCTGTTTCCCCATTATCTCTTTCAATCTGGCATATAGTGGAAGCTCAATTCATGCTTGTATGGATGGATAAATAAGTAAATGAATGGTATAAATGAAGAGCACTCATAATGAGAAGCAATGGAAAGCTCTTAATGACTCTTACTCAGAATAGAAGTGTATTGTGGTTGAAAATGAGATTTAATAGTCATTGTGGAGAATTTGAAAGTTGATGTTCTAAACTTAAGAAATAATACTTCTAGACTCAAGTAGAATAGTGATCTAAAAAATATAGCACTCAAAGAAATTTGATCTGGCATCGATAGGTTGATAGGCAAAGAATAAAAGCATTTATGGTAAAAGGTACTAAGAGTGAATAAACACCTTGTAAACGCCTTATAAATGCCTATAAATGTCCATAATGTCAGCAATAGCTGGACAATTCATATCTTCCTTCAAAGGATTGGCCTGAGCCTGCCCACAAGATGGTAAATTCTAAAAATTCAATAGTAGTTGATTTGATGTGGGAATACATTCTTTATATTGTTGCCATTTCTGATTTAGATAAAGGGATAGAAATCCAATGACCTTCTTTTTCCCTAGTTCACAACCTAGAAGTAACCTACAACTACTCATTCAGTTGATTATGCCTGAGTTCATGCAAAAAGCAGGAACCGAAAGAATGAAATTTGTACATTTTTAAAGGGTTCTTTTAAATGTGACTTTTCAACATTCAGTTTTAAATCTATAAATACTTGAAACTGCATAAATCTCATTGAGGTTTCTGGAAAAAAAATGTATCAGTTTTCCTGAGTATGAGTAATTTGTGTATAGTAAAATATTAAAAGTATGCAGAATAATATTTTTCCTCTCTTTTTTAAACAGCAAAACTTAGAGAGTAACCTCACCAACCTCATTAAGAGGAACACGGAACTGGAGACCCTTTTGGCTAAACTCATTCAAACCTGTCAGCATGTTGAGGTGAGTATCTTTGTGTGGTGTGTTTCATATAAAAACTGCTATACCACGGTTTATAGACCCTCAACCTTTATATTTTAAAAACTGGAATCTTCTTAAAGTTCGATTTTTTTTTCAGAAACAAAATATATAAGATGGATGAAATTGGAAGGAACTAGAACCTCAGAGACTCTCTTCCCATCAACTGCTTTGTCCTGCCCCCCACTCCCATCATAGCATTCCCTGATCCAGCTTTATTTTGCTTAGCCTTACTAATATTGTAGATTTTAATCAAACTTACAAAGAACAGCCAAGAAAAAGCACTATTTAAAAGGCATTGTATTGGCTGCAGTCACAAATTACCACAAACGTGGATGGTGTAAAACAACAGAAATTTGTCTCACAGTCTAGAGGCCACAAGTCTGAAATTAAGGAGTCCTCATGGCCTTGCTCCCTCTGAAGGCCCTAGATGAGGATCCCTCCTGCCTCTCTCCACCTTCTAATGGTTCTTGTAGCTGCAGCTGTCTAATCTCTGCTTCTTCCTTCATACGGCCTTCTCCCTGTGTGTCTCTGTACCTGTGTCCAAATATTCTTCTTCTTACAGGGGCACCAGTCATTGAATTAGGGGCTACCCTACTCCAGCATGAACTCACTTTAACTTGATTACATCTGCAAAGACCCTGTTTCTAAATAAGGTCATATTCACAGATATCAGGGGTTATGACTTGGGTATATCTTTTGGGGGAATACAATTAAACACACTACAGGTGTATATTAAATGCATCTTGGTTGTAAGATATGTTTCTATAAAAATGATCACAGCTGCAGTATCTTGGGATTAAGTCAAGAGTGTGTAGTCAGCAGTGACAGCAAGGGCAAGTTGCAGAACCCAGATCTTTCTAACCCTCTACTTAGATGGATTCACTTTTGGCAATAATCTCTCCAGGGAACATTTTGAGCCTTGTTGATTAAACAACATTGTAAATAATAGTGAATGAGCATAATGCTTTCATTATTGTAGAGTACAGTGAGTATGTATTATAGAAATAAATGGATGAACAAAATGGAGTGACCCAGGTGCTAGATTTTATTTTTATGATGTGACGGCATTTGATGTTTAGGACAATAAGAAAGAATTATTTCTCTTCAGTAAAAAAATAAAATAAAATTACCCGTGTTTTATGGGCAAATCTTACAAATGCTTTATGGGTTGGGTGATTATTTCATTCAGTTTTAGCTAGTTGCTTCTTAAAACACTAGTGTCTGGTTTTCATTATGGTCTGTAGTCATTTCAGAACAACTGTCTTGCTCCTAATGTAATATTAGTATGGCTTGAATTTACAAAATGCTATTTATCTTAACATGTAAAATGACATTCTATAATGTTTAATAATTTCAAATGACAGATAGATGTGTCATTCAATAAATTTACAAGCCAATTTCATTTTTATTTCAAAAGATTAGATATTTCATTGAGATGTAAGCTTTTAAAATAAAGTTATTACTGAATTGATTGTAGCAGACTTGCAAATAGACACATACAAGCTATTAGAAATTATTCTAGACAAGGAGTAAAGAATATTCAGTTTTTTCACTGTTGTTACTTCTGTATACATCCTTTGGAATAGAAGGAAATGTTTGTGGGTGAGTAAATTTGGTATTTGAGAAATTCACTTTAGATACAAATGAAAGAAAATTAATTACAAGTAGAAAAAATATGGTACTAGCAGTACCTATTTTTTTTCATGGTCCCTTCATTATAATTATTAATATTTTCAAAGTATGATTTTCAAAAAATTGAGCATCCATGAAACCTTTATAATTTTGTCAACCAGTATCACCCCAACAAATTCAATAAAAAGGAAAAACATAGAACTCTAGGAATTATTTTTAAAATTGTACATCCAATTCTCATATAATAATCAAATGAGGCTACACTGAAGATTTATTTCACTAATTAATGAAGGAACCAACAAGATTGTAAAGCTAGCTTAAAGGAAGACAGCAGAAGCTGATACACACAAACAGTGGGGGAGGAGCAGAGTAGGGGAAAAGAATGATAGAATAATAGAGCTAAATTAGGTGAAAAACTGGTTAGTAACCTGAAGGGCAATAAAGTCATAACATTTGGGCAAAATAAGTTGCATATCATCAGTTTTCTTTAAGTTAACATTTAACTTTGGAGAGACTACATCCTAATCAATAGTGACTAGAAAGTCAAGCTCGTTATATACCAGATGACCCTTGCTTAGTCTGGCTTGATGGAGTATGCTCTAGTGTGGCACAAGAAGGACTCATAGTCTTTTTGGCTTATTTCCAATTTTTGGATAATTTAGCTTACCATGAATTTCTGCTCTTCCTGTTCTAGATCATTGGTCTATGAGCTGTGTTTGCTAAGCAGATATTTCTGAGTAAGGGTGTAAATGTTTGCCTGTGGTCAGTTAAAGTGTTTAGTTTGTTTAAGTGTCACACTAGCTTGTCCATCCTATTAGTGCTTATGGAGCATTCATTGTGTGTGTGTTGCACTGTGCTAGATGCCAAGGACCCTGCCCATAAGGAGCTTACTGTCTTGACTAAGACAAAAGAGCAATTATAATATATACAAAATAGAAAATTTCCATGAGAAAGGTGTGGATTATATAATTTGGAATTTCAGCAAAGTGAGAAATTTCTTCCAGATGGGGGGTGGGGCAGATAGTACAATCTGAGCCTACCTTCAAGGATTGGTAACATTTGGGCATATGGAGGGATGGGAAAGGCATGGAGTCGAAAAATGAAGAGTGTATATACACAAAGCAATTAGTTCATTCTTTACAAACAGAAGGTGTGTTGAGGGGGATAAGTAGCAACTGGCTTTGGAGAGATGAGAGCTGGGTGGACTTGAATATTGCATCTAAGTTTGAACTTTATTTGGTCTTGAAGGGTTAGCGAGAGTTCAGGAAACACAAAGACCTATGTAACTTTCACAGTTACAATCTGCATCCCTCTTTTAAGGAAATATTTTTGGTTATTGGGAAAATAATGTGGCTATCTTGGTGCAAAATGATCACGTGTTCAAGGGAAAATGTCACAACACTAGTAAACTCCAAAAAGGTAATGGAATTTGTTAGGCACTAGCATGATGGCCTTTTGAGTCGGTGCAGTGGAAAAGAGTTTCCGGGTTCACATCCTATGTTCCTAGACTGTATTTCTTCCTTTTCCTCTTCCTGAAGGTGTCCTTGTGTTTGAGTATGAGCAGTCCTCCGGAAAATAATCCCTATGCCAGCTGGAGCTAAAAAAACATAAAGCCCAGAGGTAACTCTGAATTGTTGTAACTGAAATCAATGAGTTCCCACAGAACCCTGAGGAAATGCCACATCCTTATAAGTCCACACCTCCTTCCTGGGATTCACTCTGCTTTTCTTTAGAATGAAAAGAGTTTGAAGGTCTCCATTCCCATTGTTTGCATAACTTGTTTTTAAAACAAGGGTAAGCAAATGAAATGACTTTTTTGATACTAAGTACCAAATATTTTTTAAACTAGAGTTTGGAGGGTATGAAGGCAAAGGCAGTTTAGGACTCAAGAGGTAGAGGCATTGAAAGAGCAGTATCAGCTAGACTTCCAAGAAGTGTTTGTATAATCTGACAGTTGGAATTCTAAAACCTAGTGGGCTTTTAGTCACTGGGTTTAGTTTTCTTCAGGAGGAGAATACAGTCGAAAATTCCATTGGGATGAGTTTGATGTGAGTTATATATGGGGTATAGGACAAGCCTATGGGAAGTGATCAAAATGTGGGTCAGCTATAGAACTTAACGTGTCTAAGTGTAATATGGACTTTTCCTCTTCATCATCTTATCCTTCTTTTCTTTAAAAAAACCGGAGGACATGCCTGGCCGGTGTAGCTCAGTGGATTGAGCACCATCCCATGGACTGAGAGGTCCCCAATTCAATTCCTGGCCATGGCACGTGCCCAGGTTGCGGGCTCAAACCCCAGTAGGGGGCATGCAGGAGGCAGCTGATCAATGTTTCTCTCTCACATAGATGTTTCTCTCTCTCTCTCTCTAAAACAAAAACCTCAGAGGGCCTAGTTTCTTAGCTAAGCAAATACTTAGAATTACTGATGCGTACCAAATTCTTCACACATTCTGAAAATCAAATTCTTTCACAAAGAATACAACACTGGGCACACAATAGATGTTCATTTTGAGAATTACCAGTTATCAATGACTGAATCTACATGAGATGGTAAAGAAAAACTGTGAAAGGGTGGCTAATTGCTATAGCAGTTTGAAGAAGATAAAGGCTCAACTAACCTCACTATCCTTGCCAGGCTCAACCTAGAAGGGCATCCTGTAAGCCAACATCCCATCAAAGTCTTGGCATTAACTCCTTTGGCTTATTTTGCCTTGTTTGCAATAACTTCTTAAAAATTCCTTTTGCTATTGTTTTTTCACACTAAAATTTTAAGCTATTTTTTCTCTTATTTGAATGGAAAGATTACTCTCTTTCTGGCTTTCTCTGAGCTTTTCCAATGGCAGGGGACATGTGGAGTGACAAATTTCGATTTTTGTTCAGATGTTGGGCTCTGTAAATTGAAAAAGAAGAGGGTGATGTGTTATGGTACCTTGTAAGAAATGGTGAAAATTAATTTGGGAAAAGATGGGATCTCTAAAAGGTATTTTCAGTAATTCATCAAACCCTAAAGGCATTCAATTGTAAACTTTGAAATATGGGGGAAACTCTCTTGGAGGATGAACTTTTATGTTTAAATTAATTTTGTTGTGCAGTTTTATGTCAAAGCACTCTCTCTATGGAAACTTTGGCAACTGCTTCATCTAGAGCTATTAGATTCAGATCAGCATCTGAATACCAGACATGCTATTTGTGTCTTGTGAATGGGTGTCTAACCTTGAATGATGTGTATCCCACCAGGGGCCTACTTGAACATCGAAAGTCATAATCCATTTTTACTTGCAGATAAGGGTTAGATTCCTAACTGTCCGAGTCCTTATGAGAAAGCTCTCAAGGTATAATTTGAGTGAGATTCTGGGCCTCCTTAAATCACATCAGGCAACCCACAGTCATCCATGGCTCTCCACCTAAATAGTTCTAGGATGATGATAATGTGATGGTGCAAATATGATGTCATTTAGAAACTAGATTATGCTGAGCCACTGTGGTAAAGGCTGATCTCCCAAGTTCAAATCTTAGGATTCCCAAGACAAAGGAGAAAAGGAACTCTCAGCTGCACAGAAATTCATCATCTCTGGAGAAAATTCATATTTTTATGCCTACATGTGTATAAGGGCTACGTATCCAATTTACTCCAAATTTGCTAAAATTGACAACTCATGAGGCAAGTGTAGCTTTGCTCAGTGGAGATGAAATTTAATGCATATTAAAGTAATCTGTAGCACATACTTCAATATCTCTCCTTAGATTCAATGCCCTTGTCTTAAAAAATATTGATTTATAACGGATGTTGGGTCCTGTTACCTTCTTAGTTATATTCATGAGGAATAATTAGAAGACATAGGTAGAAAGTCTTCCAGTATTACAGAATAAGAGATTAATCTTTGAATGAATGAATGAATGAATGAATGAATGAATGAATGAATGACTCTAAAGCTTAGTTAGTTTGGTCTACAAAATAACATTCCCAAGTTTCAACTCTGAAACTTTTTTCAAAAACATGATCCAGCCCTGGCCAGTTTGGCTCAGCATTGGCCTGCGGTCTGGAGAGACTTGGGTTTGCTTCCCGCTAAGGGCATGTACCTCGGTTGCAGTTTGTTTCCGGCCCTGGTTGGGTCATGTGGGTGGCAACCACTCCATGTGTCCCTTTCACGTCGGGGTGAGGATAAAAAAAAAAATTTTAAACAAAACAAAAAACATGATCCAACCTTTCACTATCTGCTAATCTGTCCAATTTGGATGGAATGACTATTGTGTCATATTCAGAATTCTACCAGGTTGCTCAGGTTGGAGTACAATCATATGTATGTGCCTCTGAAGATGGTCCCTCTGACATATTTGAATTTAGTAATGCAGATTTGCAAAGTCCATGCTTAGATGTGAAATAATCGGCCTTAATTGGGGGACCAGTGGATGAGCAGTGGGAATGAAGAGAGAAGACATCATTTTAGTGATGTACTTAATGTGGTTTCTTCACATAATATAGGAATTCTTGATCACATCTCCCCTACACTATTCCACCACAATTTCTTTGCCTTGAAATATCGAGATGCTTGCCTACAGCAGCAGGGATGATGTTTCTCACATAATATACAGAATGATAAGAACGGGCTGTGACAAATTTTTAAAATGACCATTGTAGTTGTAACTCAGCTTTCACATGAGATCTTGGTAGTGAATGGATCCAGGTGAGAGGGTCAGAAGTGGGAGAGGAATGATTCCTGGTGAGAAGGTGACTGTCAGGTAGAAGTTTAGGTCCCAGTCTTGCTCCCATGCATGTTGTTCAGAGACAAGCATGATCCCAACCATGCTTTATTTTGTTAATGAAACCTCTTTAGTTTCTGCTTCTTAATATCTAGTTTAAGTTCTTTTTCTCAATAAATGAATATAAAATTGCTTTTTACAATAATCAAGCCAAACTTATCTTTGTTACAGTTTCTGAGAGAAACGGGACACATCATCTTTTACCTTCATTCGATTCGCTTCTATTTGTAATTTCTAAATGCTGTTGTGAAAACTGAAGAGCTTTGTTCTAATTTTGAAATTCCCCAGCAAAATAATTGAGTCATGCATATAAAATGTTCGTTAACAAGAGGACAATTGTAGCACTGGTTATTTTTGTTTGAAACAGAAAGATGAAATTTTAAATTCAGCTATTTAAAAAGCCTGAGGCTACCACTGAATGAATGCAAAGGGCTTTCAGTGAGGAGCAGCACAAATAAAGATTTTTACAACCAAGTGAGGTAACTTCCCAGCCTAGGAATTTATGATAGAGCTTTTACTATGCTTTTAAAAATATTTTCGCCAGATATATTTTCCTATATATGAGGTGATGAAAACTATCATAGTATCTGAATTCTCTAACTAGACCAGCTCCATATCGGGCTATGATAAAGGTCAAGGATGCCATAGGTTGAGAACATGGTTCCTCGCCCATCCTTGCAGGTGTTGAGATGATGACTGTGTCCATGGTTACAGGTCCACAACAAGGGGTAGCCTTAGTGTATTGATAGCATAGGGGGGTAGGACTTATGCAAATTACACACAAAACAATAATGACCAAGCTCCTATTACTTCCTGATTTAATTATCCCAATAGCCTTTTGACGTAAATGTCATTGAAAGGACCAGAGGAATGTGACTTGAAGCAAGACACAACAGGAATCAGTCAGTAAAGCAATGAATTGAATCCAGTCAAGTAGTAAAGCAACTGGAGTGATTACTGAACATCAGCCACTCAAACCAGGTGATAGAATTGAAAGAGAGAATTAAAAAGTTAGATTTCTAGGGCAATTCTCATGGTAAGAAACAGTCCCATGTGCTGGGGAATTGGAAACTCTGTCCAACTCACCATCACAGGAGCCCGATGAGTATGCAGCTGTGGTAACAGTAGAACCAGTGAGCCTTCAGGTCTTGTGAATTATTCTCAAATATTTGGCCATTAATCCTTGACCTGGTAACCTCAGTTTCTTTGAGATGATCAGTGTGCTTCCTTTAGCAAATGAAATTCTTTTGTTCTTCCTCCCCAAGAGGTTTGAGATTTGCATTTAAAGATGAAGACCTAAATAATATCCATAGAATCAACATATTGTGCAACAATTTAGGACTAAAACATATGTTTATATTTTAAGGGTTTGTAGCATTTAAGAAAATATGACACATTACAGAAATTTGATAGATTAGCTTTGAGATTCCAATCTGAAACATGTAATTTATTTTAGACCTGTGATTTTAAGTTGTAAGCGTAAAACGATTTGTTTCAAACCAAAATTGTAATGTTCAAGAGAGCTTGAGTTTCACTACATTTGTAAGTTTAATTTATTAGATTTCTAAGCGCTACTTAAGGACTTGGGAAGGTTTACCACGTTAGGGTTTTATTTTTACCTCGTTAGGCATTTAAAGTGCTTATAAAATAAATTGAGTATGTTACATTTATAAATGCCATTTAAAATGTTACAGGAATTTGGTGATAAAAATCTGAATAATGATTTTTATTTAGATTGGGTGAGAATTGCCTGGAAGAGGGGCTCGAGGGTACTTTCTAGGGTGATAGAAATATTTTATATCTCATCAATAACCACGTGCTGTGTGCTAAATGCAGGAGATACTAGGAAAAGAAAGCTACCGTCCTGCTACCCCAGGAGTCCAGCCAACCAGGAGAGGGAATAGACATGCACTTAAAGACCATGAGGATTTCTGCCCAAGGACTGTATCTATATCAACAAATCACTATGTAGTTTTTCTTAAGCTTTTAGGTTCAAATTATGAATCTCATTATTCTACTCATAAATCCAAGGAATTTTATAAAACCAAGAATAATCGCTCTCAGGAGTCCTTAAATCAATGTTTGATTAACTCAAGTTGAACAGACTCCACTCCATTAAACAATCAATTCTAACTATAAATTAGTTGATTAAGTTCCCATAAAGATTTTGTTTAAATTGAGGTAAAATTTACATACAGGCCCTAGCATGGTGCTTTACACATTGTGGGAACTCAACAAGTCCATTGGATTGCTTCGTGTGTTGTCACTGGGACACTGGTAACAGCCTCCTCATTCATGGAGAAATCGGAACGTCCTCATTTCTTCTCACTCATTCTGTAGCTACTAAGACTATTGCAAAGAGCTCTGGAAGCCAGTAGCTTTAGCCACCTACACTTAATTGGAGAAAGAAGTAAAACAACACTGAGAGGCAGGCACTGCATCGAAAGTTTAGTTTGCTGCCAGAGTCATAATAAGCACTGAATGAAAATGTGTGTGGTTCCCAGTGTTATAAGTGGGGGTTGCCAGGGGAAGTGTTGGTTTCTTTTTGGTACAAAATGTTTCTTCTTTTAGCATGTTATCTGAAAATAATGATGCCAAAGGAGTGAGATCCTAAAGGAAGGTGGGTTTTTGTTTTTTTTAAATCTCTGACATAGCCTTGAGCGGATCTTAATGAAAGAATGGGTGCCTGGGGAAACAGTGCCAACAAATGCCCATGTAAAGATACCACATGCCAATGCCAACCTGGATTCAGGCTTTGGCTACTTAAACAAAGGGTTGCTTTAATTTTTGCAGAATAAAGTATTTTTTTCCTTCTGTTTTTCATGAAATGGCCTTACAGAATTCCTCTTGTTTGTGGTCTCAAAAAAAATTAGAACTATGCCCATGAGGCCGGCTTTTAAAGGTTCTATTAAACAACAAGAAGGCTTTGTTCTCGGTGATAAAATTCAAGCAAGCAGTGTTTCCATGACCTGGCAGGGTGCTGCCTCCACCAGCGCTGATCCTGACAGTCGTAAAAGGAGCATTCTGTTTCTCAGGTAGGACGATGAGAAGGCAACATCTGTCAGGTTTGTATGTAGAAATATAGTTGACCTTTCAGATAATGGACTAATCCTTAACTCAAGTTTTTAAAATCCAGTTTTACTGCAGAAACTGTGCGCATTGAAGCATAAAGCAGTGAAGCCATTGTTTTAGAAAGACAGTAATTTCACAGAGAGTTGAAGTGATGGAAAAGTGAGAGGTCTCTAAATAAACAGATGTATATATTTTAGTCTGACTTATTAGATTTCATGTGTTTTCTTTTCCAGGCAACTTTGCCTGCCACTGCTCAAAGTTAGACCTGTTTATGGTCAATTTCTAATGAATGTCTGTAGGTAGGTGATGGCCCCAAAGTTAGGAGTGACCAAGGTTAGGATAGAAACCACTGTTAAATGCAAACTCTGTTCAGCCCCACAATTAGCCCTAAGTCATTGGAGCTGTAAATCAGCAATTTTCAACCAGCGCACCACAAGCATTTTTAAAACGTGCAACACCTGACTAGTTAGGGACACTGACCTCTTTTCCCTTAGATTGTCAAATAAAATAATGACAACAGCCGTCACAACAATAGCCGTCCAGTATGAATGAATTCAAATTATACCTATTTTTTTGTCAGAAAGGCAAAATATATATATATTTTTTGCTGTGCCATGGAATTTTACTAATTGGTTTCTGTGTGCCATGAGATGAAAAAGGTTGAAAATCACTGCTATACAACAAACTGGGCGAATGGGACCCTTGTGCCCTCTGACATGGGACCCTTGAGCCTTTCCTCAGAAACATCCAGATTATAATCCCCTGTAATGGAAGTACTCCTGTCTGTAACTCACTCCCAGGCCCGTGGAGCACCCACCAGTCCTTTGTCCTCTGACCTGACAGCTTCCATCTGCAAACCACTAAGAATCTGCCTAGGGGCTTTCTGCCCATCCACTGCCAACAGCCTTCAACCAGCCACTGATGGAGGATATTAGCTAAGTCCCACTCTTCTTCCTCATCAGCTGGAGTGTTCTGCACTGTTTCCCTAAGTTACCCATTAAGATTCCAGTTGCCCACAGTGGATGCCTCAGAAAGACAGAAACAGAGCTTCACATTTTCCAGTTGTACTTCCAAGTGTGAGCTTTATCGGTGATTTAATCAGATATGGTTCCCTCACTGTATAACACAGCAAAGAACAGGGATTCAGTCCTCATTCTTCACAGCTTTGCAGGGGAGCAGATGGCATCCATACTTGAGTAACTCAAGCCTGAATAGGAGTCCAACTTTGTATTTTTCCAGTACATCTCTATTCAGGAATCATAGCAAACAACTAAAAAGAATGCCACTTAATGAGAAATGGCATGTAAGACTGAAAATGAGTAATGGAAGGTCGTGGGGTAGAAGCTTCCTCTTTCCATTGGAAATGACTTCCCTTCCCTGAAACACATCACCTCCATCCTCTCCGGCACTCATTTAACCATCCTCTTCTGTAAGAGATTTTTTTTTCTTTTTTCTTTTCTTTTACCTCTGACCACAATGTCTAAAGGCTAATTTTTGCTAAATACATTTGTTGAAATTTATTTGAAAGTATCACTTTTCAGAAACTTGATGAAAAAAAAAAAAACTTCATAGAGACAAGTGCCCATGACAGGTTAATTTTTTTTTTCTGTGTGCCCAACCCAAACGGAAGGGTGTGAAGCATTTGTTTTATAAAGTATGTAATTAATAAAAGAAAGGAAGGGAGGGGTTTATTGTTTTTGAATGAATTATGAGCAACACCTTCCATTCTACTTCTTTTTGGAACTGCTTTGAACAGTTACCATTAAACACAAAAAGAGAAGTCTGTGGCATTAATGCCAAGAATGCGAGATTCCAGTCAGTAGAGTGTGTTCAGAAAAGCATCTTGGGAAGAGCAGCAGTTTTTACAACTGACAGAAGCCAGCAGGACATCATGGGGAAAGGAAAAACCATACTGCAATATATTTCATTTTAATGCAGTCATTGCACTATTCATGCCTTGAAGGAAGAAAATTAATGTTTATCAAGCACCTGCTGTGTACCAGAAACCTTACAGATATTTTCATGGAAAGTATGAAAATAAGGAAACAGTCCATAACCTTTTCCTCTATGCTAGAGGTTGGTAAACTATGTCCCTAGAGCCAAATCTGACTCATCACCTGTTTTTGTAAATAAAGTTTTATTGGAACACAGCCACACCCATTTGATTACATATTGTCAGTGGCTGATTTCTTACTACAATAGTGGCACTGAGCAGTTACAACAGAGACATGGTCCACAAATGTAAATATTTACTCTCTAACCCTTTACAGCAAAATTTCCCAACTTCTGTTCTACATCATGGAAGACTTTTCTCTGTTCTCCCAGACCCAACCCCGCGCCCCCCTCTTGCACCAAGAAGTAACCTTTAAGTATTGTATTTGGGATTCAAAAGTGACTCCCAAAATTCTGGAGTTAGTTCTTGTATTATACCTTCCAAAGCCAAAACAGATGTAAGTTTTGATTCATGCTAGAAAGTCTCCAGGTAATCAACACAGGTTGACTGGTCCTAGAACTTACCATGTTGATTCTATATGGACATTCCAAATGAACAGAGTTTTATGAACAACTATGACAGTTACCATTTATCAATTAATTATTATGTGCCATACATTTTTCAGTGGTGTTTCATGTACTCATTCATTTACTTCTCACCACAGTCCACTCAAGGGTTTCTCTGCCTCAGCACTTGTGGCATTTGGGTCACATTGGCTGGACAATTTTCTGGTGTGGTGGGCTGTCCTGAGCGTTGGTGGATGTTTAGCAGCATCTCTGACCCCTAGTTGCCAGGAGCATACCCTTCCCTCCCCTCCTCTCTATTCCCAGTTGTGGCAACTGAAAATGTCTCCAGCCATTGCAGGTATCCCCTAGGGGAACACCTGGTGTACCAGGTGATATTTTATTTATTATGCAGATGAGGAACTTGAGAAATGGATAGTTTTGACAAATGCTCAAGGACTTACAACAGTAATTAAGACCTGGCATTCAATCTAAGGAAGACTTCTTCAGGACCCTGAGTTCTGAGCTACTGCCTTCTCTAGCCCTGTTTATTTCACCTTGTTTAACAGTTTTGTTTTACTGAAAAATTAACAACATCAACAACAGCTTGGATGGGCATGTTGTGTGTGCTACTCTTGTGAGCAAAATTTATTGTGTGAAGCTTCAAATTATAGGCATTCACAGTGGTATCCTGGTTGGACACTTTTATCATATTGTTAGTTGTGTTTCATTTATAAGAAGACTTTTATTGCCCAGCTCACCACAGTGTGTTGCCATTTTTAATAGCATCTTGCTCCTGATCTAACATTCAAGCTTCACAGTCTCAGAAACTTAAAGAAAAAAGGATTTATCATGAGGTTCCTGGGAACTATTTTTTTCTCATCACAGAAATCTGTCAAACCCCATCTGGATAGTTAATCAATATGTAAAATTTCCACCACATCACTCTGTGGTAAAGGCCAGAGTACATGTAGCTGGAGTCCATGCTTCCACTAGTGCTACTTCCCACCAAAAACACTTTATGAAGGGATTTCATTTTTATTTTTCTGAAAAGCCTTTCTTAGGTTTTAAAACTTTTAGTCAAAATTTTTCAGTATTAAGTTCACATATTAAATATTTAAAAATAAAAATATTGTCCGATACTTAGGCTTCTCCCCCAAAGACAGGGACCCTGGGAACTTGGCCATTCTTCCCTCTCTCATCTACTTGAGCTAGGTCCACAAATATTTTCCTTTGGTGTGAGAGAGTTTCAGGGTGAAGATTACATATAAACATATTAGATGAATTACAGTAATACAGTCTGCTCTTACTCAATTCTGCTTGGCTCAGTTTTATATACAAAGTCAAGTATTAGAGTCCCTTTCATTGTTCCTTCTGGCAGCTCTGTCTAACTTCTGCCCCAGGGTCTGGAATGTTCATCACAGCTGCCTTTGCCAATAAAACCCAAAGCACCCTCAGATCCTCATATTTCTCTTTGCACCTGGTCAGTGGTCCATGGCAGGGCATAGAGCCCACTTAAATACAGGTTTTCCCTGTCCCCTCACCTTCCTGGCCAAAAGTTTAGTTTATCTGCAGCTCATTTGTGTTTCATTTGCTCCAGCCCTGGGCAGAGTGGAATTAAGTCCTGTAATCTTGGTCTTTTTGAGCGTGATGGAATTGTTATGGATATACAACTATGAAATAAGAGTGTTACTGGAATATAATAATACTAATCCCTTTATCTTTGTATTCACACTGAAAATTACATATTCTTATTAATGGAGAAAAGTGCACCAACATAGCATCAGATAAAAAAGAGTTTTAACCTTTCTCAAGGTAACCTTAATTTGAATCATGGTACAGCATTGCTTTTGCCATGAGGACCGATTTTAGGCACGTTTGTGAAGTATACATTAGTCTTCTTTAAAATATGTTTTTATTGATTATTTAGAGAGAGGGGAAGGAAGAGAGAGGTAGAAACATCGATGTGAGAGTGAAACCTCAATTGGCTGCCTCCTGCATGCCCCCTAGGGGGGATCGAGCTCGCAACCTGGGCATGTGCCCTGACCTGGAATCAAACCGGGATCTCTCAGTCCATGGCAAGATGCTCAGTCCACTGAACTGCACCAGCTGGGCTAGACATTTGTCTTTTAAACCCCCACTATTGTTGGTAGTGACTTCAAGTATAGCAAGGTTTGAAGTCTTACACTAGTGGGGTTGCAGTTTGATCATGTAATTTTAAGAATGAACTAATGGTGGGCCAGTGTGGTAGGGGCTCTTCTGGGCTATGCAGGTCAAGGCGTACTATTCTTGTGGAATTCAAAGTGAATGGTGGCCTCTGGAACTATGCGATGCTAGCACCTCTCTTTCCTCAACACCCTGAAATAAATTTTCCTTTCTCCAACATTGGGATTATCTTCTCCTAAACTCAGTTCAGTGTTTGCATCAAGTCAGCATATCCTGTTCACAAGAGGAATTAAAAGGTTTTATTCTGAAAATCTAGAGATGGCTAACTCATTTTAATGAGTTCATGAGGATTTCTAAAATGCATATTGATAAGCTCAATTTCACTGTGAGAAGTAGCCAGATATTTTCCCCCATTGATGTTTCCTTCTGAGAGTTCGATAAAATATTTCTAAAGATGTTAAGGCCACACATGTCTGAAATCTAACAATGTTTATACTCTGCACCGAACATCTCATTTTGCAGTTAAATACAAGTCAAATGAAAAGAGTAAGTTTTTTGAAATACTTAGAAACTGTTTACAGACTGCTAAAGAACATTTCACAGACACGAAGTCCAATTTTTAGTGTGTGTATGTAATTAAATCCTTAAATGTTTATACGTATATGACAAGAACAAAATACTAAATAGTCTTGCCCTGGCCGGTTTGGCTCAGTGGTTAGAGTGTCAGCCCACGGGCCAAAGAGTCTCAGGTTCGATTCCAGTCAAGGGCACATACTTCGGTTGTGGTTCGATCCCCGGCCATGGTTAAGATTATGCGGGAAGCAACCGATCAGTGTGTCTCTCACATCGATGTTTCTCTCTCTTCCTCCTTCACGCTCTATTTGAAAATCTATGAAAAAATATCCTTGGGTGAGGATTAAACTATATATATATATATATATATATATATATATATATATATATATATATAAAATGGACTTCTTCACCCCACCCCTTCTGTGAAATACTGTAACACTGCTATACCATAAAACAGCAGCGGAGCTCTTGACTGAGCATTGCTAACCAACTGCTCTCTAGAAAATAGCCAACCCATTTATGTTATCATTGATTAATCTAAGGAATGAGCACATGTAACTGCAGTTCTAGAAAAGGCAGATAAGCAGTGCACCCAGTGGCAATTTACACAGGACTGCAAATGATTATTGGAATCTGATATGAGGGTTAATGAGGCTGAGTAGCCCTCAATGCTGAATTAGGTCTCAGGGCTAGGAGAGGCAGACATGAGTGTTTACCTTCTATGCTCACTTCATTGCTGGACTTTCTAATTTCTCTTTGATTAGGCTGTAACAGGATCAAAAAGTCACAGTCTGTCAAAGAGAAACAGCAAAATTACAATAGGAATAGGAGACAGAATCAACCAGTCCCTACTGGCTAACAGAAGGCTCTGTTCTTCTGTTTCTTAATTACATAATTTCCCTTCCCATTCTACCCTTCCTGCCCCCCCCCAAAATACTTAGAACAATTGGGGACATACTAGGTAGTAGGTAAATATAATTGATTCTCATTATTCAGGGTATTTTATAAAGTAGCCAGGAACACTAAATTGGCTAACACTGAACTGTTGCCCTTAAGAAAATTATGCGTGTGTGCGCACTCGCACATACACACACTTCTTATTGATTATAATCCTAAATCCTAAAAACAAATCATCCTGTTAGATTCTATTTTCTTGATTTTATAAAAGAGTAAAGGAAGTTCTAGACTGTTAATTGGCTTTCCCCAGACTGCCTCACTAATAGAGGTCAGAGTTGGGACTCATACGCCATCCCACTGGCCCCAGAGTCAGAGCTTCTTGCACTGCACTGGCCTTGTGTCTCCATCTGTGGTCACATAAGAGCTGAAACAAGAAGGTCAGGTGTCTCTGTTCAATCTCAGCTGGGTGCTGGTAGGGTGACTTGGATCTTTCCATGCTCTGCACATACCTGCAAATGGGTATGAAAAGGCTACAAGTATTGACTTGGGGATTAAATTAATTTTCAAATTTTAGCATGTTGGAAAATTCACAAATACAGAATCTTCGAATAATGAGAATAGACCGTATAATTTGTGAGTAGGTACAGTCTGTTAAAAGCATTTACACAATGGACTACTACTTGGCCGTAAAAAAAAAAAAAAAAAGGAAATTTTACCCTTTGCAACAGTATGGTTGGACCTGGAGAGTATTTTGCTGAGTGAAATAAGCCAGTCAGAGAAAGATAAGTATCACATGATCTCACTTGTATATGTGGAATCTAATAAACAAAATAAACTGCCGAACAAAATAGAAACAAACTCATAGACAGAGAACAGACCTACAGCTGTCAGAGGGGAGAGGGGTTTGGGTGCAAAAGGTGAAGGAATTAAGAAAAAACACAGACAACAGTATGGTAATTATCAGAGGGGAAGGGAGAGGGAGGTGGAAGAGGGCAAAGCAGGGATAAATGGTGGTGGAAAGCAACTTGACTTTGGGTGGTGAGCACATGATACAGCGTGCAGATGATGTGTAATAGAGTTGTACACTTGAAACCTGTATGATTTATTAACCAAAGTCACCCCAATAAATTCAAGAAAGAAAAGGGGGTGGAGCAGTCACGAGTGTCTGCAAACACCCTTTCCACATTATTTGGCTTGTTCCTTTTCATCTCCCAGCAGACTTGTCAGATAATTTTTGACAACCAACAAAAAGGACTCTACTCTCAGCCATGTTCATTAACAGGGTATGCTACCTTCTTTAATTTCCTTTATAGGTGTCATGATTTGAAAGTTTATTTATTTATTGAGATGTTAACCTGTTACTCTATGCTTGTATGTAAACTCTGTGATAATGAGAACTTTGTCTCTCTTGGACCTCATGGGATGCCCAGTACATGGAATTCTGTCTGACACACTGTGAGAACCCAGTTGCTATTAGTAGAATAGATAGATGCAGGAATCCACAGTTGTATATAGTTCTTTCAGAGTGAAAACCACAGTGTTTTGTAAGAGTTGTCATGACTTGAGCTTGCATGCCATCAGCCATGGCACTTGCAGCCTCAATAAAAGTAGTAGGGCCTTTTAAAATATATAATAACTCCTGAAAGAAGAAATACATTCTGAAAGAATTGAGATGGAATATAACTTTAGGAGAATTAATTTAGAGCATTCTGTAAAGAGATAACTTAGTAGTAAGGATTAGAAGATAATAATGGGGAGAAAATGATGCATTTCCAGATGAAAAAGGAAGCTGTAACTCCAGATGAGAAGAACCATGCTATGCACATGGCTGAGGCCAAAATAGGATGCGGTGAAAGTGACTGAGTGTAATTGAAAGGAGGAAAAAAGTAACAGTGAGGAGCCTGGAATGGGGAAAGGGCTCAATTTTAAGCTATATTTTGTTCGATGATGTCAAGGGCTCTGCAGGATAAGGGCCCTATTTCCATTGTCATCCAGAGGTGGCATATAGTACTCACCCACTTATCACTGGCCATCATTCCTAATTATCTCCATTCTTGTCTTTAGGTTAGGGACCAAGGAGACTTAAGACACAAAGGTGGAAGTATAAGTCTATGAAAGTAGGTTTTGGGTTGTTTCTTGCATCCTTAAATTGGCCCTACTCAATGTACTTCCATCAGCCTTAGTGATTTCTGAATCAAAAGATGTGAATCAGAAATGAAAGCTAAAATCATAACCAGGGCTGCCAACTTCCAAACCAAACTTGGGAACTAGAAACATCTGAATACACTGCAAGTAATCAATAAACCCTGCCGGATTTGAATTAATAGCCCATTTAAGAAATGAAGTCCAATCAAATCATTAACTTTTTGAAGTGACATATAAAACAGCAAAACTGTGGAAAACTTCTTTGTAGTAGAAGAATTTTAGAAATATAAGATAGCATTCAACGTATTTTATTGTACCTTTTGGAATATAAGAATGCTAGAGTTATAAAATTTGGAAGTTTCATCAAAGTAGAAAAAGAGATTCAACTTTCCTGATTTCAAAGGAGAGTCAACTCCATATTCTTTGAAAGATCTAAGGAAAATAGTTGGCCTAAAATGAACAGATCATGTTTCTGAATTTCTGGGAATTTATAATTTGGGGCAATGGTGGTTGTGGTATGAGCTTTCTCAAAACATATTTGGCTCAACAAAGTAGATCTCAGTCCATGTTTTTTTGTAAAACAAACCTATTCATTGTAAACACTGAATAGTCAGAATTTGGATTAAATTGAAGCCATGTTACAATGGCAACTGGGACAATTTTCCTCCATAAAGTAACCCAAATCTCAGTGATTTGGAGAGTTAAATGGTTCTCAAACCAAATCACTGTCTATTAGTAAAACTACTTCTCAGTGCAGACAGTGCTACCTCAGGTTTGTCCATGGCTTCATAATGTTAGTATTTCCTGACATATTATTTTATGTTTTTACCACAATAATCCCACATGGCTGAAAGGGCAGATAGTATTCACCTCAATAGGAAACTTAGAAATTGAGATATTCCTTTCCTAATATCATATGAGTAGAGCTAGTACTCTACACATTTCATGGCATGTACTCTCGGATTACTAATGGGGTCTCATCAAGTTCAGTCAAAACCAGAATATCTTTAGATACAGAATGTTAGCGACAACATCAAAACCTGAGGACCTCACAAGATAGCCAATTGATTTTTGACATAAGTGCTAAGACACTTCAGTGGAGGAAAGAACAGTCTTCAATAAATAATGCTTAGACCCCTGGATATTTATAAGTAAAAGAATACAGTTAGACCCCTACTTCTCATCACACACAAAAATTTAACTCAAAATGGCTCATAGATCTAAATGTAGCAGATACATTTTAAGAGAAAAGGCGTAAATCTTTATGACCTTGGATTAGGTTTCGTAGTTACGACACCAAAAGCACAAATGACAATAGAAAAATAGATACATTGGATTTGATCAAAATAAAAACGTTTGTGCTTCAAAGGACACCAACAAGGAAATGGAAAGACAACCCACAGAATGGGAGGAAATATTTGCAAATCACATATCTGGTAATGGACTTGAATATATAAAGAAATCATACAATTCAATAAATAGAAGACAAATGACCCAATTACAAAAGGAACAAGGAACTGAATAGTCATATTTCCAAATTAGATATACAAATGGCCCATAAGTACATGAAAAGATGCTCAATATCATTAGCCATCAGGAAAATGCAACTTAAAATCACAATGAGATAACTTTCCATACCCACTACTATGATTTTTTTAAAAGACAATATCAAGTGTTGACGAGGATATGGAGGAATTGGAAGCTTCATATATTTCTTGTTGGAATATAAAATGATGCAGCCACTTTGGAAAACATTTGGGCAGTGCCTCAAAAAGTTAAACATAGAGTTGACATCTGACCCAGTAATTTCACCCCTATATTCAAGAAGAATGAATACATCGGTGCACCCAAAAATTTATACATGAATGTTCATAGTAATAACAGAGTCTATGTAGCCCTAGAAAACTAATAAATCATACCTGCATATTGAGTGCTTGCAGTGTATCATGATAGCTACTTGCTTCATTGCATTTTACCTTGTCTCTTCTTCGAAGGCTATTTTCACTATCCATTCATTCAACAAGTAGTTTTTGAATGCCTATTCTGTGCCAGATGTGGTGCGGGGGGCTTGGGATAGATGCCTCATTTAATACAGCAACCAAAGATCCCTGCCTTTACGGAGCTTGCATCCTATTAGATTTACCTTGGTTGTATGTTCAAGTACAACTTAGTTCTTGGGACTCATTCTAGGAGATACTTTTCAAGTGTAGGGTGCTACTTCCCAGAAATTTTACTTTCTCCATCATGTTTCAATGTGATCCCATGCTTTTTTTTTTTTTTTTAAATCCTCACCCAAGGATATTTTTCCATTTATTTTCAGACAGAGTGTGGAGTGGGGGGAGAGGGAGAGAGAAAAACATCAACATGAGAAAGACACATCAACTGGTTGCCTCCCACATGACCTTGACCAGGGCCCGGGACCAAACCACAACCAAGGCACATGCCGTTGACTGTAATCGAACCTGAGACTCTTTGGTCTGTGGTCCAGTGCTCTAATGGATGAGCCAAACTAGCCAGGGCTGATCCCATCCTTTTCACAGCTCGGTTGTGGTCAATTATTAAATTGAGTTTCAGGTGAAAAGGAAAGAGAAGAAACTTCTCGAGAATAGTGGAGTGTCAAGCAAATGTTTCCATAAATAGGTAAAGTTATTTGGGAAGCCTCAAGGAGAACTAAAAATGATGACATAAAAGTAATAAGTAAGGAAAATTGAGCACAATGATTAACTTCCTTGAAATATTATCCTGAGTTCCACTTTCTGTTCTTGTCCATCAATGCATTTTTAATTTTTTTCTTTTGTTGCTAAATATTCAGCAAATATGTCTGTGTGCTAATCTGACATAGGACATGCTCTGGTGGTTTACTGCAAATGGCCAATTCTCAATAAGAAGGTGTCTTGAGCAGTCTCTCTGCTGTGTCTTGAATAAAAGTCAAGGAATCCTGGGCTCTGGAAACAGGACATGATTTCTGTGAACAGCCACCAGTGGATTTTTATCCTGAACTCCTGACCCTACTTTCAGTTTATCTCATTCATAGAGAATGAAATTACTTCACTTAAATAAAGTATCCCAAATCAAAAGGGCTTAATGACTGGGCCAGGTATCCTCCCTGAGATACGCTGGAGTAACCAATGCTATTGTCATTCTTGGTAACACTGCAGCTTCTCCTGCGCTGTGTTAAAATCACAAAACTCATGCATACTATCTCCATTTCCCACAGCTGTGATTTCTGGGTCTCCGTGAATAAGCATTTTGGAATTGTCATGAGATGGAGGAAATAGCATGTGCAGAGTATTTCCCAAGCCCCGTTGCCAAGAATGAGCTAATTCTAACCCTCCCTTGCATACAATGAGTCTTCAAAACTTCAAATACAAGCCTTTCTATAATGATCTACCTTTCCAGGACAATGGCTTGCTTCATTGTAGGACCTTAGTCTTTCAGAAGTATACCAAAAGTAAAATTAAAATTATGTCATAGATTAATAAAATGTTTAACTATCCTGGGTATTTTTATAGTGATTAAATACAGAGTTGATGTTTGTGCTTAAGAGAAAAATTAAATGAATGTCATTTAACCTTGCTACCTTCGTTTTGGAAAATTTGTCCAAAAGACATTGACAGTAATCTGTCCTCCGTAAATGAATAATATTCATTTTTAAACTTACTTTTGTTTGACAGGCCATAATTGCACTTTCATTCAAAATATAAAAGCAGGCACTGCAAATATATTTCAAGTGTCAATTTCCAATTGGTAATAGCTATGTACATGTTGTGTTAAGAAAGATTTTGAGCCCTGGCCGGTTTGGCTCAGCGGTTAGAGCGTCGACCTGCGGTCCTGAGAGACCCGGGTTTGGTTCCCGCTAAGGGTGCGTACCTCAGTTGCAGTTTGTCCCCGGCCCTGGTTGGTCGTGCGGGTGGCAGCCACTCGATATATTCCTTTCACATCGATGTTTCTCTCTCTCTCTCTGTTCCTCTCTCTCCCTCCCACTCTACCTGAACAAAAAATGGGAAAATGTCCTCGGGTGAGGATAAAAAAAAAAAAAAGATTTTGAGGCTGAGTATGGCTTAGCAAAAAGACCGTTATCATTGAATAATGATTTATCTCCAGGAATGCAAGATGGGGAGTGAACATGTTAAGTCCTATACTTGCCATCCCTGTATAATGGGAAGAAGAGTTAACTTTTAAATCCCTTTTCAGTGATTACCAGAAACATACTAGTCTACATTAAAGAGAGCATTAACTGAAAATAAAGGTCAAATTAATGCTTCCCTTTTTATCTATCCTGTAGGTCAATGCATCACGTCAAGAAGCAAAATTGATGGAGGAGTGTGATCTTCTCATTGAGATCATTCAGCAAAGAAGACAAATTATTGGAACCAAGATCAAAGAAGGAAAGGTACGATTTCTAGGGCAGAAGATTTCATATTCTCTAGCTGGAGAAAATACCATACTTCCGTGCACTTTAGTAGCTTAGGAAATATTGAATATCCTCTTGTTCTATATTTTCTATAATATCCTCATAAGTCTTTAAGACGTAATTCAAAGCCCCTCATTTGGCCATTTTTTTCTCCATCCCTTTTTTTATATTACCATGGTCTCCTATACACACCAAACTCTAGGAGGTAGCATGGAACTCTGGTCTATTATAGCCTCTGTTTCCCATCTCTCTATGAGAAGGCAAGTTCCATAGAGAAAAGTTCATTGCATATATATATTACTATTTCCTAGCAATTAACACAGTATTAAAAAATGTTTAAATGAATCAGACTTTATACATGTATAAAAATTATGAAGTGCTTTCTCATGTCCTTGAGGGAATTTAGATATGTATAATTTTATGGTGGCAAAACTCCTGTAATTTCACTATATCATATACCCCTTTGTGGATATATTAAGAGTACTTCTTTCTCATGTTTGTAGATTTAAATTACCCATGGTTTTACAATAAACTATGTTCAAAAAGAAATTTTCAAATTTATATTATATTCTTTTTTTATGGCCACTTTCTTATTTATTCAAAATTCATTCAGAAACTGTTAGTAACTTTAGAATCCATCACTTTATTTTTAAATTACTCATATTTATATTGAAATACTTATCACCCATTTTATTTTACCCATTTCTCTGCCACCCTCCAAAGGTAATGCTGTAAATATTCAAAATAGAAACATTCATTCAAGATATTAAAAATTCATGAATTTTTTTATTATTGCTCAAAACTATAATATATGTATAATTAAATCAAATTAGAAAGTGTTAAATAGTACACAGAGATTACAATAGCTAATGTATGTGTTCTGTTTTCTACAAAATTTTAAAGGTACTTCTAACATCATATCATGTTTAAATTACTTTTTCTATATAGATTGAAAAATATTTATACATGTACATTGTGATGGTGATCAGAAAAGTTGAAGTTAAATCAAAGCAAATAGTTATTGAAGCTGTTATAGTAAATTAATAAATTAATATGCAGTTGTTCTCTGGCCAAGGACTGACTCAGATGTGTTGAGAAGATGCTTTTCCCCACATACAAATTATACAACTTAGAAGAGCACTGAGTGTCAACCCAGAATCCTTACAGGGTATATTTCCTCTTCCATCATCAAGTACCACATGTGAATGCCTCCTAATACCTGACATCTTCCAGGTGTTCAGATGCCTGACTGCTTGAAATACAGCTGTGATTAATTAATAATATGCACATGGAAGGTAATTTGTTGCCTTTACATGGTCGTGTACAGGAATCAGCTCTCAATGCTGGTATTAGTTTCTTATTGCTGCTGTAACAGATTACCATGAACTTGATGGCTTAAAACAACACAGATTTATTATCTGCCCTTCTAGAGGTCAGAAGTTCAAAATCAGTCTCACTGGGCTAAAGTCAAGATTTTGGCAGTGCTGTTTCTTTCTGGAGGCTCTAGGGCAGAATCCATTTCTTGCTTTTCCTACTTTTAGAGGCCACGCTCATTCCTTGGCTCATGGTTTCTTCATCATATCATTCTGACCTTTGCTTTCATCCTCAAATCTCTTTCTCTGACACAGACTCTCCTGGTTCTCTTTTATAAGGACCTTTACAATTCCATTGGGATCACCCACACAATCCAGGATAATATCCCCCATCTGAAGGTCCTTAACTTAATAATATCTGCAAAGTCTCTTTTGTCATGTAAGGTAATATATGTATTTAGTTTTCTGGTTCTTTTTGTTTGTTTTGTATTAAATTTATTGGGGTAACATTGGTTAATAACATAAATTTCAGGTGTACAACTTTATAAAATGAGATCTGTATACTCTATTGTATGCTTACTACCGGATGCCTAGTCTCTTTCCATCGCCTTGTATTTGAGCTCTTTTACCCTCTTCATCCTCCCCCACCCCACTTCTCCTCTGGTAACAACAATTCTGTTGTCTGTATCTATGAGTTTGTTTTTTTGTTTTGTTTTGTTTTGTTTGTTTTATTGTTCATTTGTTGCTTTCCATTTTATATCACACGTATGAGTGAAATCATACAGTTCTTGTTCTTTTCCATCTGACTTATTTCACTTAGCATAATACTCTCCAGATCCATCCATGCTGTCACAAATGGCAATATTTCATCTTTCTTATGGCTGAGTAGTATTCCATTATATACATGTACCACATTTTTATCCAATAATCTGTCAAAGGACACTTAGGTTGTTTCCATATCTTGGCTATTGTGAATAATGTTGCAATGAGCTTAGGGGTATATACATCTTTATGAATAAGTGTTTTCAAATTTTGGGGGTAGATACCCAGATGAAGGATTGCTAGGTCATATGGTAGTTCTAGTCTTCATTTTTGGGGAAACCTCCATATTGTTTTCCATAGTGCCTGTACTAGTTTATATTCCCACCAACAGTGTGTGAGGGTTCTCATTTATCCACATCCTCTCTAACACTTTTTATTCCTTGTCTTATTGATAATAGTCATTCTAACAGATGTGAGGTGTTATCTCATTGCGGTTTTTATTGAAATTTCCCTTATAACTAGTGGTAGTAAGCATCTTTTTATGTGTCTGTTTGCCATCTGTATGTTTTCTTTGGAAAAGTCTCTATTCAGGTTCTCTGCCCATTTTTTGATCAGGTTGTTTGTTTCTTTGTTGTTAAGTTGTATGAATTCTTTATATATTTTGGATATTAGTCCATTAATAAAGATATCATTTATAAATATCTTCTCTTATTTAGTTGGTTGCCTTTTGGTTTTGTTGATGGTTTCTTTTGCTGTGCAGAAGCTTTTTAGTTTAATGTAGTCCCATTCAACCCTGAATTCAAGAGCATGTTTTCCTCAGGAGAGGAACGTGAATGAAATTAAGGAGGGACATACAAAAGCTTCAATGCTGTCAATAGTATTTTACTATATTTTGAAAAGTCTGACACTAATATGATGAGAACATTGAGATTTGATAAAACTGGTACTGTGTACAGGAAGGTTGACCATATTATTTTTTAAATGGTCTGTTTGAAATTTTAAAAGGTGCATATTTGCTCAGGGACATTATATCAGAAGGCAGTATTAGAAAGCAAATGTTATTTGGAAAAGGTCAGGGCCCAGTTCAGCTTTCTCTTGAGTTACTATTTGGCACAGGACCAAGGGCTAGTTGACCCCAAACTCTGGAATTCACAGCGACCAAGTCCCTGGCCAGGGCATGTGGTGTCAGTTATGTATTTTGAAGAAAAGAAGAGCATGAGCATCAACACCCTAAAAATCTGAGGTGCTGGGCAGAGGGGGCGAGTATGGATTTGGTGCTCAGGGTGGTGGCTGGACTGTCTGAGGACGCCGAATCTAGAGAGGGAACAGAGGGGCCCTCTGACCAGCACTTGGAATCAGGGAACTGAAGAAAGAACTGGCCGAATCATGGACACCACAAAGGTGAATTTCATCTACTTTGTGAGTGTCTCCATCATCTCTGGTGCCAATCACAAGGCCATTAGACCTGGTGGGAACAATTTCACCAAAAGTCCTCTCACTGGGGAGGTTGCCAAGCAGGTGATGTTGTTACACATTGGTACATACTGGTCATTCTTGCTCTCAGAACATTGTGCATTCTTTGAAATAAATAGCTCGACAGCCTTTATACTTAGATGAACTGCAGAGTCTCAAGCTATGAGACACCCTGGGAGAGAATTGTCTTATTTATTCTGTAGGAGGGGATAAATTTCATGCCAATATGTGAAAAGCTGATGGAAAATTCCAGATTAGGCAAGTTATGCACTTTATGTTCGGACACAGATCAAAGCTAGAAGGCCACAGCTAAAGAGAAAAAGGGTCTTTCTCTTCACTGCTTGTATTTACTTTATCCAAAATTTAAGATAATTAACTTGGGCTAAATATTCAGGCTTTCTATAGCCTTATAGAACTGCTGATTACAGGTCTGTCAATTCAGATACTTGTGTTAATTGAAGATCACTTGTTTGGACATAGAAATTTTGGAGTGGGAATCCTACACACATATAAAAGCATTTAAAGTACATTTAAAGAAAAATAAAGGGCTACTTTTAAAAGCATGTGTAAGGTATAATAAACAATCAATAAAATGACATAAATATGTCTATGTCCCCACTAAAAGGACATTCCAACAGATAAAATATTTCCATGATGAGTATGGAATGAACTCCGAAAATTACAGTGTGGCAATCATACTTCCCAAAGGACAAAAGAGCAGCGCCAACTCAGAAAAATTTCCCCTGCAGCAGTACATACATATAGAGACTCTTCTTATATATCAGTATCTAGTTATTTCTTTTTAAAAATCAAATTTAATCTTGTCAGATTTTTCAAATAATACATTAAAAAGTGTTTTCAGATAAAATTAGTACTTTGATACAGTGCCTAATTCTGAAGTGCTGTACTGTGTAGGATAGTGTTTCATAGAGTGTGATTCAAATCGGTGCCATCTGATCAGAATCATTTAAGTCAGTAAACTTTTTTTGTAAAGGTCTGGGCCAGATAATACATATTTTAGGCTTTGCCATATGGTCTCTGTTGCAACAGCTCACCTCTGCCCAATTCAGATACTTGTGTTAATTGAAGATCACTTGTTTGGACATAGAAATTTTGGAGTGGGAATCCTACACACATATAAAAGCATGTGCCCAAAGTTGTAGTGTTAAGTCAGCCATAGATGATTCATAAACAAATAAATGTGGCAGTGTGCCAATAAAACTTTATTTATACAAACAGGTTTTGTGCTGGACATGGCGCACAGACCATAGTTTGTGAACATCTAACTTAGAGCAGTAGTTTTCTCTTTCCTTCTTTAAAAAAAATGAAACCTATAATAAGAAATAATATGACATGAAATTCAGCACAGACACACACTCACGAAAAAAATTTTATAAAATATAATTTACCCTTTCTACCAGGAATGCATTCTGATGCTTTTTTTTCTCCTCCCTCTCCTCTTCTATTTAGTTTCATAATGCTAGTCCTGAGCCTACTAATGATTCATCACCTAAAGATCAAAAAGCATTCATGCTTGTTAAAATGCTGATTCCTGCTGCTCTGCCAAGGATAGCTCCTTACCTAGGATATTGGAGAGTGACTACAACTAGTTTTTCTTTAACAAAAAAGATCCCCAGCTGATTCTTGTGCACACTTGGTTTGAAAAGTTCCAATCTAATCTATTGGATAGAATTGTACACTGAACTAAAAATAAAAATATGCCAACAATTGTTTTCTGCTAAACAGTCCCATATTTTCATTGGAGTCTCTCATTTACTTCAACTTATGCATGATTTAGGGCTTTTTTCCCCCACTTATGTCACTTTTAATTTCCAGTATCATGACAGAAGAAAAGAAAGAAGAAAATGGAGTTCAAGCATTGTTACATTTGTAATCTGTGTGGTCACTAATAGGCACACCGAAAGGATAAGTGACTGACATGAAGTTATTCTAAGGAAATATTTTGACTTTTTGTTTGTTAGAATTATACTAAACATCTTCAATTCTGCCATGTAATTGAAAGCATTCTTTATGTTGTATAATTAAATATTCCATTTACTTGCTTTGTTCTAGGGACTTGAAATTATTTTTCCTTCCTCTGAAAATTTCTTATGAATGGGACTCTGCCTTTCTTAGCTTTATCTCTGGATATAATGATGTTAGAAGCTAAGTTCTACTTAGTGTAAAATAAGTATTACTTTATGCAACTAAATGAACACAGTTAATCTGCTACAGATGGTCACTAAAATTATAATGTGTTAAGTCTTTTACCAGGCTTAAGATCACATAGTGTTTGCCCCAAAGATTTGACACTTCTTCTTTTAAATCATTACTTTCAAGAATTTTTTCTCACTCTTGCCTGAAATCTCACGGCTGCTGCCTCTCAATTTAGCATTCATTTCCTTTGTTTTCTGTAGTCCGACATAGCTGGAATTGGATGTTCCTTGGAGGCCTCAAGCTCTGACATCTCCTTCCTTCCTTTTCTTCGATTAGACTTGCATGGGGATGATAATGATGACTTGGAGAAAGAAGGAATTTCTTGGAGTTAGCAGGAATTCTGGAGGGAGCCTGAGCCAGCCTTGTCTGGAAGACAGATGAACTGGCCTCCTCCCTACCCTTTCACCCAGGGCTGTTTTCCATTCTGGAATGATCATAAAGCCAGCCAAGACCTGTCCCAGGCTGTGTGGATGGGGGCACTAGGCACACTGCAATTCCAATTAGCAGTCTAATTTTATCTTGGCTTCTGGCCAGAGAGTTTCATCTCACAGCACATTTCAAACACCAGAGCCAACGGTCAAGTGGGTTACCATGGACTTATCTTGGCCTGCCCCAGAGGTTATGGTCAATTACGCTTGAGGGCCGTTTTCAAGTAAGACAGAATCAGGAATTGGAATGGAGGTTGGAACTAAACATGCGTTTTTATCCCGACTGGGAAATGCTTATCAAAATAGTTCTTAGTTATCAAGTAAGCACAAAGTGCCTGGAAATGACGTTCCCAGTGAGGGGAAATGGCCCAGCTGTGCTTTTTTTGGCTTTCTCTCATCTGCTCAACAGGAAAAATATTAATCAATGGAAAAAATGCTCCCTTTCTGTTCATTTAATATGTGAGTTTTAGATAGTGTGGGGAAATAGCAATACCTAATGTTTTTATATCACAATTTTATCACATGTTTTGCAAAGAACTTTTTAGAAAATGGCTTTTACTGAAACCACACATTTGTGCCTATAGAGATGTTTTAGTTTCTTGATGGCACAGCTGAAAAGTGAGATAAAGTTCCAGGGTGCTCTACAATCTTGCAGTAATTGTGTGTAATAGTTAAGGGAAGAGGTTTGGTCACCCTTTGTAACTTACTACTGAGCAACACCTTTTTTTCCCCATCAACAGGGAAGCAATTAGAAATTCAGTGTTTCCTCATAAAACAAATGAGCAAAACTTCTCCAAGGAGATTAAAAATACCTAAGACAAGAGTCCTATAATAGATTGCTATATTTCACTATCTATCTATGCGTACTTTTTGAACTTTTATTGAAGGACGACTCACATACATCAAAAGGGTCCAGCCTGATGCATTTTCACTACACAAGGACACCCATGTAACCCTCTCCATGCTTTTGTTCAAGGTGATGAGGCTTCGCAAGCTGGCTCAGCAGATTGCAAACTGCAAACAGTGCATTGAGAGGTCGGCATCACTCATCTCCCAAGCGGAACACTCTCTAAAGGAGAATGATCATGCGAGGTTCCTACAGACTGCTAAGAATATCACTGAGAGGTGAGTGCCGGGGCTTCTGGGAAGTTCTCAGCTGCTAAGCTTCTGTGTCCAGGGTGTGATTGGTTGGCCTTGCCCTCGCCTTGCTTTTGTTTTCATTTTCAAGGCTAGTACCAGACAGAATAGGCACTTTGAGTGGCTTTGTTCCAGCTGAGGATGCTTCCCTTTGACGTTTCAGAGCCTTTTCAGTAGCAGCCTGGAGTTCAAGGCCTTTGAAACAAGAGTCCACCAGTTAGAAAGAATAAAATCCGCCTGCTTTTAGGAGGGAAAAAAGCTTATGATGGCACAAAAACAGCATGTGTTTTGACTCTGAGACCTGATCTTCTCATACACGTGATAGGAAAGCATCAGAAAGAAGGCAAAAACCTAAAAGGGAATCTTTTCTTCCATCTCAGGGCTCATATACTGAAGAAAAGTGGGTCAGGTGCAGTTCTGCATTAGGCCTGTTTTTATTTGGTTGAGAAGCTTCGCCTCTCCTGAGAAGATCAAGGCCAACTCACATGGGAGAGAGGACCAAACTGTCAACCTCATACCTCCTGCTTTTAAGATACCCTGTATTCCAGAACAGGGAACATAAAAATGACATTATGTGAATGTTTACTTCGGCAGTACAACTGGAATGGTGGTATTCAGTATGCATACCTGATCAACATAAAAATTAGTGGCCTTGCCCTGGCTGGTATGGCTCAGTGGATAGAGCATCAGCCCACACATCAAAGAATCATGGGTTCGATTCCCAGTCATGGGCATGTACCTGGGTTACAGGTTCAGTCTCCAGCCCTGGTTGGGGTGTATGCAGAAGGCAAACAATTGATGTGTGTCTCTCACATCTCTCTCTCTTTCTCTCACAGTGATGTTTCTCTTTTGTTCTCTCTTCCAGCTCCTTCCCTCCCACTCTCTTTAAAAATATATCAATGGAAAAAATATCCTCAGTGAGAATTTAAAAAAAAATTACTGGCCTTCACTAATACAAACACCTATAACAATTCTAGTGGAGACAAAGAAAAGCACTTAACACCACCTTAGTGACATCTCCAATCAATGCCAATGACCTTGACTTTTTATTCATTCTAATTTTCACAATCACCTACCCCTTATAAAAAGCAGTAATAGAATCCTGCTACTAGAAGACCCCAGATAGCTCATTCATTCTGGTCTTTCTCCTAGAGCAAGAGTCCGCAAACTTTTTCTGCAAAGGACCAGAGAGCAAATACTTTCAGCTATGCTGATTGGAAGGTCTCGGTCACAACTACTTAACTCTGCCATGGTAGCTCCACAACAGCCTATATAGATAATATGGAAATTAATGGACATGGCTGTGTTCCAGTAAAACCATTTACAAAAATAGGCAGCAGGTTAGATTTGGCCCGAGGGCTATACTGTGCCAACTTCAGCCTAGGAAGAAAAATACTCATCATCTTAGGACTTGAATTTCTTCAAGGAAAGAGAAAGAAAACTAACATTTATTAAGTGTTTGCTTGTGTTGGACACTGTACTAATTCTCAAAATATCACATAGAGGTAGGTATGGATATTTTCATTTTCACCGTTCTTTCAATGAGAGTAATGAACAGTATTTTTACAAGTCTGGTCCAGTGTCCAACTGGCTTCATTGTGTTGTTGCTTATATTTGAGAAAATTTCCTTCTGCAACTGGTTAGATACTTATCTCTTCCAAAGCACATAAATAAGAGCTGATTATCTTCCCCTTTATATCCTTAAAACAACCTCCTTTCTTCTCTAAGAGATGCCAGTTTCTTTCCTCATGACTCCTAGGTTCCAAGTGTTTAATTTTGTTTGCTGCTTTTATCTGGACTGTATGCAATAGCTTTATACTCACCTGGAAATTAAAAACTGCAAACAACACTACTACCCCGGTATACCCAGAACTTTCTGCTAGACAGTGATGACACATCATGGTTTCCAACTGGGATCCCAGAGTACTTTTGTCCAGCTGTAAAGTGTGAGATCTCCAGATGAAGTGGCTACTATGAGCTGCATTTCTCAGCAGTTCCTAAAAATTAGGTCAAGTATGATGAAAAAATTCTCACCTAGCGAGGGGAGAGAATGTGACCCATAACAGTTAAGACAGACTATTCTAAAAGAAGACCTACATTTGAAGTACAGTACAAGCAACTGAAATGCAGTACAAGGGCACTGAGCTTGGACTAGGAGTTGGAAAACCTGGGTTTAAATCCCAGTGCTGCCATTTCATAACTGATTCTTTGGGTTTATTCATGAGTTATTTTCTACTTATTTCTACCTCTATCAGTAGCTATGATAACATTGCTGATGACTCTTAAGTAAGAACAGGCCTTAAGCATCCCAGATATTTTGTAATGTTTGTTGGATTTATGTCTTCATGTTGCAGAATGTCAGTACGATCCTTCCTTGCATGTCTTTGTTTCAGTGCTGGTCTCTGTCTACCTGTGTCTGTTCTTCAACACTTAACATTCTTCTCTAGGGCATGACTTCTTGGTCCTCTGCCATGTACTGTGGGCTTTAGCACCTGTATACTTCTAAATCATCTTTATTTTTCTGTTGAAGGATAGAATGCCCAGAACGAACTTTTAATGCTGCAGGCCTTCCTAAAGTCGGATTTGAATGTGATTTTTCTTCATCATTAATTCACTAAAACTAGATTCACCTACAAGTTGAATCAAACTGTGAAAGGTTTTTAATTCAGAAGCATCAAAAAAAAAAAAAAAAAAGGAGAGAGGGCCTCAAGTTTTACATTGTAGGAGATGCATACGCTTTGGAATTAAGTGCCTGGCTTTGTACTATTGCTTAGTAGTGATTATGGATCGTATTGGGCTGCTCCTTGACTCTTGTGAGTACTTCTGTTCATAAGTTCCCAGCAGGCAGGACCCGCAGCCGTCTTGTTTTCACTATTGTAACCCCAGCACATAGCAAACTGCCTAATGTGAATGACTGAATCTGTAAAACAGGGCTGATTATTCCTACCTAACATGGTTGTTTTGGAGGGATAAAATGAAATAATATAGTAAAAATATTAGCCCAGTTTCTGTCACAAGATGAACATGTGACAAATGCTAATTCCCTTCCTTCCCACTCACTATATGGATGCCAGTGGATTATATCACATTCCATATTCTCAAACCACACTAATATGTAGGTCTTTGGTAGGACTGTATATGTATCTTTATAAAATTAAGTTAAATAAACAAAAATCTTCACTAAATCCAAGCATAAGAAACTTGGTCTACTACTAAAATTAAAATCAGTCTTAGTAGCAAATTATCTGCATCAGGAGGATGGTAAAAAGAAAATTTCCTCTGAACAGTGTCCATTTTTCAGAGCTCTTGGAGAGTCTCAGACTCTATGAGCTGACCCCTTTGTTCCTCAACAGCACAGGCGGTTCTAAGATTCATCATACTAGCCCAGAATGCAAAGCCAAGACCACCAGTTGTCAGCTCTGGAAAGATGTCACTTGATTCTAAGAATCAGAGCGCATCTGATGAATGTTTGGTTTTTTTTATTCTCACCCAAGGACACTGTTCGATATTTTGTTCAGGTAGAGTGGGAGGGGGAGAGAGAGAGAGAAACATTGACGTGAAAGGGATACATCGAGTGGTTGCCACCCACACGACCCAACCAGGGCCGGGGACAAACTGCAACCGAGGTACGTGCCCTTAGCGGGAACCAAATCCCAGGTCTCTCCAGACTGCAGGCCGACGCTCTAACCACTGAGCAAAGCCAGCCAGGGCTGATGAATATTTTTTTTTATCCTCACCCGAGGACATATTTTTGTTTTTTGTTCAGATAGAGTGGGAGGGAGAGAGAGAGAGAGACATCAACGTGAAAGGGACACATTGAGTGGCTGCCACCCACGTGACCCAACCAGGGCCGGGGACAAACTGCAACCGAGGTACGTGCCTTTAGCGGGAACTGAACCCTGGTCTCTCTGGACCACAGGCCGACGCTCTAACCACTGAGCCAAACCGGCCAAGGCTGATGAATATTTTAAGTGCATTCTGTAGGGTGTTAATTGGTCTTAAAACAACACCAAGGTAGCTGAGCCAAATGCATTTGGGAAATCCTGAGCTGACCAAAGTAAGCCACGTTTTGTTTCTGTGAGATCTCACCAGGTTGTACCACGGTAATGTGCATTGTAGACCGCCCACCTGAGAGAGGCCCGGCTAAGTGCCATTGTTGGGGTTAGGCACAGAGGGGAGGATATTAGACAGGAAGGGTAGAGCATCTTCCCCTGGCATTAGCTGTTTGGCAGAAATTCTGTGAGCAGTATAGCTCTAGACATATCTACCTAGTAGAAAAATAGCCCCATGTGGCTGCTAACAACTGAGTGTCGTGGAGATTGGGGGCATCAAAGTAGACAGAAACAGGAAGTAATGTGCAACCCACCCTCTGAAGCATAAAGCTGCAACACCATGCCCTTATTTGCCCTAATATGTTAAGAGCTTAACACACATACCCACAAGCATGCACACACATGTGCACAAACACACACATACACAGCCATGAGTGTAAAAGCAAGGAATTGAGAAAGTAGCATACACTGATGGCCCCGGTGGATTTTGGTAACTTATCTGAAATGCCAGAAGATCGGCAACAAGGATTTGAGGAATAAAAACATCGCCTAAAATGTTGAATTTGGCAAATCTCCCCTGGCCTGTCACTCTAATTAAGAATTTGAAATTGTAGCTAAAGATAAATATCTTTCCTTTGATCAAAAAATGTGTTGGTGTTAAAAGCTGCAGTAATCTTCAAAGAGTCTTACTGTCGGTGTTTGCCTCCTAGGTTTAGGAACATTCAACCTTTCCAGTCCCACCCCCCAAAGTTCCCACTATCAAAATGGCCTTTCCAACACTGTCACTTGACAAAAGCATGTTTTATTTCATTGCTTGTGGACCACAGAACCAGGAGAAACTTAGGAATGAAATCTATTTTGGAGGGGCCTAAAACAGAGGCTTCTGCCACCGGACGGAAAAAGTGCTAAAGCAAAAGTATCTGTTGAGAGTAATCGAGATCCTCTGACCTGTTGAGCAGATCTGTGTCACGCGTGCCCTGCAGGGAAATGCAATTGAAATATAGGCACTTGTTTCATAATAACTCATTGCAAGTTTTCCTACTGGACATTCTAAAACAGAATTAATTGGGGTTTCACTTTGAAATTTTTATTTGAGGAGTTCAGTTGGCACTATACCATGTCTTTGTTTTAAGTTGACTCTTCAGTTAGAGTATACATTCAATGTTATTTTGTATTAGTTTCAGGTGTATAGCATTTCTTTTAACTTTTCTGCCCTGTTACAGATATTTTGGGCTTTTCAATACATGGCATACTTTGAGGGCTTAGTACAGTGATACCTCGGTTCTCGAACGCCTCGGTTTTTGACCAAATGGAGATTCGAGAAACTTTTGTCTCGGAATCCGAACAAATATTTGGAACTCAAACTTCCGAGATGAGTCGAGTTGAGCCGAATGGCGTTCATTCGGCCCAGCGCGCCTTGCTTGCGTCATCAGTGTGAGTGCAGAGAGAGAGTCACGCTTTGTGGAGTCACGCTTTCCTATTGGTTTCATTGCTTCGGTTCTCGAACAATTCGGTTCTCGACCGTCCTCCTGGAACGAATTATGTTCGAGAACCGAGGTATCACTGTAAGTATTTATTGAATATCTGTTGAACAATCCTAAGATCTCTCTGAGTTTTAAGCAGTTTTTGTGTTTATGGGTCATTAGGAAAGCATTTTTAAAAGATATCTTTATTGATTTTTAGAGAGAGGGAAGGAGAGAGAGAGAGAAAAAAAAAACATTGATATGAGAGCCAAATATCAATGAGCTGCCTCCTGCAAGCCCCCTACAGGGATCAAGCCTGCAACCCTTAAGTGCACAGGATGATGCCCAACCGACTGAGCCACACCGGTCAGGGCAGGAAAGCATTTTTAAATACAGTTTGAACATCTGTGAAAAAAAAAAAGCCTAACAACTATCCCTTTATCCATTATTTTAAATTAGCAGTTGTTAGTCATAATAATTAGCCCAATTCCCTTGGGTGCAATATTTAACAAACAAAATCACAACTCTGTCATTCATTGCTTTTTGGTGAAAGGGTCAGGTAGTGAGTTTAGATTCTCCACTCTCATTCATGCACTCGAAACTCTTCTTTCGGATCCCAATGTCATTCTGACTTTTTTTTCCCTCTACTTCTCTCCCACTATGGCACTGAAAATGTGCCACAAATTATAGAAACTGTTAAGTTACATATAGAAATGCAATTATAGAAATTATTTCCAAATATTTTGAGCATTTCACAAGTGTAAGTTGTTTTCACTGAGGTTAAATTCACATAACAAAATTAACCAGTTTAATACACACAATTCAGTGGCATCTAGTACATTCACAGTGTTATACAATTACTACCTCTTATCAAGTTCCAAAATATTTTCATCACCCCATACCCATGAGCAGTCACTCTACATTGCCCCTCCCCCCAGTCCCTGGCAATCATCAATCTGCCTTTTATCTCTGGGTTTTCCTATTGTGGACCTTGATACTTACCAATACCTTGTTGTATGGTTTATAGATGAGAAGTCTAACTAGAAACCCTAAATGAAGATGAGAAACAGTGTATCCATTGGGGGAATTTGTGAGAAACCTCATGAATATTTTCCATGCCATCTGCTGGGAATATGGTGCAAGAAAATGAATACAAGGAGAATGAAAACGAGCCAGACAAAAACTCCCTTTTTAATGTTTATTTTAGAGAGAGGCTAGTAATTGATTAAACTAATCCAATATCTGGAAACATTCTCTTTTAATCTTTACTTTGCCTTTTATGCAGTTTGAAATTTTGGAGACTCCTCTTTGAAGTGGAGCAGGGTCGAGTCTGAAAGGAACAGTTTCCCAGACAGATGTGTGAAGAAATGCCTGCAGCTATGTGCTTCTCGCTGGGGTTAGATGTGATGGGGCCAGGCTGTTAAATACACAGCAACATGAAATATGAATATTCTTTTGCCTCCATGGGAAAAACGTTCCTCTTGATAGTAAAAAGGAAGGGGGAAGACACTCTGCTGTTTTTCCAGTTCCTTTTCCTTTTCTTTAAGTTTGAATTAATTTGTATTTTGTTGCTGTCTTGTGCTGTTCCGAGAGCCTTTTTAAGCCTCATGTCAAAACAGCACTATTTTTAAATGATATTTCTTCTCTGTGATTTTTTTTTCATTCTTATGCAAGTATAATGAAAGTCATCTAAAAAGTTGTTTTGTTTTCATTACAGAGTCTCCATGGCAACTGCATCGTCCCAGGTTCTAATTCCCGAAATCAACCTCAATGACACATTTGACACCTTTGCCTTAGATTTTTCTCGAGAGAAGAAATTGCTAGAATGTCTGGATTACCTTACAGGTGGGTCTTTTTGATGTTGTATATATTCAGTGAAACAAATACTTTGCCAGCAGATCAATTCCCTAAAAACCAGAGATGTAGGCTTCTGATTTAGGAATAGAGTCTAATATTCCCGGAAATAATTTCTGGCACTTTTTTCTTCAACTAAAATAATGTAGTCGAAGACTAATTGAGGATGCAGGAAAAAAGAGAATCTCGACCATTAAAAGCATACTTACACCATTCCCCTCACTCTCAGAGTGTGGGTAGCACAAATAATATCCTCATTGGTCATCAAAGAGATACATAGGGTAGTGTGGCTGTTTTCCATTTCATGTCAGCAAGTCATCTGACTCTTCTAGTGCCCTGGCAAGGAAAAAAAAAATGACAGCTAACTTTGATAGGTAACATCACCCTGCTCCAGCTCTTTGTGCCTACAACCTTTTTTAATCTTTGTAACATCAAATTGAGGTAGGGTATTATAATCCTCATTTTGCAAATGATGAGGGCCATCCATCTTGCTGGAGATCAGATAGCTAGGGAATAGCAGAAGCAGGAGTTGGCTTGGGTCTGTACAGACTCCAAGGACCTCTGCTCTTTCTAGTAAAAGACTGAATTTTATCTCAGCAAAAGTCACCATGGCAAACATCCCCCAACATGTTTGAATTCCTCTTGCCATGTTTCAGTCCTGTGATTTCTGATAGACATGATTTGGGGAGGTCAAGCTTAAAAACCCAAAAAGCAACAACAATAAAAGAAAACCTCAGGCCATTCCTATTTCTAACCATGCTTCCAAGTTTTTATTTGCTGTTAACCTCTAAAGTGGGAACTGAAAACATTCGCTGGTAGAATGTGGATTGTTTGGACGACCTTGTTTGTGTTAGCCGAAGCCACTGATGCCTGGGACTGCAGGAAGGCTCCATGGATACAGTGAAGCCAGATGTGCACTGAGCTCAGGCCATGGAGCCCTTGAGAGGCCATGCTAACATAGCACCAGCATCTCTACACCAATTCCATGTGTGCATGTTTACGGGAAAGGGGAGCAGGAGAGAGGAAGCATTGTGTGATATTTGTTTTTACAGTCTGTGCATAGAAAGTAAGGAGTTCTATAATCAAGGAGCAGTGTACCCAGAAGATCAGGTGGTTTTTTGTTGTTATGTTTTTTGTTTTGCAAGGACCTGAGGTGCTGTTTTTAGCCTTTCTGCATTTACAAGGGAGGCAAATTATCCTGCAAACTTCTTATCTTATATCCTTCTTTCAAAGCATACGACTGCTATTAAAAAAGGAAAGAAATCAACTCACAAACCATTTACTATAAAGAGCCAAACTTGGTTTCAAGTATTTATGAATATAATGCTGTCCTGTTTTAAACTTTTAACTCAGAGATTATCTAAACAAACATTATCTACTAGCACTTGATGTGAAGATAGAAACATTCTATATCTATACTGTCCAGTGTGGTAGCTGCTAGCCACAAGGGGCTATAGAAAACTTGCAATGTGGTGAGTTTTTACTTTTAATTTAATTTTATTAAATTTGATTGAAATTTGAAGAGCCACATGTAGTTTGTGGGTGTCCAGGTCTAGGACTCTCTGTAGCTGAGCTGTTTTTCATGATGGCATCCTGTTAAGAAATCTCCTGTACTTTTTATATCACCTGGCCATGAGTACAGTTGCAACGACAGAAAATCCAATTAGTACTAACTAAAACCATCAAGGAACATTCATATCATGAAACAAGAGAACAGAGGCATGTGATGTAAGGCTGGGCAGCAGTTCAGTTATGACCTCGGAGCCCAGGCTTTCTCCTTTTCTGCTCTGCCACCTTCATTGTGTTACCTTTTGGCCCCATGATCACAACATGAGTACTCTACCTCCAAGTAGTATACTCAAGTTATAGACAAAAAGAGAGGGGCAGAAGGGAAATGATGACAAAAAAGCTCTGTCAGCCAAGTTTGTCTTTGTTTATCAGGAAAACAGAAAGCTCTCTCAGAAGACCCATCTAGCAAACTTCTGCTTGTGTCTTGTTGGCCAGAACCATGTTGCAAGGTCATGCCCAAAGGCAGAAAACACTGAAAAAAATGTTTGGCTGGGCACATGGCCACTCAGCAGAAAATCAGTGCCTTGTTGACAAGAGTATGTCCTCTTCATTTCCCAATCACGGTTTAGTAGGATTTTTTAATGATGTCTGCCCATTCTAATCTCTATGCGAATGCCAGAGTACTGATCAAAGGGGAAACTGCGAAAGTAGTTTGCACTGACTAGTAACATGAACACCATATATCATCCCGATAGCTGTTTATGCCAAACTAAAGACCATATGGGGTACCTGCTATTGTGCCTTCTTAGCTGTCAACCTTAAAAACAAATTTGGCCCATTTCTAGACATAACATCAATTCTGGCCATAACATATGATGCTTGGCTGATATTGCCAAGTCCAAATAGTTTATCAGACATTTGTAAGCAGGAAATGAAGTGTTTGTGGAGTATTAGCCCACCATTTCTTGTGTCCTGTTTATGATAGAGGCAAGAAAATCTCAGTTCTGGTACCAATGCCATGAATATTGAAATTGGCAACATGCTCCTATTCTCATTTACAGTAAATTGGGTATTGACTTTTCAGGACATAACTGTTGGGTTTCTAATTAAAACAGGTTTAGCCTGCCTGACTATAAAAACAAGACTTTTTTCCTATGACATGCCTCTAAGTGGTATGTCCAGTTAATAACCTGGAGAGGTGACATTTCCTCCATGACTAGCTGTTGCCATGTGTCTCACGGCTACTTGCCTATTTTGAACGTAAGTTTTCTTAACATTTAATCATATATTACAATACAAAAACAACAAAATCCGCAGTGATTAATGGAGAAATAATTCAATGAACTATTTAGATTGTGGGAGAATAAGTATTTCTCCACTGATCCATGCAGGATTACCCCACACTAACAAGGACCACACAAATAATAAGCATGCTTTACAATGCAGCTGCCCCCCCCACACACACACACACACAGAATGCATCTCCTGAATGCTGTCCCCGGGTTCATCCACATCCAAGTCACAGCATATGACTCTAAATCTCGTATGTGGCTACTTCAGGAGACAAATGTATAAATACATATTTCAGAAAGAATGCTGTGAGGGCTCTATAGACCCCTCTTATTGTGATGTACAACTTAATGCAGTGCCTGCCACATGTAGGTATTCAATAACCAATAGACTAAGCCTAGCTGATGTGGCTCAGTGGATTGAATATTGTCCCAGGGATTGAGAGGTCCCAGTTCGATTTTTGGTCAAGGCACATGCCTGGGTTGCAGGCTCGATCCCCAGTAGGGGACGTACAGGAGGCAGCCAATTGATGTATCTCTTTCACATCAATGTTGCTATCTCTCTCCCTCTCTCTCTAAAAAAATCAGTAAAAACATAAAAAATAATAACCAATATACTAAGCTGGGCTAATTGACTTTATACAGCAGACATAAAAATCACTTGTTTTGTATCCTTGTCGCAGATGTGTCTTAAGTGACAAAGTGAAGAACACTAAAATCATCAGAGTTTTAAATTTACCATTTTCAAAAATGTTTTTCCCTCTTCGGGTTTGTTTAGGACTCATGAATCTTAATCAAAGTTTAGAGCATTAAAGAACTCTGTAATACTGTAAGCAAAGTTTGCTCCTAACCTGTAGATTGCAGATATGTTTTTCCTTTTGAAGTTAGGTTCTTTTTTTAATTTTATTTTATTTTTATTGAATTTATTGGGGTGACATTGGTTAATAAAAACATACAAGTTTCAAGTGTACAGCTCAATAAAACATCATCTGCACACTGCATCATACACTTAACACCAAAGTCAAGTCTCTTTCCATCTTCATTTATCCCTCCCTTTGCCCACTTCCACCTGCCCCCACCCCACTTTCCCTCTGGCTATCCTCATACTGTTGTCAGTGCCTGTCATATATTTATTTTTCACTTAATCCCTTCACCTTTTTTCATCCAGCCCCCTAGCTCCCCTCCCCTCTGACAGCTGTCAGTTTGAAGTTAAGTTCTGGTGTATAGAGAGTGGAAATAAAGGCCTGAATTGATTCTCTAAACCAGGAATTGGCAAACTTTGACTGCAAAGGGCCAGATGGTAATTATTTTAGGCTGTACAGGGCATATCGTCACAACTACTCAACTCCGCAGTTGCACAGAAACAGCCATAGACAATACATAAATGAATGAGCCTGGCTATGTTCCAATAAAACTTTATTTACAAAAACAGGCAGTGGGCCAGACTTGGCCCAAAGCCATAGTTTGCCAACCCCTCATGTAAAATGTTATTGCCACTGCACGGCATTCATTGCTTAGTCTTTTTTTTTGCTCACAAAGTCTTCTCATAAAACCAGTTACTGAAATCAATCCAGTAGAAGTTAACTTAAAATCATTATTTTGGTAGGATTTAGACTTCTCTGCTGTAGAATGTGTTTAAGACATAAAACAGCAGCCTTTTCCAGTGATAGAGTTAACCAAATGCCAAAGAATCATGTTTTCCTGGAAGAAGGAAAATGTACTTCTTAGATACAATGGATTGTTAATCTTGTTATTCATTTGAAATATCACCTATAAATTGAAAAATGAGAAGCATATAGGGCCACACTAATAAGTTTTTAATAAGGCATCAAAACATCTAATGAAAGAAAATTTTTAAACAATTATTTGACTTATTTGTTATGGGATAAACTCCAGTATTTTTCCAATTGGATAAAATTTAAATATAAAAATGAATAATAGAATTGTATACTTGAAACCTATATAATTTTATTAACCAACGTCACCCTAATAAATTCAATAAACATTTAAAAATGATAATAATATGCTAATAATAGTGGAGGTAATAGATACCATTTACACACTAGGCATAATATTTACTTTTGAACTGAGTTTAATCTACTTCATCAAGTTAGGGAATTCTCCCTTCATTTCTGTTTTATTAAAATAAAAAAGTAGACCCAGAGACAAAGAAGTAGAGATCAGACTGACAAACCTTGGGGGGGAGGGGCAGCAGGAAGAAATAAATCAAAGAACGTCTATGCATATATGCACAACCAATGGACACCGACAACAATACTGTGAAGGTGTGAGTGTCAGGAGCAGGGAGGAGTGTGTCAATGGGTGAAAAAGGAGAAACCTCTATAACAAAAATAAATTAATTTAAAAAGAATAAAATAAATATATATATATATAAATTATGTGGCATTACATAGCTCAGAGGTTGGTCAAATTTGGCTCACAGGCCAAATCTAGTCCTCACTTTCTTTTGTAAATAAAGTTTGACTGGAACATGGACATGTCCATTTGAGTACAAATTGACTCCTTTCATGCTGCTAAGGCAAAGTGAAGTCACTGCAACAGAGCCCACAAAGCCTAAAATATTTACCATCTAGCCCTTTACCAAAAAAAGTTTACCATCTCCCCAGTGTGGATGAAATGTCAAAAGTTTATCTTCTTTATGTTTTGTTGAACATGTTTTCCTTCATGGATGAGAGAGTATTGTTTGCTTAACCTCCTAAACATGTTTTCATGATAGTGATAAGTCCATACTGGCAGGTTAAAGTCACACTACCTATTAAAAATTACACTGATAACAAGCCAACCAAATTTTGTTTGGATTGGGATTACCGTCTCTAGGTTAATAGTCCTGATGGACCTGGTTAGAAAGGCCTGCTTTGACTGTCAAACATCTCTGGAATGTATCCCAGAGTTGAATGCTTCTCCATTGATGAACATGTTTGATGCCCACAGCTCCCAACCCTCCCACAATTAGAGAAGAGCTCTGTACGGCTTCCTATGACACCATCACTGTTCACTGGACCTCCGATGATGAATTCAGTGTGGTTTCCTATGAGCTCCAGTACACCATATTCACCGGACAAGCCAATGTTGTTAGTGAGTATCACACACCCTATTGATTTCTCTATCTGGTGACTGTTTTCTGATAGATTTTATTTCTAATTTAAATATCAAGGGAAGACAAGGGAAGAAAGAATGCACAATATTTATTGGCTTGTTTTTCCTAACCAAGAAGATGATAGCACTCAACTGTACTATGCTAGTAAAAATAACTGGCCAAATAGTGATGAAAATTAATTATCTCTAGCAAACCACATGGATGAATCTTGCAAACATATTGTTAAGAGAAAGAAGCAAGAAACAAAAGAATATATGCAATATGATTCTGTTTATACATTAATAACTTTAAAATAAAAACAATTTGTTTAAAGATGCATACAAAGTTGTAAAAACTATAAATAAAAGGCAGGATGATGGTAACCTCTCAGAAGGGAGGGGAGTGACACCATTGGGAAGAAATATGTGGGGGTTCATGGGGTTAATAGCACTTTCTGGTTATATTATGGTTATTTCGTGGTTATATTATACATTTAATTTTATGTACTTTTCTGAGCCGTATTTCACAATTTTTTTAAAAAGGATTTAATAAAATTAATAGCCAAAGAACATATATACCTGGTCCCATTTGGAGGAGAACAGGGCCACCATTTGAATTGTTAGTAATTGCCCCCACCTGGGAAGAATTTCAGACCTTACTTGAAACACAGAGAGGCCCCTCTCTCACTGGGGCCCATAAGCTATTCGATATCAGAGATAATTCAATGATCTCACATAACAGTAGCTGACCAGAGATATGATAACAGAGAAAACACTCCTCCCCACTCACAGAGTTATTTAAATTGACTTGAGTAAAAGGCAAAGGACCGGAAGAATTGACTTTTCAGGGGAGCAAGTTTGAAACTTCTTTAGCAAATAAGAATAGCAAATGTCAAAGTAGAATAGAAGTCACTTTTCAGCAAAGAAATGTTTTGAATAAATCCACATCAACTTAACGTGCTCTTATTGTATAAACCTATTCTCTCTTAACTACACTGTTCTTTCTTAGCACAAGTAAATCTGAGGAACATGATGCTTACAATAGAAATTTGATTCAGAATTAGTTAAAAGAGCGATGCCAAAAAACCTTGCTTCTAAGTGACTAAACAACAGATGACCCCCCCACCCCGTCTTCCTCATATCCCCCTTTCCCAGCTTCTCCTCCTCAGTCCTCTGCCCCTCCACTTCCTAATTGGCCTGCCTTGGAAACTTTTATGAAAGTCTTACCAGAGAGTGTATCAAACATTCATTTAAAAAAGATGAAATTCAAAAGATGGTCAGAAATTCCAAGACAACCAAAAAATGATAGCATGAAGGTCTGAGAAAAGCAGATAGAAAATGGAGGGATGATCTGTTGCAAAAAGTGAACTGGGATCAATAAGCATTGTGTCAGACTCAAAAAACAGAGAATTTTCTCTAAAAACACACAGAGGATTGATAGAAGCAACATCTGTCGCTGAGCAAGTAATGTAACCAGAAAAAGAAACATTTGGAGTTATGTTATACCTAAAGGTTGCTTCTTAGCCCACGAAGTAATGTTATATTTCTCTGAAATTGTTTTTGCTTGATCCAGGAAAAATTACACCAATTTTCTATTACTATGTAAGAAAATTTCCAAAATTTAGCAACTTAAAACAATACCTATTTATTATTTCAGCTTCCATAGGTCAGGCTTCTGGGCAGTTTAACTGGGTCTTCTTCTTAGGGTCTAAGGTGTTGTCTGGGCTGCATTCTCATCTGGAATCAGCTGGGGCTCAGCTAGGAGGTCCTGCTGATCTTGGTTTGGCTCCCTCACATGTTAGGCTGATAACTGGGGCAACTCAATTGCTACACAGCTCTCTCCTGCAATCGAGCTCAACCATGTTCTCCTGGTGATTGCAGAGGTGAAGGTGTAAGGGCAGACGCAATTACACATGTGCTTTTCAAGCCCCTGCCTTTGACGTGCCATAGTCTAAGCAAGTCTCATGGGTGAGCCCAGAGTCAAAATGTGAGGGTCTGTAACGTTACATGGCAAAGGGTGTGGACACGGGGAAGAATAAGGAAGTGGAGCCAGAGGCAATCTACTCTAGAACCCTGACACAGTACCAGCTCTTCACCCTATCCCTTAAACGAAATGAAGATATCTATTGCTTGAAACAGAGTTTCTCATGTGGCTAAATGTGACTAACTTGACTTCCATGCAGTGGACATGGAAAATTATACCAAAGCAAGACATAAATGCAGAAATCCAACTATAGCAACACTACTAAGCATGATGAACTCAGAGCTTTATGCTGGGTGATTCTAGAGAAGGTGTTCTGTTCCTGGAAACCAGTTGCCACAAGAAAATAAATGCAAATGGCTTCATGAAGATTATGGATCTGCCTTAGTTAATGTACAGATGCCAGAAAGGCCCCTTTTCCTAGGACAAATGGAAAACAGTGAAAGTGCAGGTGCTCATCTAACTGGAATGCTCTCGTCAGCTTGTTGGTATTGGGATTTGTTCATCTCTTTAACATCCATTAAACCAATATAGTAATGTCTTGATGCCAACAGGATCAAATTGCAACAAAGAAAGAATTTAGATAAAAAGATAACTGAGATGCAGACATTTTTAAATTATTCTTTAATGCTATAGGTATTTGTAGTGAATGAGGGAGACCTGAGTTTCAATCCAACTTTGGACTGCTCTAGCTCTATAATTGTGAGCAAATGATTTAATGTCCTCTGAATCTGTTTTCTCATCTGTAAGAAGAGGTAATATTTTAACCTCACATGGTTGAGATAACAAAAGTAAAGGCCTTAGCTCTATGTTTGTCATGGTGTTGGCACATAGATATTCAAAGTTATTATTCCTACAAAAATACAGACTATACTTGCCCATGATTGCATTTGTACAAGGCTGATCTTTTTGTGATAGGATAAAGGTCAATAAGGTAATTTGCTAGGATCACCTACATGATAGCATTTTATACAATCTTCATGTGAAAGGCGTTCCTTGAATGTTGTTTGATCATCTGTCCTATCATTTGGAGGAATATCCTTTGCAGATCTCATAGCGAATGACAAGATGTAATATTGAAAGTCTACTGCAAATGAAAAGATAAAATGCTCGAAAACTGGCAGTAGCTCCTTATGCCACTAGGAAATCTTCTGACTCTAGTTCATGATTCCTTCACTTGTCATCATAAATTGTAGTTAATCTCCCCAACTGACTTTAGTACAGGAGAATTCATAATATCTGTGGAGCTTTATAATCTTATAAAAAGATTTCCACTAATTGAATTCATACATTCAAACACAAAATTAATGACATTACTAATTTTTTATTTTTCATTTTTATTAACAGGCTCATGATGACAGATGTTAATGACTGTATTAACAAATAGATGTATATTTATTTTTACAATGTTGTTTATCCAAAACTGCTTTTAATGCATCATTTAAAATCTTAAATTAGTGCCTTTTCCCAGCAGCCTATTTTTATTGTTAGCAAAAATCAAAAGATTCATCTCTTCATGATTTTATGGCAAAGAAGTTATGTGTATTTAATTCATTTTAGTCATTTTGAAAACATTCATGAAAGTTAGTAAACATATACTATTTTTATAGAGAAGAAAGACAAAAATGTTCACTTCTGTCCAATCTGTTAGACAAAGGATGTTAGAAGCCTCTCCGAAGAGTGTCCATGTTGCATAATGTTTTATATTATATAATGTTTTATGGCAAGATGACAGTTGTTATACAAGGCTATGAAATCCCCAATGTAATTAGGATCTTGTAATGAGCAGCATTATGTAGGGAAATGCTTCTGACCCATTGTGAATGAGAAAAAAATGTACAAAGTTGAAAAACTCAATTAAGTTTCATTATGGACTAATTATCTTCCAAGTTCCATTGTTGTTTTAATACTTCAAGTGGAATGGGAAAAGGTGAATCTTGGAATACCCTGGAAGATGATTGAAAATGAATTTGGAGAAAAGTGAAGTTTCAGTCAGGATGGTTAGTGGGTGTTTCATAAAGAGCTGAATAAAACTTAGTCAATAGTCCCAACACAGTGGGGTATCGAGGCAGAAAAGTCTGGCACTTGGCGCCATGTGCAGTATGTTAAGTGGTGCTGGCGAAAGACCAATGCTAGCAATGCAATAACGGTGCACTCCAAGACACCCCACTTACTCCAGCCCTCAAAAGAAAATGGTCAATGTTGCTTTGTTGGCATTTTTAATCAACTTCTCAATTATTACCCTGGCAATAGTAATAATATAAAAGTAAGCCTAAACAGTAATTGTTGTTAGTATTCATGAAACGACATTGTCCCAGTGTAAAGCTATCCAATGAAATTTTAGTACTTCATAAACATTTTGTTCTTTTAGTAGTCAAGGAAAAAATTAGTGACCTCTTCAAAGTAATCAGGATAGTCAGGGTCCCATTTTTGTTTGGAAAAGGTTTGGGAAACATTACATCTTTTTTGTTGGGTTGAGACTTTGTATTGGAGGCCAAGTTGCAGTTTGCAGCAATTCCAGACATCTGCTTTATGATGTTGCTGAAAGCGGTCCCCTACCACATTAAACCCGGCTTTGGGTTGTACAGTGATGTAAAGTTTATTGAAACATTTTTACATTTGCTTTCTTTGACCACAATAGTCATTTTACTGTAACATATGCAATTAAACAGAAACAGTGTAAATGCAGTGACATTGATAGGATTCTCATTGATTGTACTGAATGCTGTTATTGTTTTCATTTGGGCCTGAGTGCTGTTGACAAAGGTCTAGAAGTACGAGTGGATAATCCTAGGCAATAGAAAAACTCCTTGTTTTATCTTGTTGCTATTGTAATATTATTATTAAATATCTAAAGTGAGTTATAGGCTTCTTGGGGCCCAAAGCTCAGAGTTCAAAATGCCCCTTCTTTGCTTGGATCAAAATCTCTTTGGCTGTGGCACTATCCAGAAGTACTGAGTTTATTACAGCTATGTTCGAGGAAAAGGTAAGGTGAGAAATTAGCAAAAGTGATATGCAGTAGGAAGAGTCTCAAGTTACTAAACTATTGGTGGATATTTTCCTGGGTCTTACACAAGTAAGAATTTGTGGGAAAACAGAGCTAAAACTTGGGGAAATTGGGGGTGGGGGTGAGGAGTGGATGGTGCCTTAGCTGCTCTGCTGTATCTCCAAACGTGAATACATACACACAACCTCTTCTCTGAGCCTCACATTTTTTTCCTTGCTTCTTGCTGGCTTGGTCAAATCTGGCAGTCCTCCTGGCAAAAATGTTCCCAGGTGGAAATGTAAAGAGGTGATAGAAAATTCACAAAGTCAATTACAAAGTGTGTCTGAAAATATGGTGCACCCAAGATACAAATCATACGAAGGGAATTTTCACAGTTGACAAAATACTTTTATGTTCTCAACTGTGAGATTACCATGAGCAATGTGTAACTCAAAAGTTGGAGAAAGTATTTAGTGGGATTTACAGACAGACTTCACAGAGTGTGAATACCTTGAAATGCTATGCAAACATTTGTGGGTTCGTATTGGATATGCTTACGTGAACTTCTGCAGAAATGTTGTATTAGATTCTCAAAGAGGTGAGACCAAAGAATGATTACGGGACTGCTTCTTGAGAGTATGGTAAGGTATAAGTTGCCTCAAGATCAAAAGAACTAACCCTTTGACTTGCAAATCTACTGAAAGGAAAGGATGGAGAGGTGAGTTTAGAGCCCCTCAGGAAGTGGAGGGGCCAGGCCCTCTACCAAAAACTGTTGAAGGAAATTCACCAGTCAGGAAACTTCATGACAGCCTAGTCACCAGGGAGCTGGGAAAAGATTCTATTAGAGTGGAGATTGATAGGTAGAAGGGGGAGAGAGGAGAGTTGGACCCAATACCAAAGAGATGTTTTCAGCATCAGCCAGCTGCAAAATAAAACGGGCTTCCTTTTTCCTGTGTGTTCTTCCAAGCATCATAAATTCTCAGCCTCCTCCCCAGCCCACATCCTGCAGAATGCAGCCAGAGTAGCAACCCCACTCCACCCTGAACCCAGCCATGCTAGGGATGCAGCTGGTCAGAATCCCTGTGGATACTTTTCTAAGACCCATACTGGGCCCAGAGCTGCCCATCGGCGCTGCTACTTCAGGGTGCTCTTAGGAACATGTCTCCTGAATCGGTTAACTACGGCCACACTGATGTTGCATCACAAACAACTCCAATGATCATTTTCTTAGCTCTCCCATCAGAAGCTAGCTTGGAGTTGGCCAGTTTCTGCTGGCGTTCCTTCTGTATTGGCTTGGCAGTAGAGCTGCTGTTCCTTATGCTTCATCCTATCTGCATGAGCAGACTTTCTGGGGAATGTTCTCCCCATGGTAGAGGCACAAGAGGGCAACAGAAGCTCTTAAGGCCTTGCAATGCCTGCTCTTGCAACTGGCACCTTGACATTTCAGCCTCATCCTATTGGTTAAAGCAAGTCACATGGCAATCCCAAGCCATGTGATAAGGGACTATATCCATCTCTTTAGAGGAAGCAACTGCCAAGTCACTTAGGCCTGGATCCAGGGCAGGGTGACAAATTAGAGGCAAAGGTGCAACATCTACATTAGTGAAGTCAGCTTATCATACAGCACACAGGTCTCTTCTCACCTTCTGTGAGTCTCCGAATTGATGAGATGTACACATTTAATGATCATCATAATGAAAATGGGGCTGAGGGTGGGGAGGAGGAATCAGTGGTGACCCATAGCACATAATCCACGCTTAACGTTCCAGAGAGAACCACCATTTTTTTTCTCAAGCCTATGCAGATACTTTATTTTAAATGGTATGGTGATGTAGGAATAACACTGAAATAAGATCCACATTAAAATCTGAGCTGCCATACAAAATGAATGAGCCCTCTTACAGACAGAACGAGACCAAACTTGGTAGCCCTGCAGGCAGGATGTGACTCAGATATCAAAATCTGCCCATGCATAGATTACAGGCTCTGAACAAAGGCTCTGATGGCTCCCCAGAACCACCTTTGTTGCTTTCATTCATGCTGAACAGAGTTTGCAATATAATAATTTTAAGTGTTTTTTTCCATTTGCAGCACATACTAGAAATATATGATAAGAAATACAGGTCAATCTACTAGAGGCAGGATGCTGCGCACTCAAGGTTATTGGTTATCTCTCTAAGAAGTGATAAAGCACTTCACTTTTGGGTCAAATAACCTAACATTATGCAAACGTTGCCCTGTGCTTGCGCCAAAGAACTGCACCTCATCTGGTTGGCTTTGCAGGTCTGTGTAACTCGGCCGATAGCTGGATGATCGTGCCCAACATCAAGCAGAACCACTACACTGTGCACGGTCTGCAGAGCGGCACCAAGTACATCTTTATTGTCAAGGCCATTAACCAGGCGGGCAGCCGCAGCAGCGAGCCCGGGAAGTTGAAGACAAACAGTAAGTGCCGTAAGCTCGGCAGAGCTGTCGTCTCCCTTCAACTGCCTCTGTCCCCCTTTCCTTTCCTTTCTTCTGGCTCAGGCATCACTGACAGCCTCAGAAAGCAAGTAGACAGCCAGTGGGTACTAGTGCATTTTGCATCAGATATGTCTGGGTTCCAGAACTGACTCTGTGACACCATTAACATCTCTGTGCTTCAGACTTTTCATTTTTAAAATAAATAATCCTGGAGGGGTTCTTGTGAGAATTAAGGTGTGTGTGTGTGTGTGTGTGTGTGTGTGTGTGTGTGTTTGTCTGACACATGGTTAGGGCTCTGTAAACGGCAGATAATAATGTTTTCTGTGGCAGATTAGCAAATTAATAACTCTTTCTTCAGGAATTCTTTCTTTTACTCCAGCTATCTGCCTAGGTCTGTGGCTCTCAGTCAGGGGTGATTCTGCCCTCCCCCCTCTCCCCAGGTGGGACATTTAGCAATGCCTGGAGACATTTTTGGTTGTCACAACTGATGTGGATGCTACTGGCATCTGGTAGTTTGAGGCCAGGGATGATGGGAAACATCCCACAAGGCACAGGACAGCCCTGCAACAAAGAATGATCTGGTTTATACACGTGTCTCGTAATACTGTCGTCTCTCTCTGTGTCTCTGCCCACATGTGTTTTGTTTTATCCTCTTTTTTCTTTACATCTTTTTGATCTAGAAATATTATGTTATATAACACGGTATTTCTTGACGTAAGACCTCCCAAGAGAAAGCAAATTGGAGTGTGTCAATATGGTGCCATGTTATAGGGTTGCCAGCCAGCCAGTTAACAGGAACAATAACTGTTTCTCAGGGGGACCCTCATTTAACTCAAATCCTTGATTTCAGTAGTCAAATAACTTTATTTTACTCCTGATATATGTGTTTAAGACACATGCTTTTAAACATGAACCTAATTTCTCCTCTCACTGTTTCTGCTGACAAATGTTTTTAGAGATTAAGTAGGAAAAAATGAATAAATACCTACACTGAGAGGTTAATTCTGTAGAATATATCTTTGAGCCATGTCGTGACTGTGTTTTTAAAGTCTGATTCTGAAAATGTGTTATTCATCATATTAAATAAACAATCCTTTTTTTCTTCCTCCTTTTGTTTTATAAACTTGTTTCTAGGCCAACCATTTAAACTGGACCCCAAATCTGCACATCGAAAGCTAAAGGTGTCTCATGATAACTTGACAGTGGAACGTGATGAGTCATCATCCAAAAAGAGTCACACACCTGAACGCTTCACCAGCCAAGGGAGCTATGGCGTAGCTGGAAACGTGTTCATTGATAGTGGCCGGCATTACTGGGAAGTGGTCATAAGTGGAAGCACATGGTAGGCAATTATATCTACTGTCTCCAATTATAAAAAGGCACATCTCACTCTATACTTTGTTAGAGCATCAACCCGTACCAGGGTCCATCTTGAAGAATAACATAGAGAAAACCTTTTTCAGTTAGTTGTTGCTACAGTCATGCTGCATAACAAACACCCCCAAACTCTGTGGCTTCAAACAACAATCATTTATTATTGCTCATTAACACCCACATCTGTAGGTCAGCTGAGCAAGGCTAACCTCAGCTGGGCTTTGCTTTAAGCTGTAGGTTGGATCTAGGTCTCTTCTATGTGTCTCTTCATCCTCTTTGGATGCTTGGGCTACCCAAGCCATGTCCTTCTCAAGGACCCAAGAGTACAAGCACACTTCAAGCCTCTGCTTGCATCTATTTACTAACTTCTCATTGGCAAGTCACATGGCCAAGCCCAAAGCCAATGGTGCAGGGAAATATATTCCTCCCATGGAGGAGAGAAGAGGAAGTAAATATTTGCCAAGCAATCATTTAATATATTCAGCCAATAAGAAAAATAACTTATTTTAAGTCCATCCATTTTTTATTTATGGCAAGAATTGCAGCTAAGATGATAGAGTCCTCATCCCTCCGGAGAGCTAGTATGCTAACGCTGCTCTTTCATGCCTTAAAACTTGGGTCAGCAGACTCCAGCTGTTTTTGTAAATAAAGGTTTACAGGAACACAGCCACACCCATTCTTTTGTATCCTGTCTATAGCTGCCTTTGAGCCACACAGCAGAGTTGAGCACTTAAGACAGAATCCTATGGTCCACAGTGCTGAAATATTAACTCTCTGGCCCTTTATAGAAGTTTACCAATATCTACTCTAAAACATTACTCTTCATTATTTAAAAAAACTAATTTCTGTTGCCTTGTAAGTTATGTGATTCTAGACTGGGACAATTGATGCAGATGGCTGAGAGCTGAAGGCTCCGGGGAAGCAGTGATCATAGGCTGGGAATCACTTCAAAAGGTCTTCTAGATCCAGCCCTGGGACTTGATCCAAGGGCAAAGGTCAGGGTACAATCTATGTTGGAATTAGTTTACCTTGCCAGGTTAACCTCACATAGCTGACCTTGCCTATTCCACAACCACAGACTATATGCCTTTGGCTGGCTGGCTCACAAATACCTGTTTGCTATTGCTCAAAAAGGGACCTATTTTTATCTAACCAGCCCTCATCTAGCACAACTATGTGCCAGGCACTAGCCTAAGCATTTTACAAATGTTGACTCATTTATCCTAACAACCCTACAAAGGTAGGTGCTTGTGTCCCATTTACAGATGCCCAATGTCACAAAGCTCATAGTTAGCAGAGTTAGAAAGTGTGAAATCAGAGTGCTCGATTTTAACCAAGGGTCCACAAACGTTGCCTGTAAAGGGCTGGAGAACTAATATTTCTGGTTTGGCAGGCCAGATGATTTTTGTCACAATTACTCAGCTCGACTTATAGCGGGAAAGGAGCCATAGACTATACGTCCACAAATGGGTGTGGCTGTGCACCAATGAAGCTTAATTTATAAAAATAAGCAGAGGGCCAGATTTGGCATGTGAATTGTAGTTTACTGATCCTTGCTCTTAACCAACATGCTATATTTTTAAAACATTATAGTTACTCTATAGGACTTACAGTGGTGTACTTAATGAGTTGTAGCTTAATCCTTGCTTTAAAAACAGTTTAAAAGTGCATAACCTGAAGAGGATGAGTATTATAACTGTTATTTTTGAGATAAGGATGCTAAAACACTTCTTATTCATTACAAAAAAAAACTTTCAATTCAATTTATGCAAATAATACATTGTGTCTAAGTGCCTTATAGTATTGGCACAAGTCAAGTGAAATCGCAAGCTTGGGTGTCTCATTTCTCCCAACAGTGGTACCTATATTGGCCAACCGAGTAGATTTTCTTCTGTTATAATCATTACAATTTTCTTTGCCTGGAACCTTTTCCTGTTCCAACATCCTACTGGAGGATGGAAAACGAATTCTTCCGCCCCACTGGCTCTGGTTCAGAGTGGCATTTACAGTTTTTAGCTACAATGGGGCAAGATGAAAACCCAAAGGAAAATACAATGAATTTTTGCAGGTGCAAAAGAGCAAACATTTCTAGTTAATTAACATGCTGTATTAATCTGGGATGGAATCCAGTGTCTAAATAATTACAAGCCCATTAATAATTATTTATGATAAATGATACCTGATCATTATGATCTCATTCCCATTGATGAATGGTGTGGGAAATTCCACCAAACCACTTCACTTATATAAACACAGATCAGCATTACCTTGAACACACCCTCCAGATGTCAAAACCAACTCATGAGTGGGAGGAAATTTAAAATTAATTGCCACACTTTGGATTTTTACAAACCTGATTGTGTCAATTTCAGAAAATTCTCATGTAGAACATAGTTGAACATTCCCTGGGAGGTTTTAGTGAGGAAGGGGTCACCTTTACAATCAAATTTCTATAATTCCTTGATTTGCAACAGCTAGTCTTGACTTTAAATTAACATGCATGTTATGATTCATGCAATGGGGCATGTTAACATTGCTCTGAGAAACATAATTTTTATACTTTTGTAATTCTCTGAGTCTCACTGTGTAACTTAATGGAACATTACCTTTTGCCTGCTCCTTTCAAGTTCAATAGAAATATGTACATAGTTTTTCAGATTAATGATAATGTAATGGTATTTTCCTTTGCTTAATGGACTCTACACTTGGTTATTTTCTTACTCTCTGATGCTGTTAATGTGCACTTCGTGTTTGATGAAATGGTGTCGAGTAAGCATAAGTTCACGCAGATTACTGGGCCGGAAGTGTCAAGGGGAAGAGGATGAGATCCTGAATTTTGCTCCTAATTTTGACTTGTGTTTTTCCATTTGGTGAATGAAGTCAGTAATACCTGCAGCAGTTACTTCATAGGGGGTTCAGTTAAGGTTCAAATAGGAAATAAACATCTAAGTACTTTAATAAAAAATAAAAATGGTATGCAACAATAAGAAGGAAACAATATAGACATATGGCTATTTGGGATGCAAAGGTAGGTTCCAAATTATCTGGAAAATGGTAGCCGTGTTTACCAGTGCATAGAGAATGTCTATGGGGAAAATTCCAAACAAATTGTAAAACAAAAATCTTTTCAGAGTGTTTCAGTTAGGGTCCTATAGAAAAAACAGACATCACCTTAGGTTCTCCAAGGAGGAAGGGAACCAGAGGCTTACTGGAGCCCAGCAAGGGCTGGGAGCACACGTCAGGGAGCGTGCTGTTTCAGTCCATGAAACCTTGACGTGCTATGGGTACTGGAAGGCTACCCACAGCCCAGAGGCAAGTGTGCCCAGGAGCTTGCCCAGAAGCTTCTATCAACCTGACCTCTGCTGTCTGGAGAAGAGTGTTTTCCCTTCTCTTAGAACTTCTGGATCTTGTACAAGGGAGTCACAGTGGCAGAACCTTATCCAGACTCCTACTGGAAAGAGGATTCTAGAAAATGCAACCCCAGGATTCTCCCTGTGATGTAGGGCAGGATTTTTGAGGGAAGAGGAGTCTGAATTAATGGCGAACAGGTTGGCACAATGGGACTAATGGGTTATCAATTTTTTCTTTTCAATTTTCTCCCAGTTATTCTTTTTTTAATTTTATTTTTATTGTTGACATTATTACAGATGTCCCCTACTTCCCCCCTTCACCCAGCCCCACCCCACCCCAGGCCTTTTTCTCCTCACACTATTGTCTGTGTCCATGGGTTATGCATATATGCATATAAGTTCTTTGGTTAATCTCTTCCCATCCTTCCCACCCCCTTCCCTCTGAGATCTGTCCATCTGTTCCATACATCCATGCCTCTGGACCTATTTTGTTCATCAGTTTGTTTTGTTCCTTAAATTTCACATATAAGTGAGATCATGTGTTATTTCTTTCTCTGACTGGCTTATTTCACTTAGCATAATGGTCTCCAGGTCCATCCATACTGTTGCAAAGGGTAAGGGATCCTTCCTTTTTACAGCTGCATAGTATTCCATTGTGTATATGCACCACAGCTTTTTTATCCACTCATCTACTGATGGGCACTTGGGCTGTTACCAGAACTTAGTTATTGTAAATAATGCTGCTATGAACATTGGGGTGCATATATTCTTTCTGGTTGGTGTTTTAGAATTCCTAGGATATATTCCTAGAAGTAGAATAATTGGGTCAACTAGAAGTTCAATTTTTAATTATTTGGATTTTCCATATTGGGTGTACCAGTCTACATTCTGACTAGCAATGTACTAGGGTTCCCTTTTCTCCACACCCTTGACAGCACTTGCTGTTTGTTGATTTATTGATGGTAGCTATTCTGGCAGGTGTGAGGTGATACCTCATTGTGGTTTTAATTTGCATCTCTGTGATTATTAGTGATGTTGAACATGTTTTTCATATGTCTATTGGTCATCTGTATGTCTTCATTGGAAAAAGGATCTATTCAGGTACTTTGCCCATTTTTAATTAGATTGTTTGTCTTCCTTTTATTGAGTTGCATGAGTTCTTTATATATTTTGGAAATTAACCCTTATGAGATGTATCATCGGCAAATATGTTCTCCCATACAGTGGGTTCCCCTTTCATTTTGGTGACAGTTTCTATTGCTATGAAGAAGCTTTGATGTAGTCCCATGAATCATTCACTCTTTATTAAAAATGACAGGTTTTACTTATGTTCATAACTGAAATACTACAAATATTACAGAGCCATACCTCGGGGGGGGGGTAAAAAAAAAAGATTAAGAAGCTTAGAACATTGTAGAAAGAATTCTTAACATTTCTTGATCAGTGAGAGAACATTTAGAATAACCAGAATATCCATCTGCTCAAAGATATTCAGAATTTTTAAAAGTGTAGTAGGAAATATAAGCAGAAGGGCTCTTACCAGTGACAAATTACACAATTTCTAGTAAGGGAAGGCATTAGAGAATATTGTTTCGGTTTGTGGCCTTTTGAATTAGGTTTAAATTCTGAGTCTGTTATTTATTAGTAAGGTGTCATTGGGCAAAAATAATAAAATAATAGTTACTGAGTGTTCCATGCCAGGCTTTGTGTCCAGGATTTTACATGTATTCTTTCCTTTACTCCTCAAAATAATGCTCAGAGATGGAGACTGTCCTTGTTCCTGTTTTATAGATGAGGAAACTGAGGCCGAGTGGTGACAAGGAACTTATCCCCACAAATGAAAAGCATTCTCCATGCTTACATTCTGCTAAGTGCACTTGGAGTTGTGGACAATGACAGCCATGGCGTCAGCTGAAAAATTCAGTTTTCAAAAGAAATCTAGGGTGGGCTGTTCATGTAGCCATGGGCCATGTACAGCTATTTAAATAATTTCACTGAATTAAAATTTGATAAATTTAAAGTTTAGTTTCTCATTCTTACCAGCCAGAGTTTAAGTGCCCAGTGGCCACCTGTGGCTTCTGGCTACCATATTGAACAGAGAAGAATATTTAAATCATTGCAGAAAGTTCTATTGAATGGCACTGGTCTAGACAATTCACTGTGTAGGTCTTCATGAGGGTGAAAAAGTGAGGGCAGCAAAACACAGAGTTCAAATTCTCTGAACTGAAAATAGGAGTGTGGATCAACCCAGTGGCCCCTTTCTGCCCATTATATGTTTGGGAGGGAAGAAGATGAAGAACATATGTGTCAGGATGCTTGCCAAGCTTTCACGGAAGGAAGATCAACAGGGACAACAGGGGATCATGTTCTCATGACCCCTGAGGACCACAGAAAGGATATCACATACATGTGCAATGTGCTCATTGTTTGTGCTGTTGCTGTTTTGTATCTTCAGGTATGCCATTGGCCTTGCGTACAAATCAGCCCCGAAGCACGAGTGGATTGGGAAGAACTCTGCTTCCTGGGCACTGTGCCGCTGCCACAATAACTGGGTGGTGAGACACAACAGCAAGGAAATCCCCATCGAGCCAGCCCCCCACCTCCGGCGCGTCGGCATCCTGCTGGACTATGATAATGGCTCCGTCGCTTTCTACGATGCTTTGAACTCCATCCACCTCTACACCTTCGACATCACGTTCTCGCAGCCAGTGTGCCCCACCTTCACCGTGTGGAACAAATGTCTGACCATTATAACTGGGCTTCCCATCCCAGACCATCTGGACTGCACAGAGCAGCTGCAGTGAGCACCTGGCCACATGGAGGAGCTTTCTGGGGAATAGAAAGTCCTGTGGCCACCATTTAGGGGACAGAGAGAGCACAGGCTTCCAGTGTGTGGTTAAATCTCACCAAAAATTATCCAGAAATCAGCTAAGATAGGTCTCAAAAGGGGCCATTCCCTGCCCCCACTTTTACTGTGTTTTGTATCAAGTACAGTCTTTAATACTTTCTTCAATTGTTTTTGTATTTACAGGAAAATTTATAGATTATTTATAAAAGAAACATAACTAGGATTACAACTCTTTTAGGAATTATTTGGTTTTGCACATTAAGAGGCCCATACATTTATCAGCTCTTTCCAACCTTTAGTTCATTACAGTCTGTATTAGTGCATAACAGAAAATGCAACAACTTTCAAAATGAATTTTGAACCTAGTAGGGAGGTAAATGGGATTTCTTACTCTGGTTTATCTTAAGGTGTTTTAACTGTGATGTCAGAAGCTTTCATTAAATCAACTAAAATGGAGATCGAAAGAGAGAATAGACAGAATTGACCATGGAGATTGAAATCAGCCATGGCTAAATCTTTAATTACCTTCTGATGGCTGGTGGGATAATGTTGGAAAGAAAGGTTCTGAAACTGTTGGCCATATTTTGCCCTGCTTTTCCCGGGATTAAGGATTCTGGGAGAACATTAAGAATGATACTGCAATTGAAAATAGTCACTTTGAAGCATACTGATTATTCAGAAATTCAAGCTGATTTGGTTTTTAGCAGAAGTAGGATTCTATCTTATGATATAAATCTATTTCATTCTTCCTTTTAATAGTTTCTTTAGGCCTGTGAAATTTCTTCACTACATCTAATAGCTGCCCTACCCCCACCCAAATCATTTTTCTTTTGTCACTGGAGCTGAGGAAATAAACATTTTCTGTCACAAGTGGCAGCACCACTGGGCATTGATTTTGCTCTCCAGTACATCAACGCATGGCCCCGACTGCCTCTACCATGTCCAAATATAAGTTACCCCCAAAACACTTAATATTTATGAGTTGATAATGACAAGGAACATTGCATAAAATACTATTCACTAGTATATGTGCCTCAAAAGCTGTTATAAACTGACCTTTATTAAACACATCTTGGAAGTTGTAGAATTCCCTCTGTATATTCTAGTATAGTTAACCATAGAGTTGTAAGACACTCTCCATTCCTCTCTCGCTAAAATCAATAAAGAAAAAAAAAATTCGTCCTGGCCAGTTTGGCTCAGCTGTTAGAGCATCGGCCTGCGGTCCAGAGTTGTAAGACACACACACAATCAAATTTGCTGTTCCCACAATGGAACCTGCCAATAGAACCTGGTAATAAAATATCAGGCGGAATTCATGGCATGCTGATTTGACAGGTTGGAATGGTCCATGAAGTAAGGCTTTCTCAAGCAGCCCTTGAAACTGGAATCTGGCATTGGTTCTACCTTGACAAAGGGCATGGCACCTATAAATCATTTCATTTGCTAAAATATCTGGGCTACTGGGTCGTCCATTTTGACTAAACATCCTGGTGGATTTAAGCAGTGATTTTGTTTGTAGTGATTTTGTTTTTAACCAAATCAACCAATTGTTTCCCTGCACTCCGTTCATAGACCCACTGTTTCAGCATCACATGATGTGATTTCAAGTCTGGACTTCATAGGTCGCTTCCCAGTGCTTCTGTCCTCTTCACTGACAGATGCTCTCCTTTTTCTTAACAGATAGAGTCTATATATTTACTATATTATTTATACCCAGATGAATATTTTGATAGCTACTTAGGACAGTTTCACATCTAAAAGATGATGGACACCTCAGTGGGAAAACATTAATCATTCTCTGGAAACTTAATAGGATTTTTTTACAATATGAAAACAATGTGTATTTGCCTTCCCGGAATAAACTGAGTGTTGTCTTGGTAATTTTTACATACTGTTTTTGGTAGCTGGATAGCAGATATTTTAATGCACTTTGTACATTAACAGGTTTTAAATAAAAGGGTCTAAACCTCATGGTTTCCAGGTACAGTTTGCCTTATGATGTTAATGTAAAGCATTTACCAGAAGGACAATGTTTCCATGAATATAATGTTTTTCAATATAAAGCAGTTACTACTCAATTCTCACTGCAAGCCGTTTAGGTTACGTGTTGACTATTTTTATAAGGACAAGGGATTATGTTATAATTTTGTTGTGGGAGTCTCACTCTTTGTTAACTTAAAAACAATGTGGATAGTAGCGGTTACTATGTCTGTGTTGTCATATTTACAAGAAAATATGTATATGATGAAAGCCCACATTGTTTACTTTCATTACTGTAACAATGTAGAAAAGATTTCCAGGTGGATTTTTTGGGAAAGTCTAAAAAATATATGCTATATACACTTGCTGCAGTACAATTCTTTAAAAGGATTGGGGTCACGGTATTTTGTTTTGGAGGTCCTTACTTCACAAGAAGCATTGTAATTCAGGGGAGAACGTGATGGCAGTGCCAGTTAAATTAATACAAGGAAACTGATGCAGTGCCAGCCAAGGCTGCCAGGTCCGACACCATACTCATGTGAACAGTGCTGTTGCCATCTTGATATTCTTAATACTTTTTGAAGAAAGGGCCTGCATTTTCATTTTGCACCAAGCCTCACAAATTACGCAGCCAGTCCTCATCACGAAACTCAGAAACACAGCACCTCTCTTCGTGGTGGATACAAACGAAGAAACCTGGATCCAATGTCAAAATGGCTGGCCATATAATTCAAGTAGAAATCTAAATGGACTAAGATGAGAATGGGCCTGGATGAAGATTTTCTTTTCAGCTTTAAAAGAAAAGAACTTCAAAAACTGACTGCAACTATTAATGATGGTTTCTGCTGGAGAAAAGGAAAAGGGCAGAAGACAAACAGGCGTTTGATTATGGTACTGATATATTGACCTTAAACTTCCTGCGAAACCGAACCAGCGCCCTCCAGTGAACTGAACGTGGAATACCGTTTTGGCTCCAGGCACATATGCATTGCTGCAGAGACACGCATATATGCTTATTTACATGTGCTTTTGGTGTTGGGAAGTTTATGATCTATCTGGTCTACCCTTATAAAATGTTCGAAAGAAACAAAGACATTAATAGGGTAGGGAGGTTGCTTTCAAAATAGTGCTTCTCAACAAAGGGGCAATTTGTCGATGTCTGGAGTCATGTTTGGTTGTTCGAACTTGGGAAGGGGTGCTACTGGCATCTAATGAGTAGAGACCAGGGATGCTGCTCAACAACCTACAATGCACAGCAGAGCCCCCACTACAAAGAATTGTCCGGCCAAAAATATGAGTAGTGCTGCACATGACAAACTCTTGTTCTTTGGGGATTTTTTAAAAGCAAAACTCTCATGAATATTTTCTACTTTTCCTGTAACTGATTCAATGCCTGATATATCAAAAAGAGAAGAAAAGGGGACACCAAAATCTTCACCGCAGTGGCTCCTTCACTTTAATTTTTTTTTTTTTTTACAAAATCTGAAAGCTGAAAAGCAATCCAAGCCTGTGTAAATGGGAATCCACTGATTAGTGTTGTGAAGATCTGGTGGTGATTTGCTGAGTTTGTAAATGGAAAGTCCGTTCTCTAGGCTGCTCCTTTAACCTGGACAGACTCAGTCCCTGGTACTCGAGTCATACTGCCAAGCCCTCACTCAGCCCAGACTATTCTCACCATTGCTGTTGCTTTCTGGTTCCAAATAAAGACATGTTTGTGGTTCCAAGGCCCTCTGTCTCTGCCTGTCTCTGTTGCCTTTTCTTCATTTTGTGTTTTCACATTCGCAATTTCCACAAATGTTTATCCAACTTCTGCTTTTCTTTTTGTACTACTTTGCAGCATATAATTTGTTTTCTTTTCACCTGAAATTTGCTCACATCTACTATCCTACCTCTCTTCAGTCAAAAAGACTCAAAAGACCACTCAGGGATTTTAAAAGAGAACCTATATGGGAATTGAGACCTGGAACAAGATGGCTTGATTTTGAATCTTATAGGTGGGGTGGAGGAGGGGGAGGACAAGGATGATTTGAGCAGAGGAGTGAGGGTTGTTACAGTGTGGTCTGGAACAATCCCAGCTGTTGGTCCATAAATCTATCCCCAGTCCCATCCTCTGGCTCACAGGACTTGACTTTCTCTCTCATTAGAGATGCAGTCCCTTTTGATCTGTGCAGTGTGGTCATGGGTCTGCAGCATCAGCACCACCTGTGAGCTAGTTGGAAACACCAGTTTTGCAGCCCTACCTCAGACATACCCATCAGAATCTCAGGGGGCAGGACCCGGCAAGCAGAGTTCTAACAAGCCCTCCAGGGGATTCTGATACTAGCAAGAATTTGTGAAACGCTGCTCTGGAGGGTTTTATCCAGTCTCACATTCCATATAAAAATGCACTTAGATACTGAAATGTGTTTTCAAGGTAACATGCTTTAGAAGCAGCATGACATAATGCAGTGATTCTTAACCTAGCTGAGCATTAAAATCAGCTTTTTCGTAAATGCCAATTCCTGCATCCCATCATGAAAGATTGGGGATGGAGTTTAGAGTGTGGCCCAGCACCTTGTACTTTTTTGGGCAGTGATTCTCAAATGCAGCCAGGAATGGCAGTCAATGCTATAGCCACAGGGCTCAGCACTATTTCTATCAAGTTAGATAGTAAGTGTTTTAAGGTTTGGAAGCCATACTGTCTCTGGCAACTACTCAACTGTGCAAATGTACAGTACCACTCACCATAGAGGATATGTGAATGTATGTGTGAGGCTGTGTTCCAATGAAACTTGATTTACTAACAGGTATGGGGCTGCATTTGATTTATGCTGCACTTTACCAACTCCTACTGCAGCAGATACAGTACTGGACTGGCAGCACGAAGCCCTCAGGGCATGTACTAACTTTCTTTTCACTCACTGACCACTCAGCCATAGCCCCTCATGGCTCTGGGCCCCTGTGAGCTCTCAAGTCCTTTCTAACTTTGAATCACATCAATTCTGAAATCACAGAACTCATGGAGAATTAGCTAGAGCACTTAAGAGGGGCTGCTAAGGGTTATTAGACCATTCCTTCATTCAACAGAGTAGGCTGTGCCAGTTCTAATGATTAGCTTTGCCTCCTTCATAATTTTGACTTGAATCAGCCCTTCTCACAAGTGACAGGTGTGTAAAATATATTCCCTTTAATAAAAGTTTTGAAGTACATTTAATTTGAACTTTGAAACCGAGCCCTGACTGGTTTGGTTGGAACATTGGCCTGCAGACCACAGTCCCGGGTCCGGTTCCCGCAAGGGGCACACACCAAACAAACAAACAAACAAACAAACAAACAAAAGCCTTGGCCAGTTTTGCTCAGCGGTTAGAGCGTCGGCTTGCGGTCCAGGGAGACCCGGGTTCGGTTCCTGCTAAGGGCATGTACCTCAGTTGCAGTTTGTCCCCAGCCCTGGTTGGTCGTGCGGGTGGCAGCCACTCAATGTGGCCCCTTCACGACGATGTTTCTCTCTCCCTCTCTCTTCTGCTCTCTCCCTCCCACTCTATCTGAACAAAAAATGGAAAATGTCCTCGGGTGAGGATAACAAAAAAAGAAAAAAAGAAACCAAACAGACACCTCTGTACTTAATCACTTTTCAAAATACAGTTGAAGGGCATGTCATATACTCCAGAGGGTAAATACCCTCTTTTTAAAATTATTTTTTAAAATATAGAAGTGAAATATATTGAAGAACCTAGTTGGTTGTGATTATAGTAGGAACATAAAAAGGGAGACAAGAGTATCATTCTTATTGTGGGCGATGGAATTTAGGTCTCCCTTTGGATCTTTTTCAGCCGTGTTCTAAGAGAATTATAAAAGCATGATTAAATAGGAAGTATAGTAATTAACAAGCAAATATGTCATGGCTGAAAACCAATTGCCAATTAAGGAGAGGCAAAAAATGATTTAATGAACATTGGTTCTTTTGCATGGTCTATTTATTCTCAAAGCTCAATTTTTATTATCTCCATTCAAAGCTGTTCAGTTTCAGCAAAGTATTTCAAATAATAAAGCTTATCTCACCCCTTCCTTAGTCTTATTCTCCCTTCAGCATCTGCCCTCTCTCACCTCTTTCCTGTCAAGTTCCTCAAAGGGCCATTCAGATGTTCTGCTTCTGTTTCCTCACATCTCATTATACCTGCATACCACCCCACACTCTTATCAGTCACTCAGTTCTTCATTCAAACAGCACTCACTCATGTGAAAAATAGTGTCCACATCAGTACATATTCGCATTGCTGTTTGGCCTCATCTTTACATACAGCAGCTTTTGGGATGTTGACCACTTCAGTTCCTTCCTAATCTCTTCTTAAGCAATGCCATCGATACCATCTCCTCTTCGCCATTTTGTGCAGATGCCCTGAAATTTAAATCTCTACATCTAATTTTTCTGCTGAATTCAGCCCCATATACTGACTTCTTTAGGATATCTAAAGGGCACGTCAAATTTGACATGTCCAAAACTGCACTAATGATCTCTCTCCAGAACCTTGCCCTGTCCAACCAGTTTCATGAGTCAAAAGCCAGAAGTTCATGTTTCATGTCTTTCTCACCCTCCATGTCCAACTGATCACCAAGTCCTGTTGATTTTATCTCTTAAATATTTCTTTAACTGATTCATTCCTCTTCACATCTACACATGACCTTCAAGTCCAAGCTTTCACACCTCTGGCTCTACAGCTGACATAATCAGCTAACTGGTGTTACACTTATGTAATTGTCACTTTGCTGGCTCAGCTCATTCCACATCCCACACAATCCAGGTGCAAATAAAACAGGCTCTAGGGTATCACTCTCAACTTTTGTCTTGGAGAAGGTCCCCTCTGACCTTGGTGCCCCACCTCCTTGATAGTTCCACCCAATTTCCCAGAAACCAAACTCCCTACTCATCACAACAGTACCACAGAGTCCCAGCCTTCCTTCTCATTTCTTCTGTGTAGCTGGGTTCTCTGTCCTTAAACTCCCTCTGACATGATCCCCAGCACATACTCTGAACTCCATAGGCAGCAGCAGCCCTCCACTTGGAATTTCACTCAATGCCTATGTTACCCGCTTGTTCAACTTGACCTTAAGTCAGCAACTGGGTGCCACTACCATGCTTCTCTGTGTGGGTTGATTTTTCTGTTTTCTTCTTTACTTCAGAGTCTGTTCCCATGTTCCCAGGTCTGTTGTCTTGCGACCCCTTTAAACAAACAGGTCACATGTACTTTTCCCAAAGATCTAGTGACTCAAGAACAACTCCAGGCTCCTCTATCCTACACCATGTTTAATCTTCAAGAAATTCACTTTAAATAATAAAATAAATCAATAAATAATAAAGATATCAATAGATTAAAGTAACAGGATGACAAATAATATAGCATGCAAACACGAATCAAAGGAAAGCTGGAGTCGCTGTATTAACAGCAGATAAAGTAGACATCCAAACAATGAACATTTCCTGGAAGTCAATTCACGTAATAAATAGAGCACCATTCCCTCCAATTGCCATTTGCTTTCACTCCCAAAAGGATGAGAACAAGAGCAGTGACAAGGTCTGTTGAAGAAAATGATCTGGAGGTGGAGATTTGGAGCAGGCTTATCTAAATGGAACTGGCTGTGCAGCATTTCGGTTGGGCCTACTGCTGTTTGGAGTGTGTTGTCAGCACCCAATAAATAAGTTACTATACATGGTGACAGAGATAGATAGCCTTGGTTTAAATTCCCATGTCAAACCTTGAGGCGAGTCCAGCTTGGTGAGGTCAGGTGCAGAAGCAGCAAGAGACACAGACAGGAATGAACGTCCAACTGTCAGTGTGGAACAGTGAGTCCAATCAAGGCTTCTGCCCTTTGGTCCCTGAGGAATTGGTCTGCACAGAGAAAGGAGGGGAGGTGTCCCAGTGGCAGCATCTGTTATCGGTTGCCTCTTGCTCCCTCCCTGCATTCCAGACCTGGCATTCAGGACATCCTGAAATGGAGAAGGTTGCTGTTGGGGTGTGTTTGAAACCTTCAAATGATTGACTGGAAGCAGAAGTGCCAGGGCATGAACCTTCAACCCCGGAGTTCATGGGGGCCAACCAGCCTGCAGAGCCCAAGCCCTTGATCCCTCTGGACAGGCAGTTCTCATTAAGCAATGCCACAGGATTTAGTGCTAAAAACAGAAGGCCGCCTGCTCCCTCCTGAGCTCTGTTTCAAGACTTGAAATACATGTATTTTTAAAATATCCAAGTCAACCAATTTTTTCTTGGTACAATTGTTCAAGCAATGTTAACCCTTGTTGAGCAAGGGATGAAAGTACAATTGTTCTCACATATAGCCATGTGGGAAACATCCCAGCCATGGAGGACATGCCCAGAGAAACCCCACAGACCAGCCTCCCAGTCCCTGCAGGGAACCAAGCCAAAGAGACTCTTCTGGACCAACACAAGAGCAGCACTGGACTTGTGTTTGTGTGAGTTCAGAGAGTGGCTTCCTATGCTGGGGCAGCCGACTTTCAAAGGCAGCTCATTCTTCCTGAGGGTTTTGCCCTTAAAACCAGGGAGTCCTCAGGGACAGCTCCAACTGGAGGAAAATCAGCACAGCTCATGATAGCATCCAAGACACAAATGTGAGCAATTTTCCTTCATGCTGTCAGGCGCAGCCGTCAGAAACCTCACCAAAGTGGAATGGCCAGGCTCCGGGTTGCAGAAAAATTCCACTGCAGGGAGATTGAAATCATGACACCGTTACAGCTCTGGAAGGAAATGAGATGACTGAGTATTAAAATGCCCTGGTGAATTGGGTAAAGATGAGGAAGTTGTTCATTCTTGCTAATTACTGTCTGGGTGTCAAGTTTTCATTTTCAATTTAGGCAGGATATTACAAACTTTGTTTGCTTATGTATTTTGGGTCTAATGAGATTACCAAATATAATCTACTCTCATGGACACACAGGACAGGGAAGCCAGTATCTGTTGAATATTTTTTCCATAAATATTTTTCCCTCTCACTTCCCTCATTCTGTGGACAAACCCCCCTGATGCCCTGTGTTCCTCATTGTTCAGTCTTTTCCCTCACTGCCCCTTCTGTAAAGCAGAGCATCTCCACCTCGGCACCATGGACACCTGGTATTGGATAATTCCTTGTTGGGGGAGGTGTCCCGTGCACTGTAGGATGTTTAGCAGCATCCCCGATCTCTACCCACAACACCAGTAGCATCCCCTCCCAAATGTGACAATAGAATATGTCTCCGGACAGTCAAATGTCCCCTGGGGGGCACAGTCACTACTGTTTGGAAACCCTGGCCTATACGAACACTTCAATCATTATCTGAATGTTATATCATTATAATGTTATACAGTGTTCTATCATTATAACATTACCTCTGTCCACAGAATCTACTCACGTCATCTTCCTACCAATTTTCTATCTTTCACTCTCTGCTCTCAGGCCACTGAGTCACTTGTTGGGTACCTGTTGATAATGCAGCCATTGTCCAGCTCACTAGTTCAACAGCCCTGGTGTGTTCAGGGCACTAACAGTAAAGTCAGGAGAGAGAGAGGGGGGAGGATGTGGAAGGAATAAACACCTCCAGCTTCTCCCTGGATTTGGAAGCTGTCAATAAGCAAATACCCAAGAGATCTGACTCTAGGTATATCAAGAATTCAGGTAGAGAAATTTGGGTATACTTACTATTATACAAGTGATTATCCCTGCAGAGGGGGAGAGAGAGAGGGAGAGGGAGAGGGAGAGGGAGAGGGAGAGGGGAGAGAGAGAGAGAGAGAGAGAGAGAGAGAGAGAGAGAGAGAGAGAGATTGTGGTTACAATGTATTTTATTTCTGGACTTTCTTGAAAAACAGGAAATACTGTCACCCTCACCTTCCAAATTAGACCTCACAGCAAGACACTACCGCCGGTCATGGCCATACTATTGCTCTGCTGTCAGGAAATTAAGCTTGTCTTTCCAAAGCTAACAAGAGAATAGTTGTTTGTTTGTTTGCTTGCTTGTTTGTTTGTTTACAGCTGGAAACATATTCTAATAGCATATGGGGGGGCTTGCTTTTTAAAAGAATATGGTAGCCTCAAATTATAGCTATGATGTCTTTTCTTTCTTCCCCCTTTACACAATTCAGAAGAACCCACCCATTTCCGCCTTCCCCAATGGATTTTTTCCACTAGAATGTAAGCTCCCTGAAGGTAGGGATTGTACTTACTATTTTTTAATATCTGTGGTGCCTAACACAGCCCCTAGTTTGTTGCATGTCCTCAGTGGATGTTTACTACAAATAGAAATAAAGGAAGGTGAAAGGGAGGGAAGGAGGGAGGAAGAAGGGAAAGAAGAGAGGACAAAGGAAGGAAGGGAGGACAGAGAGAGACAGAGAGAAAGGAGGCAAGAAAAGAGAGATGGAGGAAGGAAAGAAAATGGAAGGGGAAAAAAAGGAGGAAGGGAGGGAGAATATTAATGTTAGATTTATATATTGCTCAATTCAAATTTGTTCCAAGATCTAAAAAATGTATACAACTAACAGTAAGCTTAACCCACTCTCATTTGTTGCCATATAACTCAGAGGTTAGCAGTGCTGTCAGCATCCAGCAGGTCGAGCAGAACAAAGAGAAGTGATGTATGGTTTAGACGGTCCAGTAGATACAGTGGAATGAAAACTGACTGCAAAAGAAAATAAGCAACTGTGACAAGTCAATACATGCTCAGCTTTTGGAGTTATACACATTCTTGTTAACTTAACAGTAGAAAATAGAACAAAGGCAGATTCTGCTTTGGAGCCATAAAAAAGAAACAGAATTAGATAAAAGAACAATTTTAAAAGTCCTCCAATCCATCCCATGATCTTCAAGCAAAGCCAAAAATTATTTTTGATTTTCCTTTTCTACAGATTTTTGAAGGCAACTCTACTTCTTGAAAGGTCCCCTTTAAATCACATCAGTTTTCAGCTCTCAAATTTAGTCTGTTTTCTCCAGTCCAGTAAGGTATATTTATTGAAGAAAATTTTGAAAAATATCGAAGAACATAAAGGAAAAAAGGAAAGCAAAATAAATGCCCGTGGTGTTCCAGGAATCATTTAACCAATGAAATGTTTCATTTCTGAAAGACCCCATTTCTGCTACATATTATATATGAATCATTCTGCCTTTACATCCTGATTCAAGACCCAATTCTTTATTTGCCATTAATGAGAAGTGTTGTATATTTTTGAAGTGTGTTTAAAAGTCTTATTTTAGGACATGGGCCAAAAGGCAAGGTTCTCCAACTCATTAACCTGCTCCATAAACTTTAAACCACTGTTTCCTACAGGAGAAAAACATACCTGGGAATAGAGTTACTATTTTAATTCTTTCTTTCTATTTCAAGACCAGTTTATCCCCATTTCATCTGAATGAAAATTACTTGAGAACGTTTCCTCCCTTGTGCAATAGGGACTTATCAATTTAATTCTGGTTAAGAAATCCGATTGCTTCACTTGGTCAAAGAACCAGAAGCTAAATAAAAATTAAGAACCAAAGGAAATCTGTCATGATAGCGTAGGGAGCCCCATGGAGGGTGCCGCCAATCAGAGGGAACTTTGGATGGATTGCACCTTCTGACCTCGTTAACTATGAGTGGAGTTTCCTCAGGCTTCTGCCATAAGAAGAAGGAAGGAGTATGGCCCCTGTATAGTGTTTGTCCACAGCTACCTCCCAACCATTTCCTTTCCAAAGAGGAAAGGGAATTGTTGGGTTCCGTTTGCATGAATTTCATTTGTTTTTCCACTTCAGGATTATGTTCTTTGGCTGGGAATTTGGGAATTCTGCTTCTGCAGGCCTCAGCCTGAAAGCCATCATTTCTCCAACTTATCCAGATGGGAGCTGGTGTTCAGGCCACTCAAGGAGCCTTCTCGGCTTCCAGGGGGCCCGCAACCAGGGTTTCCTGCTCTGCTCAGGGAAGCCTGCTCATGGATCTGGAGGGGGGCTGCTTTCCTGGACCTAGTGCTGGGTCCATGCCCACATTTTAATGACAGGCTGGAGCCAAGTGCTTTTGCTGATTGGGAAAGCTATATGCTTGCTTGGGGCTTTTTAGTCATAAAAAGCCTTTGCAGGCTTTGTTCCCAGGCTGTTTCCACCTTGGCCTTGGGATTCTGAGCTAAATAGTCTGCACACTGTTATCAATGGATAAAATACTCTGCCAACGTATTAGGGCTCTCCAGTGTGGTCTGGCCTTGCACAGAATCAATAAAAGACATAACCTCTGTCTTGAAGACCTTGTGCCCCAAAAGCCTGGTAAGCATATGTAGATATGGATGCCGACAATCAATCATTTACAAACATCTGAAATGTAGTAAAACCTTGTTAATCCACTGTTGCTGATCCCAAATAGCATGTAATTCAAAGCAACTGCTGTTCTTGCCCTCCATTGTTCTTTAATGAATATATTAAATAACTCTAAACTGGTGGTGGGAGGTTTATTTTTTCAGGTCCCTGGCATTTCAAACTTTTAGGATGTTGCTCTAATTTTATTTTCATGATTAAGTAACCAATGTTATTTTTCTGTATCCAACACTCAAGTTCTCCCTGAGAAATTTTTTTCATTGGAGCTACAATGGCATTAGTGTTCTCATCAGAAAACTAAGTCTCACATTGTCCAAAGAAATTATTAACATCAGCTAGAAATTCTAATGTGGATTAGTGACTCCATTATTTAAAGGAATTTTTATCTGATTGTAAAAATGATATATGTTCATTGCATAAAGTTTTGGAAATATAGAATAGCACAAAGGAAAAAAAAATATGCCCCACATACAGAGAAAACACTGGTTTATTTACCTTGAAGTCATGGAGATGTTTACCAGCAGAGATGGAAAGGGAGGGGGAGAGAGAGAGAGAGAAACCTTTATTATCTGCTTTTTACACTTATTTAAAAAATTAACACCTCCTCTATACTAATTTGATTCCAGAGTAGAAAATTCAGTCACTGTTGCCAACATAATGAACTCTATTTTCCACAAATCAGAATTCATGATAAATTAGACACAGCTCCCATTTCAATTTCTGAAGTAAAGAAAAATTCATTCCAGGATGACCTCTTCTGCAGGAAGTGAAAATACATACAGGTTGAGTCCCAAGGACAATTTTATATGCTCAGTGCTACATTCGGGGGGACTGCGTTAAACCAGTGGTTTTCAACTTTGGGTGATTTTGTCCCCCAGGGGACATTGGCAGCATCCAGAGACATTTTTGGCTGTTTCAACTTTGGGGGGGCGGGGTGCTACTGGCATCTAGAGGGCAGAGACCAGGGATACTGCTAAACATCCTACAGTGCACAGGACAGTCTCTCCAACCAAGAATGATCCAGCCCCAGATGTGCATAGTACTAGGGTTGAGGTACTCTGAATTAAACTCATCCCATTCTTACCACAGAGAATCACAATTTAACAGGTCACACAGGTGCAGAGGGAACAAGAGACCGAACTACCTGTCCTTCTGATGACTTGGTGGGTGGACAAACATTCTGACAGTGCAGTGTAGCGTAATATTTAAAAGCACCAGTGTGAAGATAAAATAAGTATAAAATAGTGCAGTGTCTGAGACATTGTAAGTGGCTCAATAAATAGTCACTGTTACTACTGTGGGCTAAACCCAGGAACTTTTGACAGTTGGCTTCTAAACTGAGATGCATATTTGAGATGTCCTATAGCCATGAACAAGTCGATGAAGGGCTCTCAGAAAAAAAAAATGGAATAATTTCTTTAAGAGTTCATTTGTGTTCTAAACAACAGCAATATATCATGTGGATGGAAGCCTTTTTTGGTTACTATTGTTCTGTAATCATGGTATAATCAAGTGGTCTAAGAAATTCTTCAGGCTATAGATTGCTTCCCCAATGCTAAGCACCTTCTAATGACAAATGCTAAATGAATTTGTGGTAAACGTTGTAACGATATTCTGTTGAACAGTTTTCCAGCCAAGTAAATCTTTGGCTTTAGAATTCTAGACAGCTATCATCTGGCTGTCCTTCCCAGCATTAACTAATCACCAGTGAAAAATACAACTGTCATTCACAAATCATATCAAAGATGGGAACAGCTGGAATCAAATTCAAGAGACTGCATCATTTTATCATCTTGACATTAATCATTCTACATGGATAGCACAGGCAATCTGGAGCAAAGAATAATTTATGTTGCAATATAAATGTTAACCATTTAAGCCTGGGAGACTCTCATCCTCCTCCCTCCTACCAACCCAGAGCACCCCTAGAGACTCAAGTCCAAGGATTACATAAAAATGTTTTATGAAACATTATTTATAAAGTAGTCATCAGAGCTAGGGGCAGGGAATCCCCATATAAACAAGGCTGACTTGTCTGATCATCTTGGTTAGGAATCAGCAAACTGCAGCTTGTGGGCCAAATCCTACCCATTGCCTATTTATCTATGGCCTGTGAGATTAAAATTTGGTGGCATGTGAAATTTATGTAAAATTCAAATTTCACTGTCCGTAAAGAAAGCTTTGTTGGTACACAGCCACGCCTATTTGCTTACATATTGTCTATGGCTACTTTCATTCTACAATGGCAGAGTTGAGTAGTTTCAACCATATGGTTCACCAGTTCCGAAATATCTACCTGGCCTTTTGCAGAAAAAATGCTTGCCCTCCCTCATCTAGCAGTCTTAGTGACTCAACATCTTTACTAAATATCTGTTGGGTTTTACCTGCCTTACCACTGTCCACCAATAGGATAGCACTCCGGTACTGTGATGGGCAATTACATCTACTCTGTGGTAAGTGGTCTTGGTGAAAAACAAATTCTCAACTCACCCAGCCAATAAGCCTGCTACTTCGATCTTAGTGTCCTTTGATCTGCACCTCTGACTTCGGGGGGGGGGGGGGGGCTTCTCTATGAATTCTTCATGTATTCATTTGACAAATATCTAAGGCACATCTTGTATTTTCAGGCACGGTGCTTGGTTTTGCACAAGGTAGACCAAGTCCTAGCACCTATGGAGTGTATATATCTAGGATAGATGAGAAACAACCAACCAAATAAATAAACAAGTAACTTCAGATAAGGATAAGCATTACAAAGACCATCACAGTGGCTATTTGACAAGAAGCAGGAGAGGTTGGCTAATGTAAATTAGTAGCCAGAAATGGTATCACCAAGGAAACCATGTGAAATGTGGACTGCCCATTGACAGGGGTCTGAAAATGTCAAGTGTACAGTTTTTAAACTCAAAGGACACATTAAGCCTAAAGATAGAAAATTGGAAGTCATAAATCTATAAGGAGAAATATAAATCCCTGAGCATCTAAGGAGAGGAGGCTAGAAGAGTGAGGGAAATGTGATCTCTAAGGAAACCAAAGGAATAAGTGGTTTCTCTGATGAGGTAAATTTCAAGGCAAGTCTATAAGGGATGAGCCAGCACTGTTTGATGTAGATTGTTGGGTGTTACAGTCCCAAATGCAGGCAGCCCTGAAGGACAACAGAGAAAAAAATCCCCTGAATGTACAATCAAGTAAGACATCTCATTTCCCCCTTTTCCTGGGATAGGAAAACATGCCTAAACTAGTTTCAATACTGATCACAGGTGGTGGCTAAAGGTCTGGAATGGATGTTTCTTTTGGTGGAAAACGCAAGAATGGAGGGAAGCAATAGTCATTGCCAAATGGTCTAGAACATCAAACCTTTCATGTCACATTTGAATGATAATCTGGCCAAACTATTGCAAAGTGTTCAATTTCCAAGAAGCAGTATCTCAGAAAGTGTAAAAGTCCACCAAAAATTTTCATGCCCTCTCCTTAGCATAGAAAAGTCACTAGGAAATGGGCACTGAACCAAAGGCTGCATTTCTTAGTCCCTTTTAGCTCCCATTGTTACAGCAGTTAATCTACCCTAACTAATATAAATCTGAACCCCAGAGGAGATGATACACACCAGCCATCTCTATTTGGCTAGCAAGTTGCAGGGTACAGTCTCATGGAAGTGACTTCCCATCACCTTTACCATATGTTATTGGTTAGACGCAAGGCACTAGAGCAACTCACACTCAAGAGGAAGGAATTACACCAGGGCATCAACATGAGAAAGCAAGGATCACTGGGGGCCATATGAGAGACAGCGTGCCACACTAAGTAACATAAAGTAGTTGCAATAATGGAATATTAACTCCCTCTCCCTCTTTATGATAAAGTGATGACCTTGAGGTAGAGGAATCAGCAGAAAGTTACCTTGAACAAGAGGGGTTTTTATGGTGGGGTGGGTACTATAAAAGGACAGGGTCCCAATGAAAGGATAGGACTCCACAGTACACATATTTCTGTTCAGATAAACAAGATCTTCTTGAGTTTAACTTGAGATTTGACACAACCTTCTTGATGTTTCTGCCTTTTTCCTTTTCCCAAATTGCCTCATAAAGCAAGTAAAATAGTGAGAATCCAGGTGGAGCCAAGTCCCGATCAACATATGTCATTAACTTGGGATATATTAGTTTATATATTTTTCATAGTTAAACAATTAAATAATTTTAAATAACAATAACAAAGACTGTTCCAATCCTCAGACTCTTCGACTTTGGGATGGAAGGCAGGAGATCTGAAGCATACAGCACCATTCCTTTGCCCGTGACTCCAACAACAATTTACCTCTTTTGGTTATTTTACTTTTTTTAGTTCTTGGTGCTAAAAAATCTCTAACTAGGCTAAACTATGTGTGGGAGATGGAGAAGTGAAATGAGCTTTCTCTAAATTATTTAAAGATGTCCAGAAGCCATTCTGGAACACCAGTATTTATGAGGACCAAATGAGGTGAATGTAAACAGTGAAGGGATACCCTAACTTATAAAGGTTCTTCAAATGAAAACTTGCAAGGAAGTCTGATCCATAAGACAGATAAACCCAGAGCCATCTGAGTAAAATTTGGGTGGGATGGGCAGATCTCCATCTGCCACAGTCCCTTTAGTTTCCATAAGTAAGCACTAAAGATGTTCTGTAGAATGGATTTGAAAACCACTGGGCTACACACTGGAAGGTACTCTTTGTTTATCTTTGTGTTCATTTCATCTCCAAGGTAACTTTGGTCTGCTTTATCACCCTGGAGATACTGGCAGGCCAGTACTTGTTAGATATGAACGACCAAGAAGTTGCATTTGGAGATGTATTTTGGAAGAGGTTGGATGTGTTGGATAAGAGTTTGCCCCTTTCTGATACCCAAACAAAATGAGAGCAGGGACTTCTTTAATCTGTAAGAGGGCTGAGCTTGGAGAAGGATAAGGTGTAGAAAGAAATGCTTTATGGAAGATTCTGGAAAACACCATGCAAAATCACTTCTGATCCAGCCTTGGAAACATATGTCTCTAGTTTCTTGAGATCCACTTTCAGAATCTAAAAAAGCAAATCGCATTTAAATTTTTATGAAACTGTGGGAGGCTACCCTGTTAAAATTTTTCCAATAGTGTGTTAGTGTGGCCTCTACCAATTCAGATGCTTCCTTCTCTTTGAGTTCACTTTGTTACTTTCAATTTATATACATTTTTACATTTCTGAAGACTTCATGTAATCATTCTATGAGCCCCAAACTTAAATTAATCCATTTGGACAACAAATTCTTAAAATTTTTACATACAGGGTTTCCTTATTTGTCATACAGTTTTGCTGTATTAATGGTGATGACTATAAATTTTTGATAATGTCAAATTAAGCATTATTCAATACAAGAACTTTTCCAAAGAAGAGAACTTTCATAGCTGAGTTTAACTCAAACATTTGCCTGCTATTTTTCCAGTTAATGATATTGACATTTTACTATATTAGTTCATTAGAGCATGAAACTTCCTGTCTTGTTTCTGAAAAGTTATTTTAGTACTTCATATAAAAGTAACTCTATACCACTGGGACATAGCGAATGCAATGAAACGATCAACCACTCAGAGGGAGAAAAAAAAAAAAGCATTGCAAGCCACTAATCATTATTTTAAATGGAGCACATTTTAGACATCTCACCTCATAGAAGCAGTCCACACTTTTTACCACAATAGTTTCCTCACAACATCTCTAAATACTAGAGTGGTGAAAAGTATATCTTTTTTTTCTTTTTACTTGTTTTGTTGTATTTGGAAAGTTTGCTCCCCGCCCCCCATATGTCTGGGTAGATGTGTTAATTTTTTAAAAGGAATATCTACGTACCTGTGGCAGATTCTATTTTTCTAAAGTTGGCCACAACTATATTTCTTGTTCCACATGTTCTTTTTCAAGTGTGTCATAGCCTATCTTCCTATCAAAAGATATGAGTGTAGGTCCTTCCTTTGGAGCAGTGACTTCCAAGCCTGGTTATTTGGAGGATGTTCATGCTTGGAATCCAGATGCCATGTTGTGAGGAAGCTCAAGCAGCCATGTAGAGAGGCCACAAGCAGTATTCCACTCCCTGCCAAACATGTGAGTGAGTGAGTGAGCCTCCAGATGATTCCAGCCCCAGCTGTTGAGTCACCCTCCCCCTGTCTTTGACTTTTCCCAGTTGAGGCTCTAGATAGTGACCAGTAGTCACCAGCCATCCCTCTTTATTTTTATCCAAGTTCCTGGTTCACAGACTTGTGACATAATGAAATGGCTGTTTTATGACACTAAGTTTGAGATAGTTGTTATGCAGCAATATTAACAGGAATACTAATTTTCTATTTGGTTGTCAGTTTAGTGACATAAAGGTGTTCTTTCAGTCTTCAAATACCTGCTGAGCACCCTGAATGTCCCAACCACTGGGTGGGTACCAGAGATATGGAAATATAGGAGAGGTGGTTCCTGCAGTCCAGGAATTTATGTTTAGTAGGGAGAGACTGTGTGTAAACAAGTTAAAGCAAAATGGGTTTTAGGTAACATAGTGCATTAGCAGGGCTCAGGCAAGAGGCCTATCCAGACCACAGCCCCTTCTCTTCCTGTCTCCAACTCCATTGCAAACCATAAAGGGCCTCAGGAACATGAGAGTGGACACCCCAACTTGCACATCCAAGGGCCATCTGAACATTCTACAAGCAGCTGCCCCTTGGCCAATTCTCAGGCCTGGAGGGTGTGCAGTAGCGTGGTCTACCTTCTGCTCTTAGATACATGAAGGACATTATGAAGAATCCATGCAGGCTTTGAAGCAGGCTTGGGAATTTGGGCAGGGAATTCCTAGGTCTCAGGTTCAGGTACATAGTCCAGAAAGGGGCTCCATGTTCACTTAATCCAATAGAATCTTGGGCTTGGGGGTAGGTGTAGACAGAAGAGGACCTTCAAAGCATGAAGCCTGAGACTGAGGTGAGTCCTCTGGGTCTCAAGAAGACATGCTGGGGGTACAAAGTGGAAGTGTCATTCTAACTTAGCCATTTAGAAAAGGCATCATGGACTGGATGACACTTGTACTGCCTCTTGAAAGATACATTTGTCTGGAAGTATGATTGTTGGTATCAGTGCACATTTTGGTATTGGTATTATTCAGGTTAACTGGTACACAGAGAACCAGCTAGTTGACCAAACATTTTCCTTTTACATTATTTTTGCTGCAATGTAAGAGCCACAACTTCAGGCATAAATGTTCATCACAAGGGGCCTGACTGGAATTGTAAACCTGAGCCCTCTTCTGGGTTCCCACCACCATCTGTATGTGCAACTTTATGAAGGTAATTAACCTCTCTGAGTCTGGAAAAAGACTTCAGGAGCCTTTACCAGATGTGCAAATCCATAAGCAAACAGACTTAAAATTCTTTCAAGGAAGATAACATATAAATGGACTGGAAAACCACCAATTGCTCACTGCTCAAAAGTAAAGGAGCACAATAAAATAAAATAAAATCTTAGATTTTGTTAATTAACAGCCCTTCAAGTTAATGTGTGCTGTCAGTAATTTCTGTAAAGGAAAAAAGAGAAATATTTTTGTCTTTTTGAGCCACGCAGTCTTTGTCACAACTACTTAGTGCTGCCACGGTAGTGCAAAAATAGACATAGACAATATGTAAACAAATGAGCATAGTGGTATTCCAACAAAACTTTATTTACAAATACAAGCAGAGGGCTGAATTTGGCTTAAAGGCTGTAGTTTGCCAACTCCTGCTCTTTGTTAAGAAATACTACCTGGGGTCATCCATTATGAAATGATAATCTTTGGTCATTATATTAAAAATAAAACTAAGCAATATGACTAATCTTGGCTAGGACCTCCAGAAAGTGCTAGAAGCAATCAGCAATATTAACAGACACCTTTTCCTTTTTTTGTGAGATGGTTTGTTTTGAAATGAAACAAAACCTCTATCAGCATTAGACACAACACAGATCATTGGGATTCTGTGCTTACTGAGTTAATCATATAGGATAAAAATAAAAGAGAAACATTTTTCTAAAAATAAAAGGCTATTTTTATTTCTCAGGTTACTTACCTTTCTTTGGAATGTCATTTTTCCTAAAACCATTTCCATCTCCAAAATAAGAATTATGGAGACTGTGTTTTACTTTTTAAATTAAAAATATGTGCAAGAGACATAGATAAAGTCATAGATCTCAAAAAGGTCATGCTCACATAGGAGAGAGAAAATAAGACTGGGGACTATTGCAATACAAGACATAGCAAGGTGAGCGAGGCCAGCCTCTGCCCTGGGCTTGCATTGTTTTGTTATGTCCCTGAAAAGGGGAGTAATCAATTCTTTGCAGACATACTATGTCCCAGGGACCCTACTTGGGCAGGAAAATGCAGTTCTCAGCAGGGAAACCAGGAACTTGTCAGGCAAGCCTGCTGTGCTAACGTGGCTGGGACAGAGGAGTTGCATTGTGTTCATGGCCCAGCCCTAGCAATGCAGAACCTGGGGCAAGGAAAGAAAACCTGTTCCAGATTCCAGCACGGGTGGACTTGAGATTGATGAGACACTCAGCTCTGGTCAGGGCCGGCTCAGAAACTGCCCAGGAAAGAACACTGAGTAACAGTCCCGACTTAGACTGAGGAGGGAAGGCAGGGTTGACAGTGAGTGACAGTGGCCTATTATTCTTGACAGTATGGGGCCAACAGGTTAGTTGATTCTTAAGACCCTTCCTGAAGCTGCTTGGTATGTTCCTATTTAGTATGGCACCTGAAATGTCTAAAATCTGAAACAAATTCACTGAATATAACTTAAACTATGCAGAGACTAGGAAGTGATAATATTTCACACCACTTAAGGTTTGTCAACCCATGGTTGTTGGCACCAATTCAACGCCAACAGGAATCCCCAACTTGGGGTATGGTGAAGAAAGAAACTTTATTCAGTGCAAACAACTCAAAAGTGATACAGCACGGCTGTAAAAACAACATAGCTGAGGAACAGCTCTCAGGCCAGGTGGCCCTGGAGCCAGGCTCTCTCTGGCTAGACAGCTCTGCTCTGCTCTGCTCTGCTCTGCTCTGCTCTGCTCTGCTCTGCTCTTTGAATGGCTGCTCTGTCTAGACATCTTTAGTGTTTCAATTCAGCCATGGAGATGCAGTGGTCCATGGAAAGGGAAAGGGAGCCCTCTGAGGGGAGAGCTGGCTTATATGAACAAGAATCTCCACCCTTGGTCCCTGATTGGTCCATTCTCATGTAAATGAGGACTCCAAATCTTCACAGTTTGATTGGTCCAAAGTCACTGTCCTGATTGGTCAAGATAGAGCTGCTCTGATTGGCCGGCACTGCACAGCTCCAATTGGATGGGGGAAAGCCTCAGTCCTATTGGTTGAAACAGGATTCCAGGAGCTCTTGTATAAGGGCTGGTTCAAATGACAGAAACATGGTGCAGGTAGGCAGTTCAGTGTAGAGGCAGGCAGTTCAGTGTAGAGGCAGGCAGTTCAGCATAGGCTTCTCCGTGAAGTGCAGTTTGCGTAAGAGGTCCCTATATAGAAAAGGCTTCTAGGCTCTGTTCGTTTTGTTTTGGGTTTTTTTTTTTATAATTTGAGCCCAGTTAGCCACAGGAGCCCTTCTTAGTAGGTATCTTTTTTTCTCGAGGTTCATAGGTTAAAATATGCTCTGCCAAGAGCATGTTTTATTTTCTCTAGTCTCATTTTCATAGTGCTGTTTTGACTTGCTGTGTGATTTTGAGCAGGTTCTTTAATTTCTCTGTGCTATAGTCTTCTCACCTTATCAAAATGGGGGAAAAGCAATGGTTCCCACCTCATAGGGCTATTGAGACAATTAATGAGCTCATGTCTATAATGTACTATTGTGGGCAACTATAGTTTTGTTGCCCAGACTTCACTTACTTGTATTAATTATGTTGTTATTTTCTGTGTTTTCTGATGTTTTGATATTTGGGGACTTGCTGATCCTGGGGAGACTGCCCTTCCCAGAGCGAGGCAATTCCTAGAGACAGCAAGCCAACCAATCCACAGCCCATCCCTGCTATCTACCTCCTTGATTGAACTTTCACAATTTGAGCCACTATCCCAGTTATGGTCTGACTATATCCTCCCCAAATTTATATGTTGAAACACTAACCTCCAATATGATGGTATTAGGACTTGGGGCCTTTGGGAAGGGATCAAGTTCTCAGGGTGGAACCCCATGATGGAATTAGTGTCCTTATGAAAGAGACCCAGAGAGCCCTCATGCCTTCTTTCAAACATGTGAAGACCCAACAAGAGTCTGCAACCTAGAAGAGGACTCTCACTAAACCACAGTGTGCTGGCACTCTGTTCTCAGACTTCCAGCCTCCAGAACTGTGGGAAAGAAGCTTCTGCTGTTTATAAACCACCAAGTCTATGGTATTCTGTTAGAGCAGCATGAATAGACTAAAACAATTCCCCGACCCTAATATTACCCCAGGGCCAACTATCAGGCAACGAGGGGGCAGTCCTTATATCCCGAAGCCCACTGAAATTATTCAAACTGGCCAATCCCAAGTCTGTCTATTCTGCCTTATGTTTTCTTTGCTGTGAAAACCAAAATAAAGACTTTGCTCCTGCTTTTCCTTGCCCCTCTGCCTCCTGACCCACTCTGGTCCTTCCTTGTGTGGCCCTGTGTGGTGTGTTGTGACTCCTGTTTTTAGAGATCTGTGAGTCTGAATATCTTCCTTATTTTCATGTCTGTGCATCTTACCACACTTGATTGAAACAAATCCCAGGTACATTTTAGCACACTTGCCTTCTCTGGTGCCTGTAGTCCAAATCCCTCTGGGGCATTGTATTGGTTATCTATTGCTACATTACAAATTAGCACAAACTTGGCAGAATAAATAACACACATTTATTAGTAGTAGTAGTCATATTTGCATTTATCTTGAGATAGAGAGGGAGGAAGAGAGAGAAACATTGGTGTGAGAGAGACACATCGAGTGGTTGCCACCCACACGACCCCAACTAGGGCCAGGAACAAACTGCAACCGAGGTACTGCCCTTAGCGGGAACTGAACCCGGGTCTCTCTGGTCCACAGGCCGACCACTGAGCAAAATCGGCCAGGGCAACATGCACTTATTATTACACAGTTTCTTTAGGTCAGGGAATTGGGCATGGCATAGCTGGGTTCTCTGCTTCAGAGTCTGTCACAAGTCTGCAACCGAGTGGCTAGCCAAGACTAGGGTATCATCTGAAGGCTTGACTGAAGAAGGATCTGCTTCTAAGTACACATGGTTGTGGGCAGGATTCAGCTCCTAGAGGATGGTTGGACCAAGGACCTCCATTCCTCAATGGCTGTTGACTGGAAGTTGCCCTCAGTTCTTTTCCATATAGGCCTCTCCAACATGGCAGCTTACTTCATCAAAATGTGTATGCTCAGAAGACCACAGAGTCTGATAGCAAGACAGAAGTCACTATCTTATGTAACCTAATTACATGACACTCCATCACCTTAGCTATATTCTGCTGATTAGAAGTGAGTAACTAGACCCGGCCCTGCTCAAGGGTATAGGAATACACAAAGACATAAATCCCAGGAGGCAGGCATCATTGGGAGCTACCTTAAAAACTGTCTACTACAGGAATCATCCTTCCTTCATTCTTGGTCCATAAGTTTTGGGTGGGGCTACCCTGATTCAGTAGTGGGGTATGTGATTAGGCCACAGCCAATTATAACACCACATTCCCCAGGCTTTGTGGTTACTGACTAGTTGCAGAGTAGGCGCATCACTCATTCAGTATCAATAAGATTCTGAAAAGGCACCTCTCACTCTTTTCTGTGGGCTTAAACCTAAGAGGGTACAAAAGTCTAGACCAGCTGCCGCCATCTTGCACCAAATGAAGTTTAAGGTGGAACCAATATAAAATAGATGGAGCCAAGAAATGGGAGGTGATAAAAGGAGGAGGAAAAAATATTGCTGGAAAGTCAAATAATTCATTATGGCTAGAAACACTCATCCCATGTTGATGGGGCCAGCGGATGTATCTACAAACATACACGTTCCTTTCCATCCTTAGGCCTTTTAAAAAGCTGAACTGAACACAAAAGTCCCCTTATTTTTTTGATAAAAAAAGCACCGAGTCTCCTGTTGAACAAATAAAGAAGCAATGTGCATTTTTTGGCAGAGTAGACACAGCGTAAGATATTTTTATTTCTAAAAATAAAGTTACATACAGTCCTTTGAGGTGTTCACCAGTTAATATTTAGACCTGAGGATTTAAAAATAATCAGCATTCATGAAAGCAATCTCTCCCTCTTTTTTCTTAATGCTTTTTTGACCAAAAGTGTTTCGTAGACTGAACTCTCTAATGAGGGAATATTTATATGACATACCAAAGCAGATGTGAGTCTCATTTTATGAAACCCAAACCCAGATGGTCTTTTCTTTCCATTGTCTTATGTAATTTATATGAAAGCAGAACATGAAAAAAATTCAAATGTAATTTCTTTTCCACCATTTATGCTTAATGGCCCTGTAATCACTTTCATGGCCTCAGTTTCTCTGCCGAGTCTCCAGAGGGTCTGTGGATTACTTCATGTCACAGAGGTGCTTTCCAGCCATTGGAAATGCCCAGTAAGAGTGGAAATGTCTGTTATCATGAAACATGCATTTCCAATTTAGGTTATTCTACCATGTGTCCTCCGTAGAGAGTCCAAAATACTCTTCTAATTTGAATCAGCCCAGAGGATATAAACTAAAAGAAAGACCCGTAGATGGGGAAAAATGAAATAAAAAAAAATAAAAAAACTGACCCTGAGCTCAACTTCTTTAAATGAGTTTTCTTGGGGAACATTCTATTTCTTTTGGTCATCTATGGGGAATGGAAAAGAGGATTGAGGGATGAAAGAGAGGAGAATACAAAAGGGCTGTGAGAGGTGTCTAGAAATTTCTTTTTGCTTGAGAATTCCTGGAATATGATGGTGAGAGGGTTTAATTTTTCCACTTGGCTTAGTGACAGTTTCTGCCACCTTCCCAGACATTACCTTGACAACCAATTCATACTACGTTCTTGAGAATTCGTTAGTAGGCTCAGGACAGAATAATAACAGCCATTTAGTTATCCTCTATTTAAAATTGTATTTGTAAATGTTGGCTTCAAACACTCTAAAGGGCATTTGGAGCTCCATGGATTGCATTAAATTGGACTGTGTAATGTAGTATACTTTCCAGCACCTCATAAATTGTACAGGATTCATATATTCACAGTGTAGAGATATCTCGGATTCTCTTTGAAATTAAAAATTATTTTCGTTTCTTCTTGAATTCAATTCCCACACTCCCAAGCCTGTGAGTGATTGAGTGAGCAAGAGAGGACTGATTCCTCCACCAGTGACCAGATACCTAGAGGGTTTTAAGGGGGAGGGAGTCATTGAGTTGGGGCCCTAAATGACTATAGGTGGGTGCAGGCAGGGAGGTCTGAGCAGCCAAAAGAAAATTAATATCAGGGCCCTGGGTATCTGGGGTCTGGAAATTTCCACAAGCCAAGGAGAGCTGAGCACAAAATTTTCTGCATTTAACTCAAGGCATTTGGTGCTTTGTATTTTCCTCTTTGTGTTTCTAAAACTAAATGCAAAAAAAAAAAAAAAAAAAAAAAAAAAAGCTTTTCCACGTTTGCAGGCAACAGCTCAGAAGCAATAAGAGAGTTAAAAAAAAATTTACACACCATTAAACTTAGAGTCCCTCATAACACTCTGAGCTTTTATGACAGATGCTGAAAATATGTGCCGCCTGAATAGTGCCAGGGATCAGGTCAGGTCCTTCGTCATTTCATTCTCTTTTAAGTTTATTTTTTCAGGAGATGGACCTTAAAACGTCTTGTGTTTCCCGCTCACCAAGTCTGTCCTTCCGACAGCACCTTGATTCCCCTGACAGTGTCCTGTCAGCAAATATAAGTCAATAGAAGCCAGTTCTACCCAGCAGGTCCTGCGACTCCATCCAATTCTGAGCGCCAGCAGAGTTGCAATCACTTTCTCTGCCTCGGAGACATTTCCATTGGACTTGACAGTGAACACTGAGTCCTGAGGAAACTTACGTGGATGAGGATTATGAAATCACAACTGTTGAATACACCCAGTGTGTGATTGCTTTTCCTACGGGTTTGCTGTGGAATGGGTCCAGGTCTCAAGGGGACTGGGAAAGTGAATGAGGAGCACCCAAAACAGTAAAGGTCACTGAATGGACTCAAGTGTTTGTAAACCTCGATGTATTAGAAGCAAAATCTTCATGTCATTGGTGAACTGTCCATCCACAGGTCAGTGATCCTGCTCAAGGGCAATTTAACCATGCACAACTAACATTTCACTTTTCATATTTAATTAGTGACCACTGCATGCTGTAGTTTTTATGTGGATATCCTGATGTGGGCACAGCAACACAGTCCCCCCACCAGCCCACCATTAAAAAGAAACTTACCTCTTCTTGTAATTGAAGAAGAAACGAGGACATTTGGCGGTCGGATGATTTATATCTGCTAGGCAGCTTCACATATTTTTAGAGTTATATCAGTGACTAAAACCACACAATAAATACCTCCAGATTCAGAGAACTCTTAATTTTTTTTTAAACACAAACCTTCAAATCTATGAAATGTTTTGGTCATTTCCATAAAGCACAATTGATTTTAATAACTCAGTTACCTTAAAGAGAGCCTTAATGAGTACCACCACTCCCCTTAAATGGAAATAGTTCTGAATTTTAAGATCTTATAAACATAAAAGTATATTATTTGATGATTTTTTATGTAAATAATGTCTTGTATATTTCAACGGCCTGCCATTTCCATAGCAAATGCAGTTTGGTAGTGAAACCATATTTTTTCCCCATTAGAAATTTTGTTTTAAATGAAGCCTCCCTCATAAAAAGAAGATAAGCATCTAATTGGAGCACCCTGGGAGTCTGAAGTTAGAATTTTGGTCATGCAGCTTATTGCTGTCTTTGGTCGATAAGGCCTGAATATCCACACACAAAAGCACACTGCTCTCTGCTTGTCATGTTTTTAACTTTAATCTCTGCTATCAAAAAAAAATTGCATTGTTGGCCCTTGAAAGGTTTTCATTGTCAAAAGGAAATACAATAACCATTCCTACAGAGAGGCCAGGTGTCCTGCAGTAACAAACCTGGTGATAGAGCGCCGACTCTCTCTGATGACCTCCTTGCTGATGACCGTGCTGTGCTAATCTTACTGGGGTGCAGTGAAGACGCTAACAACCTTGTGCTGGGGGACAGCTGGACACAGCAGACCGTCCCACACAATGGAGCTATGCTGTGGGGGGAACTGCTGGGAGACTTGGGAAATACAATAAGCTTGATCTCTCATGTGGGAAAATCCATGGTGTTTAAGAGCTTCATAAGGTGCCATGCTTTTGTCTCTGCGTATAATGTCCCCAGTAAATTCTTACATTACCACCATTGTAAAATGCAGCAACGGAAACGCTGAACTGTGCTATGTGATCCCCAGTGGCAAAGGTTAGGAAGAACCAAAATTCGTAATGACTTCCAAGAAAATACTTTAGAGTGTAATTTAAGAAGGCTTTATGGCCATAATTTTTAGTATGATGCAGAACGTGCTTTCGTGACACACACACACACACACACACCCACACACACACACCCTTAAATGGTAACCCTTCAGAAGGAAAATTGATAAGAATAAAAAAGATGAAAGGTCAGTAGGGAAATGAAGAGGGTGATCATTTGCCACAATTGGCTCTGCTGCATGAGTTCAAGCAAACAGACCACGTGAGGTTACATAGGATTCAGTGACCATGTGGAAGGATCTGCTCTCCATGTGAAAGGAAACAGCTTTCTTTGTAACTGTAATTTCAGTGTGTACCTTGAGCCTATGATTTGAGGCTGAAACATCATGGCTCATATGCAGTGGACACTAGTCACTCAGACTCATGTGAAAGTTATCATCTGGATTTTCCCACATGCAGACCCCAATTCATGCACGTGTATCAATTTCACTGTGTGGTGGAGTTAGTCAATGAGGAAGTGAGCACAAACTCTCTCATAAGGCTACTAGCAAGACAAAACTAATAGAGCAAATCCTGGCTGTCCACTAATTTGGGCAGTGGGGTGTTACAGCTAGCTACCCAACTTAATTTAGGATTGGCCTAAATGCATCAATTTTCTGTGAAATAAAGGACTATAACATAGATTTAATATAAAATTAAATATTCAAGAAAGTCCACAAATTTAGAAAATGCATTTTGTTTGATAGTTTTGAATAGGAGTTAACAAACTTGGTCTGTAAAGGAGCAAATACTACATAGTTTGGGCTTCACAGGCCATCCAATCTCTGTCTTGACTATTCAACTCTGCTGCTGTACAATACAGCAACAAACAGCATGGCTGTGTTCCAACCAAACTTGATTTACACAAACAGGCAGTGAGCTGAATTTGGCCAGTAGGCCATGGTTGGCTTCCACCTGGTCTAGAACAGCCCTGCTCATAGAAAGAAATATAACAGCAGCCACAGAGGTAGTGTTACATTTTTAGTAGCCACCTTAAACATTAAAAAGAAACAGGTAAAATTAATTTCAGTAATATATTTTATTTAACCAAATATATAAAAAATATTATCACAAATGTAACCAATATAAAATTATTAATAAGATATATGTATTTTTTGTTAATCCTTATCCATGGATATTTTTCCATTAATTTCTAGAGAAAGTGGAAGGGAGGGAGGGAGGTGGGTGAGAAAGAGGAGAGGGGAGACAAAGGGAGATCCATGTGAGAGAGACACATCCATTGGTTGCTCTCACACACACCCCAACAGGGGCTGGGAGTTGAACCTGCAACCCAGGTAGGTGCCCTTGACTAGAAATCGAACCTGATACCCTTTGGTGGGTGGGCCGACTCTATATTTTACAAACATGCACATTTCCATGCAGACTGGTCATATTTCAAGGACCAGTGGTTACTGTTTGGGACAGTACAAATTGAGAAGCTTTGCCACAATTCTAACCAGTTCCCCAGCACTAAGATTTGGTACTCCAGCCTGGCCAGTGTGGCTCAGTGGTTGAGAGTCAACCCATGCATCAAGAGGTCACTGGTTCGACTCCCAGTCAGGGCACATTCCCAGGTTATGGGCCCGATCCCCAGTGGAAGGCATGCAGGAGGTGGCCAATCGACGTTCTCTCTCCGATGTTTCCTTCTCTCTCCCCCTCTCAATGGAGTACTACGCAGCAGTAAGAAAGAAAGATCTCTTATCCTTTGAGACTACATGGAGGGACCTGGAAAGTATCATCCTAAGTGAAACAAGCCAAACAGAGAAAGACAAATTTCATATGATCTCACTGATTTCTGGAATATAATGAACATAACAGTTTGAGGACAATCCCCTAAGGAGTGGGGAGGTGAGAGAGGGATGAACAACAGAATTTATATGCATGTATGCATGAACAGTGGACATGGACAACAATCGGGGGAAGGGGCAGGGAGGGAAGGGGGAGGGGGGAATCAGTGGGGGAAAAAAGGAGAATCATTTGTAACAAAAATTAATCAATAAAAAAAATAAAAATAAAAAATAAAATAAAATAAAAACCAATAAAGAAAAAAAAATTTAAGATTTTGTACTCCACTCTGTTAATTGATGAAGTTAGAATTACTGGTTGGAGGTGCTACATGGGATCGTTCCCCAGAACTAGCAGTTAGGACCCACTGCAGATAAAAAGCACTAGGTCCCATATCTCAGAGGACTGCCAACTGCTGACAGCCACCTGTGCCCCTGGGGCACACCCTGATAGAGGCCTGTCAGCAGAGTGAGCACAACAACCCTACCCCATATAATTTCACAGAGGTCATTATGAGGGATGCAGGCTTAACGACAAGATGCTCTCTCCCATCCAGGAATAGGCAGAGCTCCTAGACCAGATTCCTTCCCAAAACCAAGGGAGAGAGCTCCCTGAAAAGTCTCTCAGAACTGCCTGCAAGAGGAGAGCTGAACACCCCATTCCGCGATGGAATACTTTCTTAGCTACTAGACCTGCATACCTACCCAGGATTTCAGGAGTGGTGAGAGGAGCCCTGGGGAGAGGTGGAATATTCCAGTGAACGAAGGGGCAGGGGCAGCTTCTAGATGAGTTCTCACGATGCATCCCACCTGTGCCTGAGGAGCCTCAGACTGAAGTCAGAAGAGCTGGATCTTACCAGTAACTGCCTGCAGAAACATCCAGTGCCACAACTCTAACCCTGGGCTGTAGAGAAGGAGAGCTGTGATGGGACTTGGGCGGCGCTGCCTTAAAATGCACAGGACTGTATCATTGCAGCCAACATGAGACTGTTGAAATAACTGCAAGTGACAAAGTCATGAAATTAGATTGAACTGCATACTTATTTGGAGAGCTTGCTCCTCCAGATAGTATGCTGGTTAGCAGTTATTACAAAGAGTAGAATCATTTGATCTCTGTCCTATTGGTCGAGACTGTACCAATAACGTGATCTCCATCCGTAGAGTTTTTCACTCATTGGCTACAGGAAATTGGAGGTGTGTTATAATTACAAAAGCTTGAGAAACCTAAGCGATTATGGAATCTAAGCTACATTTTCTATGTAAATGAAAGCTGTGGCACTGCAGACAAGACATTTCAGATAGAATTACTGTTGAGAAAAAGAACAGGAGCCCCTGAGCAGGCACTCCCAGCCAAGCCTGGCTGTTCTCCTTTTGAACATGAACAGATTCACAGAACATCAACATCAGACAAGGCCACCCTGTGACCATGATGGATCAAGATAGAAACAAGAGACCTCTGTAATCGTATTTGAACACAGACAAAACACAAGCATTGTTCCAGCCACAAAATACAAAACTTCTTCTCCTGTCTAATATTGATCGCTACTTCTTTGTTAATTACAGCTTTGGTCTTCTAGTCGTCCCTCCTCCTAGAGACGTATTGTTATACCCAATCGCAGAATTACCCCACTTCCTAAGATCATGTGAGCCAGAGCAAAGTCCTGCTTTCTTACACCCTCCCCAAAGTCACCTAACATAGCTTCAAATCTTATAAGTGTGTTAGGGGTCCCCAAGATCATTTCCAAGTTTGGTGATTCACTAGGACTCACAGGACTCAGCATATAGTTATGCTCATGGCTAAGATTTATTACAGTGAAAGGATACAAAGTAAAATCATCACAGTGTAAAGGTGCATGAGAGAAGTCCAGAGGAAACCAGGCACAAGTTTCTGGAGCCATCTCCCAGTGGAGTCACACAAGATGTGCTTTATTCCTCCAGTATAGAGCTGTGACAACACATGAAACATTGTCACCAGGGAGGCTCATTAGAAACTCAGGGCCCAATGTTTTTATTGGGGGCTAGTTACATAGGTACTCCCTGCCTACCATGTACTCAAATTCTAGAATTCCAGAAGGAAAGCAGGTGTTCAGCACAAAGCACAGTGCCTTCATAGACAATTTAAGTCTGGTGAGCCACTCTTATCAGTCAGGGAATGGTGGGAACATTCCCCGGAGTCCAGATTCCCAGATGAAAGCTAAGCTAGCGTTGCAAACAGGCCTTTGAAGGTAGCAGTCTCGGCCCTGCATTGTTAACTGTTTCTGCACAAGTCTTTTATCACACCTTCTTGCCAAGATGCCCCACTGGCCCCAAGGTGTGTGTTCTCCCTCTCTGCAAGTAAGAAACCCAACTTAAACTCCAAGTGTGTTCCTAAGGATCTTTGACTGGAGGTCATTGACACTGTCGAGAGTCAGTGTGGAAGGATCTGCACCACGGAAACCTGAAATGAGTCCTAACCAGTCCAGTGTTAGCCCTAGAAGCCCCTCCAGGGGGTGGGACTGCAAATCTGATCAGACCACAAACAACAGGCAGCACGATGATAAGGAAGTAAAGCAAGATGAGCCCATGCTGTGGCTGTGAATATGCATCACAGCAGCCACTCAATCTATATGTATATATTGAGTACCTACTCTGCAGAGGTTGGGGAAGGATCAGGTTTTTCCCCTGCAATGAGGGAAATAAGGTATCCGTACCTAAGAAGATAAATAATAAAGGATTTAAATAATCACAATATCCAAGACACAGGCAATGATTCAGTTATTATTAGTTGAGTAAGGGGACTAGGGAGCTGGAAACAAATGCTGGCTGAGCTATGTGCCTGGCATATACTATCTTCCTGGATCCTCATAGCAACTTCCTGAAGTGGACATGGCGTCCACTTCATGCTGGGTGGTTGGATGTTGGGAAGGAGCATTCACTTGCCCAAGGTCCAATAGTAGGTGGCAGAGCTAGAATTTGATCATAGGGTCAATGAGCTATAAATCCCATGCACTGAGAGTTTTAATTGGCGCAGATTATGTGACTCTCATAGCCCCACATTGTAGAGTAAGTAGGGCGACGGCAGCAAAGGCATAAAGGGAGAAAAATGCAGATATTTGTGGAAGAATGCCTCAGGGAGGGTGCTTGGTTTCAAGCAATTGAAACGCAACTCTGGGGATCTTAAAGAGAAGAATAATTAATTTGGAAGTTGAAAGTGTAGTGGATAGACTCAATGGGATGGCTGTAGAAATAGACTCAGAAAACCAGGGGGCTAGGGAACAAGAGGGGCCTGGTAACTGAGAGCAAAGCCCGGTATTCACACCCTGTTCATCTGATTTCCTTTAACCCTTTTCATAGGTTTATCCTCTTGTCAGGAAACACAGACAGGACACCAAGGGCTTCCAGGGCAATGGAGTGCAGCCACTGCCCTTGAGGGCATCACAAACTAACAGGGGAGCAGTCAGCATGTAAGAACAATAAAAGCAGTAGTCATGGAACCGCATCCCTAAAATGCTAATGGAGTAACAAAAAAGGAGCAATTAGCCCCACAAGAGGAGCACAGAGAGCTTTATGGAAGTGTCTCTATTGCCAGAGAAATGTTCTATTTCCTCACCTTTTGTATCTCAATCCCCAAACCAGATTGGAAGCTATTCATGCATAGGGAATGTAATTTCTAATCACTTCTCAGAAAAGAACTAGCATGGGGTGGGAATGTGTGCTGGTGCCCAGGGCGGATGTCTTTAGTTCAATTTTATAGCCCTATTTCCCTGGGCAAGGGCAGGCTCAGCATCCTGCCCAACACAGTTACCAAAATTAGCCTCATTTGACACAGGACATAACATTTATTTTTCATTGCTAGTGTGGGTACATTATAGAAAAAAAAAATGTTGCTGTTTTGAATCATTGGCATTTTATACCTTTTACTTAATTCTCAGATTTATAAAATGCATAATAGCTCTCTTCAAGTTAACTGTTTTCATTGACAATAGTTATCTACGTCAGTAGTTGGAATGCATTTGGCGGAATTATTTTATCCACATCAAGAAACTAGAGACTTCAGAGTATAGCCTGTAAGATGTTTTAATCACTTAAATCACAATGTTCCTATTTTTAATTCTTTAAATTCACATGAAAAATTATTTTTAGAAACCAGATACTTTGTGCTGTTTCATGAACTATTATTTTTACTATTGCAAAAGTGCAAGGCCTTGCAATTATGTTGGTGAGAAGTGAGATTCTCGACAGGGAGAGGTAGCTCTTCCCAAGCAGAAGGGGATCAGAGTGACGTGGGAGATGTTTACCTGATACATATGTCCCCAGAAAATCCTAATTCTCCTGCTTCCAATGGGGTCCCTCGCCAGAGTAAATTCCTGTTGCTATGGCAGGGGTGGATATTCCCCCAAAGAAAGGTAGGAACCTGGTTTAGAGAAAGAGGCCATCTTGCAGTTCAGACTAAATATCTAGATAGGCACACCTTGATGGCTTGCCCAGAAGTTGTAGTTCTTGACCTTTTCTGAAGTAGGATGTCTAGTGGATGAGAAGAACTTCATCTCACCCCAACAGCAGTGATGACACATGAACAAAATATTTAAATTTTAAATAGATAGTCTCCATGTAGCCCATTTCTTCTCTGTTCGGGCAACATCATCCTGGCTCAGCCACCATATATAAAATCGGTTTGAATTTTCTTGATGAGAGTAGAAGGAACCTGTAGTATATCAGCAGCTCATTTACAAACCATCTCTTTGCCTTCTTGTTTCAGATGGCCAATTTTCTCTATTTTGATCTTTATTAAGTTTGCTTTCAGAGATTTACATTTCTTGATTTTCTCCTAAATGCAGAGTGGAACCATTTCTGTACTAGAACCTTTTTGCATCAACTTTAATAGCTGATTCTCCTAGAGCAAATGGGATTATTCATCTGTGAGTTTCATATTTATGGTGAGTAATAATAGTTACCATTTAAATGCAAAATACATTATTGCTCATTGTTTCCAATGCTTCAAAAACAATCTCACGTTGGACATAGACAACAAAGCTGGGGACGAGATGTGGGGGGAGATTGGGAGGAGGGTGTCAATGGGGGAAAAAGGAGAAACATCTGTAACAAAAATAAATTAATAAAAATAATTAAAAGATAAATAAATAAAAATTTAAAAATAAAAATAAAAAAACAATCTCATGTTATCAAGACTAATCCCATTCATAAGCATGAGGCCAGTGTTAGATTCTAAATTTGGGGGTTGTTTGGGGTTTTTTATATATTTTCTTTTATCTGGTTATTGAGTGTGGCCACCAGAGCCTATCAGTCCATCTTGCTTGATCTAGTTCTAACTTTTTCCGAACGTGTTTGGCTTACTTAGAGTTCCTTATATCCGACCTCTACTAAAGATAAGGAAAAACTTAAGTGATACTTTATAAATAAGCACATGCTTAATAGAAGTACAGCATACTCTTTTAAATCAATACTCTTTTATGTAATAAAATCAATATAGAATAGAATATTTCCCATTGTTATCATCTTTATTTTTTAGTATAACTTACTTTTGGACACTTTATATGTATTCATCATGGAGTCACAGATTCAACTTTCTGGTAAAAACAAACACTGCATACCCACTTTGTTTTTCCCTCCAGGAAGATATAAAATCTGATAGTCACAAAATGCTCTTTTAATGGAAAATAGAATTAGAAGCCCAGATCTGGACATTCAGAGTACATAGTAAGGACTTGTAGCAATTGGCTTTCGGGTCACTTTAGTGATAGATTTAGGATGATTTTGTTGTTGCTGTTGTTAATCCTTACCCTAAAATATTTTTTTCCATTGATTTTTAGAGAGAGTAGAAGGGAGGGAGAGAAAGAAAAAAACATTGATTGGTTACTAATCATATTTAGGATTCAAGCAGTGAGTATGTTTGGGCATAAAGTTTATCCACACCAGTGATAACTTTGTACCAGTTGCCATAAGCTAGGCAGACTACAATAATTTGCTGAATTTGTCTCCCTAAATTATATAGAGCAGTTATACCATGGTAAATAGACTCACTCTCCCAACCCCTTTTTTCTGCCATTTCTCTGACTGGGCTTTAGCATAAAGTAAGTCAATGAGAGGACAAAATCTGAAGCTGTGAAAGGGAGGGGCCAGTAAAAAACCACAGCAGCCTTTTTGTAATGGACAGGAGTGAGGGTGGGGCACAGAAAACAGGCAAATTTCTGAAGCCAAGGCCATTAGACTTGAGGTGTTACATCTACCATAGTCACATGGTTCCCTGACACCTAATTCTCCTTCTCTGCTTTTCTCAGACAGGAAAGATAAGGACAGACCCTCATGACCCAACCATGGAACATAAGAAAGGATTAATACCACACCAGTGTAAGCCACATCTTAAATGAAAGAGCAACTTGTCCATTAAATATACTATCATAGAGCCAAGGTGGGAGGCAACTAATAGGCTTCTTCCCCACACCCACCTCCCTTTTAAGTGCTTTGCATGTTGACAGCGTAATTTGGTGGAAACATGACATATTGGTTGGTCTTGGGAGTACTTAAATAAGTTGACTTTAACTCAAACTACTACAAAAATATGATGCAAAAGAACCTACATTTATTCATCCATTCATTCAACATATAGCCATTGAGTGGGCACTAGCACTTAAACATGTGGGTTGAATGCACATATTAGCCTATACTCCTTCCTATAATCCTTATATTAAGGTACCTCCCTACCCATGCTCCCCAAATATTATATTATAGATCACATTTCTACAACTTGAAAATGAGTAATTCAGCTTCACATGAAAAACAGTTAACTAGAATACACGTGTACCTCTTCCCTTTCTAAAATCTCTTTCTTAACTCCCATGACTACACATACATTTACAAAGCAAAAGTCAGAAACCCAGGACAACAAAGCAGAGAGGAGATAATAGGATCAAACTTTCAGCAGCTGGTGAGCAGATGGATATGATAATTCATTTAGCAGGCTCAAGAAAGTGGAAACCTAAACCAGAAATAGAGAAAGCCAAGGGGAAAACCAGTATTATGGACCCCCCACCCCACCCCCAAGGCTCAGGAACTCATTGGCTCAGATACTGCAGCAAAAATAGTGCAAATGTGGAGCTCATGTTAGAAGGGTTAGTGGAATCATAATTTCACAGAACTAGAACAAATAATTCTAAATTTTTATGGAACCTAAAAAGACCCCAAATAGCCAAAGCAATATTGAAAAAGAACAAAGTTGGAGGCATCATGCTCCCTGGTATCAAACTATGTTACAAAGGCATTGTAATCAAAACAGTATGGTACTGGCACAAAAGCAGACACAGAGACCAATGGAATGAAATAGTAAGTCCAGAAATAAACCCTCCATATGTGGTCAGTTAGTCTATGACAAAGGAGGCAAGAATACAGAGTGGGGAGAAAAGTCTCTTCAATAAATGGCTTTGGGAAAACTGGACAGTTACAGGCAAAATAATGAAACTGGACTACTGTATTGCACCATACATGAAAATAAGCTCAAAATGGAATAAAGACTTAAATGTAAGAGCTGTAACCATCAAAATCCTAGAAGAAAATAGGCAGTCAGCTTTTTGACATCAATCTCAGCAATATTTTCTTGGATATGTATTCTCAGAAAGGACAACAAAACCAAAAATAAACAAATGGGACTACATCAAGCTAAAAAGCTTTTGCACAGCAAAGGAAACTCTCAATAATCTACTAAATGGAAGACAATATTTTCAAGTGTCTAATGTTCACTATATATAATGGGGGGGGGAGCATCTGTAATACTTTCAACAATAAGAAAACAAATTATCTAGTTAAGAATGGATAGAATACTGGTAGGAAATTTGAAAAAACCTGACACAAAATTCCCTTAAAAGACAAAGTTGGATGCTCTTGCCCTTAATATTATGGGGTTTCACCCATCTCAAATTGGATCGTCATTTAAAAGCATTCAGTATGGCAATTTGAACCAAATTTTCAGGTTTTGAACTAAACTTATGATTTTCAAACTGGTCATCAGGAAACCATGAAATAAATGCTTCAGGAGAATCAACAAACTTCCCAGTTGCAACCTTGACCTCTGCAGATCAAAGGTGAAGTCAGGCCAGGCTCCTGGAGGCTTTATTTTATACACAGAAGATTCCAATCCTTAGGCCCTGTCAATCACAGAATCAACACAAACTCACGTAAACATACTCAGGTATTTTTTCTCCATGATTTTTTTTTTTGGTAAATTATTTTTTCTGAAATCATACATTTTCCTAAACATCACATTTCATCAAATTCATGGTTCTCTTTGACATATGTAGATTAGGGATCCCAGGTAAGAGAATTTACCCAAATCCTAAAGACTGATTATTGTTTTCTTCTATGTTGATGCTGAAATTACAGAGAATAAAAAACTGAGAGCAACAAAAGCAAAAAACAAGCAAACAACCCTCCTTTTTACATGTTGTCAAAATAAATATGTGCTTTATTCCTTATTATAAAAGTAACATGAGCATTGAAATAAACTCCCAACACTAAGAGAAATATAAAATAGACACATAGACCCATAAAATAGACCCATATCACATGACATATTATTCCAGGCACCTGTTTGTTTTTTAATGTTTCTTATTGATTTTTTTTTAGAGAGGGAGGAAGCAAGAAGGAGAAACAGAGATAGAAACATTGATGAGAGAAAGAAGCATCAACATCAATCGGCTGCCTCCTACATGGCCCCCACTGGGGATTGAGCCTGCAACCCAGGCATGTGCCCTGACTGGGAATTGAACCAGCGACCTCTTGGTGCATAGGTCAACGCTCAACCACTGAGCCACACCAGCTGGGCTCCAGGCACTTTTATGTGTGTGTGGGTATATATATATATTTTTTATCCTGACTCGAGGACATTTTTTCCATTTTTTTGTTCAGATAGAGTGGGAGGGAGAGAGAGGAAGAGAGAGAGAGAGAGAGAGAGAGAGAGAGAAACATCGATGTGAAAGGGACACATCGAGTGGCTGCCACCCACATGACCCAACCTGGGCCAAGAACAAACTGCAACTGAAGAATATGCCCTTAGCGGGAACCAAACCTGGGTCTCTCTGGACCGCAGGCCAACGCTCTAACCGCTGAGCCAAACTGGCCAGGGCTGTGTGGGTATATTTTTAAAGCAAAACTGGAACAATTTAATATAATCTCTTCAGAGGTCTGTTTTCTCACAGAGTAAACATTTTTTTCCTGTCAATTCACTCCTGGTTTCTCAACAACAACAACAAAATATATGTAAAAGGAAATTTATCTTAAGTGATTGAAGTTTTTTAAATTTTCTCTTATTTATCTGATTAATTAATCTTCCACTTCACAAAAAAAAATGGAGAGATGGTGTAATGGCAAGTTTCTTAGTTGGAAATTAAGCAACTTCACCTGTACCTCTGGGCTTGTTCACTTCTATGTCAAATGAAGTGTTGGAAGAAAATGTCTCTCAGATAAGCTTTGGGAGGGAAGAGCCTGATCTTGGCATCAAGGGTGTCAATCTTCAGCTCACCCCATACGAGACAGGAACGCTGTGCCAGTCACTTACCCTAAGTGCTGCTGTCCTCCTATGTATAAAGGGACTGAAATGAACTCACTTTCATAGGCTGTTTCGTAGGAATTTCCCTGTCTGAAATTCTGGCTGGGGCTCAAAGCTGAAGACAATAGATAATGCTAGACTGTCCATGAAGGATTTGCTAAGTGACTCAAAACAACCCTGTGACTCTTATTCATTGCTCACCACCTGCCTTCACACGAAGGGAGCCCAGGCACTGACACAATGGGGCTGCACGGAGAAAGAGAGGAGAGAGCCATGAGTCTGCTCTTCTCTCCTTTGGGAGAACAATCAGGGTGCTTTCTCTACCTCCTACAAGGGTAGAAGCCAGCCTCAGAGATCTCTGTTCTTTCCCCTGTCCCAGCATTTGGGCCACAGAGACTGGCACCTGAGTCTTCTCTTGCTGGGCAAGTTTAAAGATGAGAAGTCAGAGGCTGGGGTTGGCACAGCCTACACCTCCAGAACTCTGTGGGGAAAGGGGAAGAGTTCTTCTGAGACTAAGAGAGTGATGCCGAAGGTAGTTACGCCAGAGGAATCTGCCCAAGGATGTGCCTGCCATAGTGTGATGACTACACTCTGTGAGGGGCACATGGTCAGAGGTAAGCTAAAGAGAGAATGGCTGGAACTGGGAAGCTAGGAAGAGTCTGAGGTCCCACAGAAGCAGGGTACCCCACATCCCACAAAAGCACTGCACATGACAAAGATCCAGGTATAGGATAGCTGCCCACTCAGGCCCCCACAGCAGACTGTGGGAGTATCAGACCAGTAGAAGGTTTTGCTCTCTCATCTCCCTCCCTCCTCCAGCTGAACACTGTGGAGGAGGCAGAAGCTGCAGGCAAGCAGAGAAGGGACAGGCTGAAGACGGACGTGAGGAAACAAGACCCTGTCCCTTTTCTTTACTAATGTTTCCACAGTGGGCAGGCTGAACAATGGGAAAGCTGAGAACCTTTGAATAGTATTTGCTATCAAAATATCAATTTACACTGGACCAGACTTCTTAATAGCTAAAAAATGAGACTGTTCTAATATGCCCAGGAGAAACCAAAGAAACTAGGATCTCTGCCTAAAATTTGATTTGGTGGGACAGGGACTGGAGAAGGTAGCTGCAGCCCAGTAAATTTTAGGGGCAATGAAGGGAGAAAAAAAAATCATTCCCTTAGGAAACCCTACATCCTTCATCTCCGTGCTGCTCACCCTATAATGTGTCCATGTGCCACCTGGGCCTTGTTAAAATGCAGGTTTTGATTCAAGAGATGTAGAACTAGGAATTTACATTGCTAAGAAGCTCCCAGGTGATGCTGGCATCGTTGATCCATGCAGCGCACTTTGAATAGCAAGAGTCTTCTAGAACAAAGGTTGGCAAACTCTGGTCCATGGGCCAAATCTGGCCCACTGCCTTTTTTTGTAAATTAAGTTTTTTTGGAACATAGCCTCACTTATTCTTTTTTGTATTGTCAGGGGCTGCCTTCACAATACAATGCAGAGTTGAATAGTCATTGCTGAAAATATTTAAAATCTGGTCCTTTATGAACAGCAGCCTCACCTCTACTAGTGAGGAAAAATATTTGTTTCAGGGGGGCACCATAGTTAAATAATGTATTTCTTTTACAATAACAATGGGTGTCTTAATGGCCCAACCAAGATGATGACCCAACAATGAAGTCCTCTGCCTGCCTCTTATAAATACCCTCACTCCCTATTTTACGTTCTAACTTGGCCATTTAGGACACAAAGTCTCCTTTAATACTGTGTGCAGATTTGGGTGGGTCTTGTTTTTTTCACTGAGCTCAGTGCAACATCCATCAAGTATTAGTGGTCATCAGCTCCCACACCCAAGGTCACTCTGGAGCTGCTCATGTTCAGAAGAAACAATGCTCTTTATTTTTTCTCCATGATGAAACTGTCTCTTCACAAACACTAGAACCCTATCAGTCCTCCAGCAGTTTGTCTACACAATTTCTCTGCCTTAGGGTCTCTCTTCCATGACCCAGTGGTCATAGCAGAGACCCTATGGAAGCTCTGTTTTGTCTCCTTTAGTCCTGCTTGTTTCTGTAACAAAATACTGTGAAGGTCATAGATACTTCACATCTCTGTCACCAAATAGCTACATTGTTGGCCCAACATTACCTTCAAGTCAACATCCTTTCATTAAGTATTTATGAAGTACCTGCTTTATACTGGGCACTGTCTTAGGTGCTGGGATTTCTACTGTGAACAGGACAAGTGCCTGGTCCTGCCTTCAATGACCTTCCAGTTTCTGGGTCTATATAATAGTCTCGGGCCAAGTAGGGCTTTAGTGACTGTCACCATAAGATCTTTGGTTGGAAGTTCCTTTTACTTACTCTAGTTTCATATCGGTTCATCTCTAAATTCACATATGATTTGGGGAGAAATATGACTTTGAGACTCTATAAAAGAATGTGCCAAACTTGGAATAAATTATAATGCTAACAAAGGTGATTTAGGCCTAACCAAGAAAGGGGAGATAGAAATTGTAATACAAATACTAGAGAAAAGCCAACTATTTGTCAACAATTGCTTTGGAGGGGTCTCTCCACAGTTGAGACCCTATAATTATTATATCCAACAGATATACCCTTCCTGCTCAGCGGAAAATACTTGGTGCTTAACTTTTAAAGGGTGAATTCCAAAGACCTACTGAGGGTGTCAACCACAGGCTCCGCTGATTTTAAAAGCTGTGTTTGATCAAAGCCAGGTGTGTATGATTTCAGTTGGAGTTTTCTAAATGATACTCCAGTGTCCATACAACTGGATATGGTATTTGTACTATAGGGAATATATCATATATGTGGTATATGGTCTGATATATTTATATATCACATATACCATTTCATTCTGCAGATAAGAAGGTGGTTCTATCTAGTCTCTGAACATTCCAGCATCAATAAGTAACAGGCTGGAAGGTGTCCATGCCTCCAGAACGTCTTCATATTCCTTCCCCCAGTCTGTCCAGGCTGATACCCAGAGGGACTCTGGACTGTTCTGATGCTAATGGTATTATCATGCACATCTTCTGGCCATTGTCTTTTAAACATCCACATTTTCAGGTCGTCTGATATCTCCTTTATTTTTCAGTGTCTGAAGATGCTCCGAATGTGCTCATAATCCTGTTTTATAGGAGTTGGGAAAAAAAGACAGAGCTCCAGTGACTGCTCTGAGATATCAAAGTAGATACTCAATTAGAACGCAGGTCTCCAGGGTGTTTTGTTAAACTCTTCCCTTTATTAAATGTTGCACATAATAAATTTCCAAAGCAGCACCATCCCTGGAATGTACAGTATACATTACCCAGGGCCCAGTAGAGCTAACTTTGCCACAGGCGCCTTAACACTCATTTCTGTATTTGCTTCTCTGTTGGTGGTTTTAGAAGAAACATTAAGTTTTCACCCACATAGACCGAGAATACTATTTCCCAAAAATGGTCTTTGAATGTACCAAGTTTACCATCTTAGAGATGATTCTTTTCCAAAGAGTTGGTCAGCCCACTGGAGACAGTGGAACAAATTATACAAATACAGAGACCGTTTATTTAAATAAGTAAACAGGTTATTTTCCTCCCAAAGCTTTTGGGTTTCTATGTGCCACTTTAGTTAATAATAAAAACAGATGAAATTTATTTAGTGTGTGCCCTTTGACAAGCAGTGTGCTAAGTAATTTACTTAAATCTATTTGTACCTCACAATCACCATTCAAAGATACTATTATTATCATCATCATACACATTTTATAAGTAAGAAGCTGAGGTTTTAAGAGGGCAAGTAATTATTTAACGTAGTGGGCCTAGGATTTGAATCCATGTAGTCAACCCCAGGCAGCCCAGCAGCAAAGCTATGACTCTCAGACACCTCTGTATCTTTTTTCTCTGGTTACCACTAAATCTGCAAGTTGAAGTTAATTTCAACTCCAATTATCTATTACTGCACAACAAACCACCTAACACTTAGTAGCTTTGAAAACAGCTGGATGATAATTGAAAACATTATCATCTCTATAGTTCTGTAGGTAGACTGAGCTCAGCTGATAGTTCTGGCTCAGTCTCATCTCATTTCATCTCATCTTGGGTGGTGGCTGCCAGATGGAGGTTGGGGCTAGGATCATCTGAAGGCTTTGCACTCACACTTATGGTGCCTAGGATGGCTGGGACTGCTGGAGCTGGTTAGTCATCTCTGTCCACGCAGCCTCCTTCATGGCTAGCTTGGGCTTCCTCACAGCATGGTGGCAGGCTCCCCCTATAACAAGAATTCTAAAAGAAACTCATGAGGTTTCTTATGCCTTAGTCTTGGAAATTCCAGGATGTCAATCCTACTACATAAGTAGAAATGTTCTCTTTTGATTATTGTCTTATTGTATCTTGAGAAAAAACAACTAATTGCTTTTCCAGTAATTTGGATTTTTCTCTTTTTAATGGAAATAAAACAGATTCTAATGCTGAAAAGAGATTAGTGAAGTTTTTAAAGATGACTGATTTTGTTTTTACTGATCTTTGTATGTGTAAATTACCATTCCATCTCTCTTCTTAAACTTCCTAGTTTATTCTTAAGTTAAAGACATTTATCCAAACAGAGCTCTAAATTTCATTCCATACCGAGAAAAACCACCACCATTCCCACTGCCAACAATGAAACAACAAAAAGTTCTCAATAGAATCCACCACAAAAAGGATGCCACAGTAGCATGGATTTTATTGTGTGTAGACTCATTTGTCACTGATTCCTCCTCTCCATCATGGCTCCAGCTCAGCACATGGGTTTTAGCCATCTAAAGGCCACTCTAGCCTTCTTTTGTTTCTAGCCAACAATGGCAGGCAGGGGAAACATCTGATCTGGAAAAAGCATCTATTGAATAAAATACATCTGAATCATAAAATTCCTTTTTATAAAAGTAAAACTTTCAGAGAGTGAAGTTGACTAAAAGAGAGATTTTGTTTGTTTGTTTGTTTGTTTGTTTGTTTGTTTGTTTGTTTTAATGAGACTTTAAAATGTTTTTGACCTATTTGGGAGATAAGATTTAGCCCAATGATAAAAATTACTAACTTCAATGGATGAGTGAGCCAAGCCCTTCTGGATTGCTTGGGATTAAGTTCTCAGTGACATGATTATCTTCTCAAGAGTGAAGGACATTCTCCTCCTGGTTTGTTGTCTTAATGTTGACTAAACAAGAGTGATAGTGATAAAAACAAACAAACAAACAAGCTCTCCTAGAGTGCTGGAGGCCTGGGATGATGTCAAACATCCTGCAATGCACAGGATAGCCCCACAACAATTATCTGCTCAAAAAATGTTAATAGTGGCAATGTTGTAAAAATCTGCCATAGGGTGCCCATCTGGTATTCCAAGCCCCCCCCCCAGGCATCTCCCTGTCCTCTGACCTGTGGGGACGATCTCAGCTCACCCCATCCCCTTTGCCTGTTCCAGCCCCTTTGGCCTGGGTGGGGGTCAGGGGTCTTCACCCCTCCCCCTGGAAACTCATCCTGGGTTATAAAGAATTGGCCTCTAGGCAATGCTATCAACAAGACCAAAACAATTATTTGTTCCATAGTGCTTCTTGATTCTTTATATAACACATGCTTTAGCACATGTGCATTATACCTAACCCTCTGTTCTAGCTCACGATATGTAGGATAAATGGACCTTTGGGTGCCCTGTTTCTAGACAGAAAGCCAGTCATGAACACACACAGAGGATTTCAAAAATATTTTCTCACTTTTTTACTGAGTGGCTTTTTGGTTAGTAACCAGGTAAAGTACAGAGTTCTGGTTCAATTGGAATTTCAGATAAACAATGAAGTTTTTTAGTATAAGTATTTGTTATGCAAAAGTAAGATCTCTGCAATGTCAGAAGGCCATATTTGTGACATATTTATCTTAAAAAAAAATATTCCTGGTTTTTGTTATTGTCATTTTTTGTTTTGTTTGTTTGTTTCTTGGCCAAATCTGGCAACTCTGTTTTCCGTATATGCAGGAAATTGTCAAGCATGAGCCTTTAGTTCCTCCTCCTTCTGGTGACTTCTTTCTGTTACTCTTCCTCTGACTTTCCAATCCCTCTTCCTAAGATGGGTACAAACTCTCTTTGCAGCACTCTAGACCACCCTTCTGAGTAACTTTCACACATTTTTTATATGCCCCTTTCCACCAAAAGTGGGTAAATTTGAGGAGTGATTATGGGATAGACATCAGAATCCTTGTTCTGAAAAGTCCCACATTAGCAAAATTAAATGAATTGAAACTGAATGTAAACATGTTGCTATTTTCATTAAACCTGGCTTTTTAAAAGTTCTTCTTTACAACAAATATGAATTCTTCACATAATTCCTTTATGTAGAAATTTTCCTGTGGACATTCGACATCTGATTTAATTTACTAATTGAATGATACACTTTTTAAAAAATATGGACTCAAAAAATGTTGGAGAAATAATTATGGAGGAAAAGATGGGGAAAAGAAATCTGGGACAAGTCAAAACTTTTGCAGCAAAAAACAAAACAAAAAACAAGCAGTACTTGATAGAGATTATTTGTAAGCTCTCAAACATTTAAAAGAAGAACAAAATGCAAGTGGAGACATTAAATTGTAAGTCATGTATGACCTCTGTAATCAGATCATAAAGTCCTTACAAATGAAGATTAGAAGACAGGATATAAGCAATTATCTGGACACCCTATTTATAGTATCTAGAATTCCAGTGGCTTCTACCATTTGCCTGGTCTCTATGTTTTGCGCAGAAAGGGTACGCTATGGTTCATATACTGATCAATGTCCCAATGACTCATGCAAAAGAAAGGTGAGTTTTAGAAATGATATCATAGTGCTAATGGTTCAGAAAATAGACTCGTGAAGGCAGGAACCTGATCTGTCATGTTCACCTCTTTGCCTAGAACAACACTTGGGCAAAAACAAATACTTATTGAATGAATGATTATATAAGCACAATCATTATATTGTGTAAACTTGCCTTTATTTACACTCCCTATGAAGTGAATGATGACAAAGCATTTCTTGTGTAGTAAACAGAGCACTGGATGGTGTTGAAGGACATGTGGCTGATTCCTCCCAGTCCTTCAATTATCACCAACCACTCCATCCCCAAGGGTTCCAGTGCCTGAAATTCTCACATTTGTGGTGCCTTCTCTTCAAGGAGGGGCAACGTCCACTAAGATTTATTGAGCACCTTTCAGCTCCGTGCTGGGCACTGCAGTAAGTACTAGAAACAAAGCTGCTGTCTTCAAGAAAGAAGAGTGAGAAGTAAAATATTAGTTTCAACTCAGACCTGAGTTAACTGTGTACCCGTATAGCAAACCAAGGTGCTATAGAAGCCCATAGCAGGAAGATTCCATAGAGGAGAGTGAACTGAATCATATACAAAATTACTGCAATAGTCAGCACAGGCAAACTGTTGTGACAAACAGCCCCAAATCTCCATGGCTTAACACAATAGAGGTTCTTGTGCTGATGTGAAGTCCAGTGCAATGTCTCCCATCACACAGCTGTTTTGGACGGCTCTTTTTCAACCAGGCTCCTTCTGTTTGGGGCTCCCACCAAACCCTACAGCCTCAGTGACCTTCAGAGCCTTGACCCATCCTGTGGAATTCTCTATAACTCTCTCTCTTTGCAGTGATGCCTCCACAAACACCAGAAATGGAAGAGTAAACCAGGCAGAAGAAAGCAGTGAGTCCTGATCAAATGAAAGTGGGGGAGAAACCAAGAGGGTTGTTTAAAATAAGAAGCAAAGTTAGAAGCCAAGGCCTCTGCAGGAAGATGACAAGGAGGGAAAGTAACCCCTAAAAATAAAGGCAGAGGGGAAGAACTGTGTAATGACTAGAGAGAGAGGAATGAGCCATGGATATTTCCAGAAAGAGAGATAGAGAAGGCTACTCTTGCCCCAACTACCTTCTAGAGTTCAGTTATGCATTTACTTATGAAGTCTTCATAAGATTATGTGAACAGCCCTGATTTATACAAATCTAAGAATTCTTTATACTTCGGACTTTCTCTTTTCTGCAAGTTATAACAACAAGAAGCTTTGAAAGTAGTTAATAAATATACAGGAATGTGGTTCTTCTGGAAAAGCCACAGGGGAGGGACTGAGTGTACCTAATATTTATGTAAATTTTAACCACATAATGGGCAACTCAAGAAATAATGATGTGACTGCTGGGACCAATCGCTTGAACTGCAAAAGCGTTTGATTCACAAGGAACAGCCTGCTGCTCTGTCAACAGTGTCGGCTCTGCATTTAGATCAGTTTCAGTGGGAACTGAAAATAGCCAACCTAAATATGAATGGACTTACTGATGTTTGTAAGAAACGAGCAACTTAAAAATGGATATATAGCGTGAAGAATTGTTAGTCACACTGAATTCTAAAAGTGCCAGTATAATAAGAATATGTTGCTGGAACATAAAAGAAGTTGACCTTCAAGATGCCAGATTTACATGTTTTCTTTTGTTTATTGTGCCCTTTTTGTTGCATCAAAGAGTTGGGAGAAATGTATATGAAAATATAAAATTCCTCTCCTTACTGGATAGTTCTTTGAGAAATGACTTTGTGAGACAATAAAATGAATGCTTTAATTTCTCTGTAATTTTCCTACTTGTTTATTCTTCTGTGTATGTCATGGTTTTGCATCTGTTCTACTTATGCTCCTAGTTTCAATATTTAAATAGTGCCCTTCTGTTTTCCCATTCTGTCCAGAACTAAGAATTTACTTGCATCATTATAATGTGCTCCTCAGTTTTATTACCATCCTCAACTCTTTGCAAATGGCTTATAGATCTTCTCCTACAGTAAGTTCCATTTAAAATTTAAATTCTCATGAGAATCACTTGCATATTCTAAACCACTCCTAATTTATAATTTTACATTTCCTCAAAGGAGGCACATGTATTATTTTAAGAGCAGAGACTGGTAGATACAAGAGTTCTCAGGAGCCTTGGGCTCCCGGTTTGGGTTTGTGCCTACTCCACAGTCAGCTTGATTCCTGCAAAGGAGAATGAATAACTGAAAATTGCAAGTAGGAAAGTACTCCTTGGTGTATCACTAACAATTAGTTAGTCAGTCCCGTTTGATTTTAGAACAGCAATGTTTGTTTCTGCAAATAAATATGATCTAAGAGAAAAGCCTAAAAAAACCTAATGTATTTTTTAATGGTACATTTATTACCACTCTACTGCTCTCATTACAAATATAAAAGGTCATTAAAATGTAGAAGACTTTTGTCAGATTATTTAGCTCTCAGGGAAAAAAAATAAGCATTTAATAGCTGGTGGAAATTAACAACTTGATCCCTTACCAGGAAACACGTCAGTTCCTCTCTGTAATTCCTCTTAAACATCATAACTAGTCAAAATAGATTTACACTTGAGAAGGTCACACATATTCCACTGGAAAAGCCACAGGGGAGGGACTCTCCTGTTCAACTACATTTTGATGCATGACTTTACAAAGAACAGTACATTTCGTAGCACTTTCTGACTTCCCTTTCTCGGCTTGGGAACTGAAAGACATGAACAACAATGGGAGATGTCATTTAAAGCAAAGACAGTTGAATTTGGTTTCGTTTAGAGTTAATTGTACATTTTGAGTGATTCGGTTTTGGCAAAATCCAAAGCATATTTTGCAAATCGCTTTTCCCATTAAATGCTAAAACTCTTTATTTTTAAAAGGAAATGTAATCCATATGTTTGGAATTTGTTTACACTAAAATTATAAAAATATATATTTGATTCATGTTCCAGAAGCTTTCTGCACCATTTTGTACCTCTTTCAAAAATCAAGGAGTTGTGTATTGCCAAAAACTAATGAGAGCAAACCCATAAATGTTAGAAATATTGATTTTATGATTCCTTCTGGTCTGACCTTAAAAAAACATGTCTTTGGTTTTCAATCACCCGTTGTAGAGAAAAACGCCCTTTCTTTGGAGAAAACTGTACTAAACAGGCCTTTTAGGGAACTGAGTTCTCATTGTGTAGGAAGGTTTTATTTTGCCTCCACTTATCATGCTGGTTGACCAAATTAAATTATGACAATAATTAAATTTAGTAAAAAATAAATAAATAACCCAAAACCAGAAATTGAGAACTTTCAAAATGCTTATTTCTTAAAAACCATACCCCAAATTGTCAACTTGAACTCATGGGGTTGATTAAACGTAAGAAAGTTTCACAGTCAAAAATCTCCCACCTGAAAATAAGGAAGGCCAAGAGGAGATAATGACGCCAGATGTTCCTTTCTAATGAGGTTGAATATGACGATGAATTTATCTTTGCCTAGGATCATGAAATTGTCAAAGCAGGGATCTGCCAACTGTTTCTAAAAAGGATCCAAAAATAAATATTTAGGTTTTGCAGATCACATGGTTTCTGTCACAACTACTCGATTAGGCTACTGTGGTGCAAAAGTAGTCAGAGGCAATACATAAATGAATGTATGTGGTTGTGTACCAATAAAGCTTGATTGACAAAAATAGGAGGAATTTGGCCCATGGCCATAGTTTGCTAAGGTTCATAGCTTAGAGCTATTTAACAAAATACACAACTCTATTTGGTATATATCTAAGGTCACATTTGAAACAAATTGACTTTGGATGCTGAAAGACAAGAATCAACTTTTCATGTCTTCTCCTAATATTTGCATTCTTAGGACTCTCATTTTGAGATGCAAAGAATTAATTTGTGAAGGGACTGAAACCTTGTCCTTTGTACTCATAAACATTAATCAGATGCCTAAAGTTACCAATGCAAATTTAACCCTTCTGAAGTTAGTGTATTTGCAGCCTACTCTGCACTTTCAGACCTTGTATCATGGGCAGCATATTCTTAATGAATATGAGCAACATTAAGATGTCTGAGAAGTGCTAGTTATTTACTAGCATGAGCTAGTATTTTTATTAGCACGATCCTGGTCTGGTTATCCTACCATCAATGTGTTTTTACTAGTCATTTTGCTTAATCAATACACTATGTTGACTTACGATCAATGGTTATAAATCTGAACCTTGAACCAAAGTCTTATGCTTGTATAGCATAGTGATTGAGAGCACAGGGTGTTGTGGAGCTGGGCCATGCTGAATCAAGTATCTGATCTGCCACTCACCAGCTGTGTGACCTTGGAAAGATGTCAATGTCAATGTTGATGCTTCTCTTCTGTCTTATGGTAAGACACTCTCAGTGTTTGTCAGGGCATAGAGTTCTGAATAAATAATAGAATAAAAAACACAGTTTTGGGGTTCTCCTGCAGATAGTTGTATCTACATGACCAAAATCTGGATAACAAGAAAAATGATTTATTAATTATTTTCTAAAGTTTAACAAGATGTGTTTATATGAGGATTCTCTTTTATCTTGCTTAGGATTCAGTGAGCTTCTGCAGATTAATATTCTTCATCATTTCTCAGCCTTTATCACTTCAAAATTTTCTTTTAATCAGTTTCTCTCTCTCTCTCTCTCTCTCTCTCTCTCTCTCTCTCTCTCTCTCTCTCTCTCTCACCTGTTTCTGAGACTCCAAGTATGTGAAGCTTTAACTCTATCTTCTGTCTCTCTTCTCTTCTGAGTTTCATCTTTTGGCTTTGTGTGCTTAATTTTGGACTATTTCTTTGAGGTTATTCTCAATCTTCTGTTAATATAGTGTGTTTTTTCTATTGTATTTTCCAGATCTAAAATTTTTATTTGGCTCTTTTACAAAATTACCATGTCAATTTTTATATCTTCCAGTTCCCTGCCAAGTTGTTACAATTTTGTTTTTATATTCCCCAACATATAATCTTTGTTGTTTTATCATCTGAATCTGATTGTTCTAATAATTGTAGTCTGCAGGTCTTTTTCTGTTCTCTGTTGTTTTTGTTGCTTCTAGCCCATATGGTCTTTCCTCCTTGCATGTCTAGTTAGCTTTGATCATGTACTTGACATTATATTGAAATTATTATTTGTGGAAATAATTTGAAGACTGAGGTGATATTTTCTTAGTTATGTTTATCTTTGTAGGTGCCTGGGGCTAGTGCTTAAAGTTTAGTATTACCTTGATCTAAGTTTTAGATTTGAGATTTTCTGAGGGAAAATCCTATTTTTGCAAAGCTAGGTTTCAGATAAGACAAGAGTTAATTTATTTACAGTTTACCTTTACTTCTAGGGCATAGTCCTTTGGGGCCCAGACTAAAGAGGATTCAAAAATTTTTTTTTTCTTTATTGCTTTTAGAGAGAGAGGGAGTGAAAGATAGAAACATCGATGAGAGAGAACATCAATTGGCCACCAATCAATGCTCAACCACTGAGCCACAGCAGCTGGACCCAGCCTAAAGAGGATTTAAAGCTTTGTTCTCCTACTCCCTTAGAGCCACCAAAAGGACAACTAAGCATCCCTTAGAACAAAGGCAGCTCCAAGTGTTTTGCTCAATTTTTCTAAGTTCTCAGGCCTCTCTGGGTTGTCAAACCAATAATTTCTTAGCATCTTATTAGCTCTTTGATTCATCTTAGATTTTAAAAATAATCCATACAGTTTTTTTTAGTTGTGAGAGGATTGGTTCATATTACTCAAAGTGGAACTCCTGAGATTTTCACTCATATTCTTAAACGGGAGGGAAGGCATATTTTTCTTCCCTCCTTAATAGCCATCTTTACTTTGAAATATGGTTGAAGTAATGGCCAATTTTAGATCATGCAAATCAGTTCACCACTTGAGGGGAAGGCAGAGATACAAGATAGAGAGAGCCCAGACACCTGATGGCCTTGTTGAGCACAATAAACACAAACCTATACTGCCTATCTTTAGACTATCATATGGAGTAGTAAAAATTCACTGTTGTTTTGCACCTCATTACATACAGGCTAACAACTCATATTCTAACTAAAAGAACAAGTCACTTAACCTCTGTGGTAGATGATTGTAATGATGGTCCCAATTCTTCCCCTGACTTCAAGAAAGCAGGATGCACATGGGGGGACCTGGAGAGTATTATACTGAGTGAAATAAGCCAGTCAGAGAAAGACAAGTATCACTTATTTATGGAATATCATGAACAAAATGATCTGTCAATCAAAATAGATTCATAGAATTGGAAGTAGGGAACAGACTGACAAACCTCAGAAGGATAGGGGTGGAGGGATTGGGAATAGATAAACCAAAGAACTTATATGCATATGTGCACAACCAATGGACACAGACAATAATTTGGGGAAAGCAGGAGGGGGGTGGGAGTGGGGAAGAGGGGGTCAATGTGGGGGAAAAGGGGAGATACCTATAATACTTTCAACAATAATAAAAAAAGAAAGCAGGATACAAACAGGCATTAAAAGTACTGTGTATTTCTCGTCCTATGGATTGCTCATGTACCTCTGACTCCACCATGGGAAAATACATGACCTAGCCTACAGAAGACATGTAAGAGGCATGTGGAGGAGGGTCAGCATGTAGTGGAGTCAACCCAGCTGAGCCATTCTTGATTTACTACCCAGGTGACCTGCATCTCACTGTAGACAAATGAGCAGGTCCAGACAAAACCAGCAGAACCATTGACTGACCCATACACTCAAAAACCATAATTAATGGTTGTTATAAGCCACTGAGTTTTGAGAAGTTTTGTTATACAGCATTAAGTGTGGCAAGATCTAATGATTACATGGAGATAATTATGTTACTTATCTCATAGTTATCCTTTAAGAATTAAATGAGTTGTTTCAAATATGCCCCTTAGAATAGTCACTAGTACATAGTAAGCACTGAAAAAAAGTATTATCTGTTAATATTGTGGCTACTGTCATTATTATTATAACTATTACTGAGACCCACAATTCCTCCAAGCCAGGAAATTCAGTGCTTATCAGATATAACTGACTCCAATATCTAAACCACTAAAATCTTCTAAAGTATTGTTATTCCCTTTGTTCTTCTTATAAAATCCCACCTCTCATATTTAGTACCTCAAAGATCATCTTGCTGTTTCTTCTGAGATGAAGCATGTGAATACTGGGCAGGTTCATTGGTGTCTGTCTCATACTTGGCCTAGGGAAGAAATAGTCTGAGTGGCAGACTGCTGAGGAGGGAGTCAGAGGCAGGGTGTTAGTCCTGCTTTCTTCACTGACCAGTTATAGAACTTATGTAAGTCACCTCAGATCTTCAGGTTAAGTTTCTTCACACAGCTTAATAGCAGACTGGATCTTACTTGTCATTGCATCCCTAAGGCTGATACATTATAGATACTCAGTAATGTTTGTTGATTTTATTGAATGGAATTGAACCAAACTGAGCAAATTGAATTAAGGGAATTGGCTAAACCTCAGAAAGTCCCTTTTCAGCTTAGTCTTTCAATGATTTACCACATTTTTTTCTTTTAAATCTCCTCTTTTAAACAATGCCTCTCCATTATAAACAAATAAAATAAAATCAAGTTGGCTTCCAGTAGAAGTCACTTTCATCCTTTCTCCTCAGGGGATGTTTTCTTTGAAGCAAATTGTTTGGAAAAGATGAGAATATTAGCCATTTTCTGTGTATCCATAGACTTTGTTTTCCTAAAGTGACAGGCTAATTTCCTCCCCTTATCTCTTCAACCTTGCACCAGTGACTATGCCATGGGAACAAGATGGGCAGGGCTCCAGAATCAAGAGAAATAATTCAATTTTTCTATTATTAACTTAATGAAATAATAAATTTTAATAAGTATGAAGAAATTATGACATGTGAAAGCATGATGGCCCTCAGTTTTCCACCTTGGAATTTGGAAGCAAGCCGACAATTTGAATTTTAAATTGGCCTCCTTCGTGATGCTTTTCTTCAATATGTTTACTTAAGTTTTTCAATGTGTTTCCTATTCATTGTTTGGTCTGAATTTATAGCACAAAAATAATTTGCTGTAAATATGCCTGTATGTATGTTACTTCCGCAAATAAAATTAAAAATTTATCTTAGTGCAAGAACTAAGACACACTGTCTTAAGGTTGTCAGGAAGGTGGGCATAAAATTAATGGGGGAAACAAATGGTATATTAGCTATTGAGAAGGCAGTTTTGGTTTTGAGTTGGGAGGAATTCTGTACAACTCTGTTTCAGTTGTATTTTTCAGATACCAATAATGGGAAATGCCAGGTTTGAATTATCTAAATTGTCAGATTGTCAGGTGTAATTTTATTTGGAAAGTTATTGATGCTAACCTGATGAAGTTTTGAAATTAATCATAAATATGGCCACAAAACCAAAATATTTACTATCTGGCCCTTCATAGAAAAAGTTTACTGAACCCTAAGATCAAGGAAATGCCACCCTGATTCTTAGATGTTGATATGGTGTGTGCCCTAAGCTACTTTTATCCTGGATATTGGTGAAAGGAACTGGCATTTTCTTTCAATTTGTGACAGCCATGACTTAAAGTGGCCAGTTTTGAGTTTAAATATATGCTGGTGACCATTCTTCTCGTTCTCTCTGCCTGTCCTTCTTCCTTCCCTCTTTCTTTCCCTCCATTTGAAAAATGCCCATCTTTGTTCTGTAAACAAAGGCAGAAGAAACATTTTACACCTGTCAGGACAGGTGAGGGTATCAGTGCTCTGCTCATTGCCAGGTACAGAGGTGGCAGCATGATTCACTTTGCTTGGAAGTCAGGAAAGGGCTCCCATAGCTGGATTCAATAAAGAATGGAAACCTGGTGCTGTCCTGTGTGACTTTCATCTACATTTTAATGTGCAATCAAATCACCTGGGACCTAGTTAAAAACTAGATTCTGGTTCAGTAGGTCTAGGGCAGAGCCTGAGACTCTGCATTGCTAATGAACTCTCCGGAGATGGCAATGTTGTTGGGTCAAGCACCACTCTTTGAATAATAAGGTGAGCACTGGTTTCCAAACAAGGCTGCTTTTTGAAATTCCCTGGGGAGTTGTAAAACATGTTAATGCCTAAGTCCTGCCCCCAGAAATTCTGATGAATTTGGTCTGGGATACTATAGCTCAGGGCACCCGGATTTGCAGAGTTGCTCAGTTGATTCTAACATGCAACAAAGTTTGAGAGAGAGTGTCCCAGAATTCAGAAGGTGAGAATTGGACTTGGATCAGTGATAACCATTTTGAAGAGAGATTATTGGTAAATATGAATAAGGATAATATTAATTCTAAAATCAAATTGACCGTCTACCCATCGCCCATCAAGTGATTTCTATAAACTGTACTCCGTTATATAACTAATTTGGGCTATCAGGGGATTCCATGCAATTCAAAGCTGGATCCATTTTACAAATAAGTGATCTGATTTCATTACCTTTTTTCCTGGGAACTGTGCCTGGCCAAGCTGTGATCAGCTTCCTGCCTCTCATTGTATCAATAAATACCTCAGCGTCAGACCACTGGGACCTCATCTACAGAGAGCAGAATGTGCAAGACGATCCAACAGTTAATGTTTTAGACTTGTCTCTTCCCATTTCCAAATTACATACTTATTGTATTCAGGCAAAATCAACATGAGGCCAAGTCTGCAGATGTTTGAAAACTTCCAGATGATTCCTTAAGTTGTTCGTTTTTTATCCTGATGTAAAGATGCCTACATTTATAGTCTTTATTGTATATATTTAAAGTGTTCCAATAAACCCAAGTGTTCCAATCCTATCTTCCATGTCTCCAGACTAGGATAGAAGACACATAAATGTTTATTAACAAGACTAACAGGCTAGTTGATACCCCCAATCTGGCCTCTCAGTGCCGAGGTCTATCTGGGATACTCCTCACAGATTATAGTCTTCAGAACTTTGTATTCTGTTTCTTCAAGGATTGAAATCCATTTGTAAGATGAGTTTTCTTACACCATCCCACCACCAATACTACTTGTATTATCTTCACTGCAGTCTATTTTCTCTGGGCAATTGATCCAGTTCCCAGCTTATATCACATCAAAAAGTGGTTGCATCTGATAAACTCAACCATTTTTATCTGTGTTGCAAAACCTGGCAAATATGGTTAATCCAGTTAGTGTTCAGTGGTTTATAGCAGTGCTTCTTAAACTGGGTCCTTGGACCAGCAGCACCAGCAGCACCAAGAAACTTGATACAATGTAAATTTGGAGGCCCCTTACTCCAACCAACTGACTCAGGCTTTCTGGGGGTAGACCCAGGAATCTGTGCTTCACAGCCCTCTGGGTGACTCTGATGTCAGCTCAGATCTGAGAAGTGCTGGACTAGATTAACTGCAGTTACTCTGTTGCTTTTGTGATCCTGCTCTCACCAGGTGTATTAGATTAGCTAGGAAATATGCCACCACCAGATCTCAGTGGCATGCAACTATAATCAGTTCTTTCTCACTCATGGATTCCTCACTGCTTCTACAGGCTGGCTGGGGAGCACCTCTTCAGATGGTGGGTTGAGTCCAGGTGTGCTCCATACACTTTATTCTGGGGCTCAGGATGCAGGAGTGGAAACGACCTGGGCATATCATTCTTGTGGCAGAAGTCAGAAGCTCCCAGAAGACCAATATTCTTAAGGTCTATACTCAGAACTGAGACATCATGTATTTTGCCCACATTCCATTGGCCCAAGTTGCTCACATAGCCAAGCCCAGTGGGCTAAAGAAATATACTTCCATGATAGTGACTGGGGGCAAGAGGAAGGTCAAGGAGAGTTAATATTTGTAGAAAAAAAGTCTAATAGACCACATTGGGACAAAGGGTAAATAAACCCAGTGTAGATCTTACCAGCTACAAAATGCAATTAAATTATATTCAGCTAACAATGCCAATCAAGCAAGAACAGCAGATATTTCAAGAGAGTAGCAGGCAGCCTATAGAGAGTTTTTGTCTGCTTTCATATTCATGTGACAAACCCTAGACAAGGAATTTCCGTCCACATTTCCTTTCTGGTTCTACTTCTAAAGAACATATGCAGTATGAACTAAAAAAAAAAAAAAAAAAAATCAAGGGAAATACCTGCTGCAGCCCTTTCTCCCATGGTTATTTCCACTTTGAAAAGCTGACCAAATATTTTTCTGTCCTCGTGTGATTTGTAAAGAAAACGCTCTTAAATTCCCATTACTGACTCTCTAACCACATTCAACTGGCAAAAGTCAAAGAGAAACATATCTTCTCTGAAGATATCGTGAAGCCTGCCACTACTAACAGAATGAATCATGGCCAGTCACGGAATCCTTACATGATTGGGGACAATACCATTATACCCTGGAAGGATGAGAAGACAACTTGGAATTTCCTGATGATATGGCTGAGAGAGCCTTCACTTCTTTATTTCAGTGGTTGGGACATTGGGCCTGATAAATGTTTGTTGAAGTGAAAACGCATGGATTCCGCTTAAGATGTCAAGTAACTGGCAAATTCTAAGCTTAATATCTTTTTCAAAAGGGAGCAAAGGGAAGCCCACCTGCCATGAGCCAGACACTCGAAGGTGAATGTGTCACCATGTAATGGACATGTGGAACAAAGCAGAAGTAGTCCATCCAAGAGGGCAGTGAAGTTTCCCAAACATTTTTCTGTGGATTAGGCTTAGCTGAAGAATTTCCAACAGGGTGAGATAGTCTAACACCTCCAGAGAGAACTCCCCGTGCAGGTTATGCACACAATCCCAGTTTATCTAGAGCTGTGGGCAGGACCGATTTCTAAAAATAGCTCCATAAGGAGTAAGGTGGGACTTTGGGGGGAAAGTGGGATGCGCTGTTAAATTCCTGGTCTGGAGTTCCAGCTCTGGCCTGGTTTCTTACACTGTGAGACATTAGACAGGTTCTATAAACCTTCTCAGTCCTGGTTTCCTCATCAGCAGAATCAGGATAATCTGTCTGGGTGGCTCTGAAGTTCAGCTGGCTTTGTATGTGAAGTGATCCACTGAGATGCAGAATAGTCTTACTAGGAATAATGCTGGCACTAGGGGAAATTGGGTGATGGTGAACTCTCTTCCCTCAGAGGGGCTGGTTGGAACATTGTGGCCTATATAAATGGCACCCTGGGGTTGTACAGTGCACAACCTCTACGACTGGATGCTGGGCTGCCTCATTTCCCATCCAAAGGCCACACTGATGAGCAGATTTTCAAAGACAGTACAGACATACCAAGAGTCACCGCCATATTCACTGAGTGAGTTCTTGATTGTGGTTGGTAGAAAAAATACTGTGTGTCACATTTAATAACAATTTTTAAAAACTTTTCAGACACTAATGGAATGATTTTCACAATCATTGAGGTGATGAAAGCAGCAGAGTTGGCTTTTTTCTTATGATGTTGAAGTTTTCTTTTAACTTTATAGATACTATCATTTTTCAGGGTTTCATTTGGGAAGTAGCATGGAAAATATCTTCCCTTTGATTCCCTTCCTGTTTGCTTCCAGCATGACCTCTCAGAGAGGGGAGCAAAAGGGGGCACATTATAGAAGGATCACTGTCCCTAAATCCTTTACACACCTACTACAAGCTAGGCACTCAAAGGTAAATGAGGTTCCATGTGGAATAAAGCCAAAGCACCTAAACAACAGCAGTAATGCAGTGTCAGAAATCTTGCCCCATTTCTCACTATTTTTGGTGGACACACCCTAAGTGACCTCCAATGACTCACTCCCTTGTATAATTTCCTCCTTTTGACTATGAGTGGAAGTATAATTTGTTTCAAACCAATAGAATGTGGCAAAAGTGATGGGATGTCAGTCCCATGATTTGGCTGTTATATGGCTAAGGTAACAGAATGCCACTCCTATGGTTACATTATAGAAGACACCATCTTAGCAGAATAAAGGGACATACTTTCCTGCGGACCTTGAAGAAGCACACAGTCATGCTGTGAACTGCCTATAGAAAGAGCCACATGGCAGAGAACTGCTGGCAGCCTCTAGAATCTTAGAGCAGCTACCAGTTAACAGCCAGGAAGATGCTGGGACCTCAGTCCTATAGCACCAAGGAGACAAATTCTACCAACAACCTGAGGGATCTTGGAAGCAGAATCTTCCCCAGTCAAGCCCTAGATGAGAAGGCAACCTGACTGGCACATTAATTTCAGCCTTCTGAAGCCTCTGAGTTTGTGGTAAGTTGTTATGCAGTGATAGGAAACTAATACATATACTATACTGTGTACATCTAACACATATTGAATTCTATCATTATAATTAATCATCAGTTTAATTCTTTAATAGATTAGAATCTGAGGTGTGTCCTATTCAGAGAGAGAAACCCACTATGGACTTTTAACATTACGTGGAAAATAGAAGCTAGGCTTTTCCACCCTGTAGCTCTTTTCCTATAAAGAACATGCACATGCCCTGGCCAGTTGGCTCAGTGGTACAGCATCAGCCCGTGGACCAATGAGCCATGGGTTTGACTCCAGCCAAGGGCATGTACCTCAGTTGTGGTTTGTTCCTGGTCCTGGTCAGGGTCATGCAGGAGGCAACCAGTCAATGTGTCCCTTTCACATCAGTGTTTCTCTCCCTTCCTTTCTCTCCCACTCTATCTGAAGATAAATAGAAAAATATACTCGGGTGAGAATTAAAAAAAAACATGCACACTGTTCAGAAGTCACCTCAGCAGAGTGGGAAATCCCTTGGGTGTCTCCCTCACTCACAGCTCATGGCCAGAAGCCCACCAATTCTCTGAATAACATAAAACCACACAGACTCCTAATTTGATTATTAGTACACTAAAGTTACCCTTAAGCACACATTCACTTCTCAACTCTCATAATATTTAAAGAGTTTATAGTTAGAAAATACTCTTCTTTTCCCAGGTAAGAGAGACTCTGTTGGTATGAGTTTTGAAGAATTGTAAACTTCAGCATATTCTGTGGCATTTGACTTGTTTTTCAACATAGATTCCAGGATTCTTGGTTTAATATTTAATAGCTTACAGAAAATAGAGATGTTGCATATGGTTTCTAAAGTGTGGTCCTTTACAATAAATTGCACGTAAGCACAAAAAGTATATAGTAGCTCTGATATAAAGTGGTTCTTTTATTTCTAAACTTAAATCATATTTCGATATCATGAGTAGCAGTTTCTATTCTAAATCTCATGAGCTGTTCTTAGTTAAGCTTTCGATTGACTTGGAAATTCTAAATAATAGTAAGATCAATGCTTTTTGACCACATTGAGAACTGATTTGATTTCTAAGTGTTCCCCAAACACCCAATTCTTCCTCTGCTCTCCTGTGACATGGTCATGGATTCCTTAAATAAATGGCCACTGAGTATTACCAAACTACATGAAAGTCTTCTACAAAACGTCAAGTTGGGTCCTAATATAAAATAATTTATTTTAATTCATGTTTTATCCTTAATGTGGTATGTGACTGTGGAAGATATTTTCAACTCTGATGTTTAATAAATTCATAAATGTTCCTAACATATACCAAGTCTCATGTTAAACTCTCCATAAATTTTACTTTTCTTTCTCTCCAGGATCTTAGAGTCTGAACTTACATGGTCATAATTGGTCATCTGAAGCTATTACAGTTTTGTAATATTTAACTGTTTTCAGAGACTGTCCCTATATGAAGAGAAATATACCAGCCTGTGATGCGAATCTATGTTACAAGAAAGATAATGTCACTTTGAATTTCCACTTGGTTCTGGCCTTGAGATTAGCATCAACCATGGCAAAGATGACTTCTTTAATGCTGTCTAGAACAGCTGCATCATGACCAAGGAAACACAGTCTTCATGGCCTTGCTACTCAAAGAGTGATTCATAGACCAGCAAGCATGAACATCACTGGGAGCTTGATTAAAATGGGGAATCTCAGTCTCCTCCCAAGACCAGCCAAATCAGAATCTCCATTTGAACAAGAGCCTCTCATGTGCACGATAATGATGGAAAAGCTCTGTTCTATGGAGTATGGTAAGTTCAGGTGGATTGGATGTACAGCCCTTGTTATCAATTCTCCTCTTTTTCCCAGTCTGTGTAAACTAAATGTTGAAATGCTGAGCTTACATTCATAATGAACTACCTCCAGAAAACTATAGCCTTGTGTGGTTTCTCAAGTATTAGCGATGGTCTTCACATACCATCCAAGGGCAATGGTGCTAACAAGAAACAGCCAGGCCAGAATGAGATCTACCTGGGCAAAGACTTCTGGCAGCAGAGGCTTCTGCATCAAAATACATAACAAGATTGGATGCAAAGAATAAAGAAAGCCATTGTTGTTAAAATCCAAATGCCCTCTGTTTATTTATGAGAAGCTGCTCACTAGGTGTTGATAGTTTATGATATTTCACAGTCCAACATTTCATTATGATTTAGGTGTCATGGAAAATTAAGAGCAATGCCATGATTGTGTGAGATGTTTGCAATATGGAAGCCAAGTAAAAGAATCTGCACTATCTGCAAATTTTTGTAAATTAAAAATTACTCCAGTGGATTCCAAAATGGCAGTGGAGTGAGTGGAAGCTACACAGACCATCTCCCAGGACCACACTGATATTACAACCAAAATAGAGACAAATCATCAGGAAAAAGCAACAGAAAAGCAGCTGGAAAGGACCCATATAACCAGGAACAGGGAAAAGGGCACTGAATTGAGCCTGGTAGGAACTGTGGAAGTGCGAGAGGGCGGGCTGGGAGCTCATGGACAGCAGCTGTTTTAGCTGTGAGCAGCTCCCATGGGGTTAAAATCCCAAGCCAGTTCCACAGCCCATAAGGCTGGGACAGAGCACTTAATTAGCCAAAGCCACTCACCTTGGGATCTGGCAGAGGGAGGGCAGACTGGACTGGAACTGTGAGGAGACTCAAGAGCTTAGAGAGGTGAGAGGGCAATGAGAGTTTTTGCTGAATCACTACCTCACAGGACAGTAGCCATATTACTCAAAGAGCCCCTTCCCAGAGCCCTGGGGAGAAGCAAAAGCCCCTTCCTCAGAAATTTAACACCACCCAGCCAGGCCATAGAAATGCAAATTGAGGCTCATTAACAGCCAGCAAGCATCTACCCCACCCTCTGGACACCTTACCTTGAACACCTGCAGGAGTTTTTCATTCAGTTGAGAGCTACAACCCAAGGCTCATCAAGTAACTGAGACTAATAGCCTCTAGGCAAAAAGCAAGAGGATAACCTCTCCTGGGCTTGCAAATCTACCCAGGAAAGTAAGACTTGACAGTGGTGTTTAACCTAGGTCCTCATATATTCACCCAAACCCATTAGAGGGAGTCACAATCAGCAAAACATCCAACACCCATAGGTAAAATTTCGCAGGCTCCACAACCCACTGATAGCCAAAATGATGAAAGAAAGAAACAAATCCCAAATGAAAGAACAAGAGAACTCTACTGAAGATGGGATCAATGAAATGCAGTTAAGCAAGTTATCAGAGGTAGAGTTTAGAGCGATGATAATAAAGCTCAACAGCATGAGTAAAGATATAGAAACATTGAAAACCAACCAACGGGAAATGAAGAATGACATAGCAAAAATAAAGAACACATTGAAAGGAATAACCAACAGAGTAGAGGAAGCAGAGGCCCAGATCAGTGAATTAAAAGACAAGGTAGAAAAAAATCACCCAATCAGAAAACCAAAACAAACAAACAAAAGCAATTAAAACAAACAGGAAAACAGCTTAAGAGAAATGTGGGACAACTGGAAATGTAACAACATTTACATCATAGGAGTTCCACAAGAAGAAGAAGAGGAGCAAGGGTTAGAGAATATATTTGAAGAAATAGTGACAGAAAAAAAACTTCCTTAACTTGGTAAAGGATAAAGGCATTAAAGTTCAAGAAGCACAGAGAGCCCCAAGTAGGAAGAACCCAAACAGGCCCACCAAGACACATAATAATTAAAATGGCAAAAATTAAAGACAAAGAGTGAATGCTAAAGACAGCAAGAGATAAGCAACAGGTTATCTACAAAAAAACACAAAGTACTTCTCAACAGAAACACTACAGGCCAAAAGGGAATGGCATGAAGTACTCCAGTTCATGAAAAACAAGGATCTGAATCCAAGAATACTCTATCCAGCAAGGCGATCATTCAAAATAGGAGGTGAAATAAAGAGTTTCCTAAATAAAAAAGGCTAAGGGAATACATTAGCACCAAACCAGCACTGCAAGAAATGTTAAAAGGACTGCTGTCATTAGTAGAAGAAATAGGAATAAAAATATAACCACACTAAACAAAAATGGCAATAAATAAGTACATATCAATAATCACCTTAAATGTAAATGGATTGAATGCTCCCATAAAAAGACACAGAGTAACTGATTGGATAAGAAAGCATGATTCACATATATGTTGTTTACAAGATACCCACCTCACAACAAAAGACTCACATAGGTTGAAAGTGAAGGGATAGAAAAAAAATATTCCAAGTAAACAGAAAGAAAAAAAAAAAAAAAGCCAGGGTAGCAATACTCATATCTGATCAAATAGATTTCAAAATGAAGGCCATAACTAAAGACAAAGAAGGGCACTACGTAACATTGAAAGGAACTATCCAACAGGAAGATATAACCTTGGTAAACATGTATGAGCACCAACATATATTTTAAAACTTCTGGAGGACTTCAAAAAACAAATCCACAGCAATACAGTCATCCCTCGCCACTTCATGCTTTGACTTTTGCGGTTTCACTCTATCGCAGCTTTTTCAAATACTATACCATACTATATTTGAAAAAACCACAATAGAGTGAAGCTGCGAAAATTCAATCAGGAAGTGGCAAGGGATGGCTGTGTATAAATAAAAAATCTTACTTCTTTCAAAGAACCAGATCTTTGTATAAATGATTAACCACAATAAATGAGGGCCAACTGTACAATGAGCAGATTTGAACACCCCACTGACATCACTGGATAGATCCTCTAGATAAAATATTAACAAGGAAACAGAGACTCTAAATGATGCACTAGATCAAATGGATTTAACAGATATCTATAGAGAATTACAACCCAGAACCGCAAAATTCACACTCTTCTCAAGTGCACATGGGACATTCTCAAAGATAGACCACATGTTAGGACACAAACTAAGTCTCTACAAGTTCAAGAAGATTGAAATCATATCAAGCATCTTCTCAGATCACAATGGCATGCAACTAGAAATCAATTACAACAAAACATACAAAGACACTTGAACACATATAGGTTAAATAGCATGTTATTAAACAATGAATGGGTTACCGAGGAGATCAAGGAAGAAATAAAAAACTTCCTGGAAAACAATGAAAATGAACACACAACAACACAAAACTTATGGGATGCAGCAAAAGCAGTCCTGTGAGGGAAGTTCATAGCACTACAGGCCTACCTCAAGAAACAAGAAACATTTCTAATTCACAATATAACCTCACAACTTAAAGAAGTAGAAAGAAAAAGAAAAAAAACAGAGCAAGTAGAAGGAAAAAAATAGTAAAGATCAGAGCAGGAAAAAATGACACAGAAACAACAACAACAAAAAAAAAAAATTCAAAAGATCAGTGAAACAAAGATCTGGTTCTTTGAAAAGATAAACAAGAGTAATGGACCCATAGCTAGACTCACAAAGAAAGAAAGAGAGAGGGCCCAAATAAACAAAATCAGAAATGAAAGAGGAGCCCTGGCCAGTTTGGCTTGGCAGTTAGAGCATCGTCATGCGAGCCAGAGAGTCCCGGGTTTGGTTCCTGCTAGGGGCACGTACCAAAAAAAAGAAAGAAATGAAAGAGGAGAAGTAACAACTAATACCACAGAAATACAAGGGATCATTAACAAATACTATGAACAATTATACGGCAACAAATTGGACAATCTAAGCAAAATGGACACATTTCTAGAAACATATAGTCTCCCAAGTGGAACTAGGAAGAGATAGAAAACATGAACAGATCAATAACAACTAAGGAAATTGAAGATGTAATCAAGAATCTCCCAGCAAATAAAAGCCCGGGCCCAGACAGCTTCATGGGGGAGTTTTACCGAACATTCAAAGAAGAACTAATACCTATGCTCCTCAAACTATTCTTAAAAATTCAAGAAGGAAGACTTCCAAACTCATTTTATGAAGCCAGCATAATTCTAATCCCAAAACCAGATAAAGACACTGCAAAGAAAGAAAACTATAGGCCAATAACCCTGAGGAACATACATGCCAAAATCCTTAACAAAATATTAGCAAGTGAGAGCCAGCAATACATTAAAAAAATTATTCACCATGACCAAGTGGGATTTATATCAGGGATGCAAGGCTGGTACAATATTCACAAATCAATAAATGTGATACACCACATAAACAAAATGAAAGATTAAAACCATATGATCATATCAATAGACGATGAAAAAGCTTTTGACAAAATCCAGCACCCATTTCTGATAAAAATGCTTGGCAATGTGGGAATAGAGGGATCATATCTCAACATAATAAAGGCCATATAGGAAAAACCTACAGCGAACATCATACTCAATGGTAAACAATTTAAAGCATTTCCCTAAAAGACAGGGATGCCCACTTTTGCCACTCTTATTTAACATAGTACTGAAAGTCTTAGCCACAACAATCAGACATGAAGAAAAAATAAAAGGGATCCAAATTAAAAAGGAAGAAGTGAAAGTGTCATTATTTGCAAATGACATGATATTGTACATAGAAAACCATAAAGACTCCATCAAAAATCTACTAGATTTAATAAACAAATTTGGCAAAGTAGCAGGATGAAAAATTAACGTCAAGAAATTGACGGCATACTTATACACCAATAATGAACTCACAGAAAGAGAAACTAAAAAAAAAAAAAAAAAAAAAAATCCCATTTACCATCGTGGCAAAAATTTAAGATACCTAAGAATAAACTTAACCAGAGATTCCAAAATGGCAGCACAGTGAATGGAAGTTACACAGACCTCTCCCAGGACCAAACAGTAATTACAATGAAAATAAAGACAAATCGTCAGGAAAAGACAACAGAAAAGCAGCTTGAAGGACCACATAACCAGGGACACTGACTCAATCCTGGTAGGCTTGCGGAGACACAAGAGGAGGGCTGGGAGCCCACGGTCAGCAGCGGCCTTGGCTGGGCGCAGTGGCCTTAGCTGTGAGCAGTGGCCTTAGCAATGAGCGGCACCCTCGGGTTAAACTCCCAAGTGCCTCCACAGCGCAGAGCTGCGACAGAGGCTAACATAGCAGCAGCCACTTACCTGGGTCTCCGGCAGAGGGAGGGCAGACTGGACTAGAACTATGGGGACATTCAGGATTTGAAGGGCGCTCAGAGCTTTTGCTGAGTTGGGGCCACACAGGACTGTGGTCATCTTACTTTTTCCCAGGGCTCTGGGGAGAGGTGGCGGCCCCTCCCTCAAAGATTCAACCCCACCCAGTAGCCACTGAAATGCTAATTGAGGCCCATTAATAACCAGCATCTGCCCCACCCTCGGAAAATCCTCTTACACTGAGCACCTGAGGGAGTTTTTCATTCACCTGAGAAACCAAGTTCTTCAGGTAACCACTGCTGATAGCCACCAGGAAAAAAGCTAGAGGAAAACTGTACCATGCCCTGGGCTAGCAACTTTAACCAGGAAAGTAAGACTTTACAGTGGTGTGTGGCGTGGGTTGTCCCTGGCTCATCCAAACCCAGGAGAGGGAGCCACAAACAGCAGAATACCAACACCCACAGGGAAAATTTGGCTGACTCCAAAGCCCACTGTGATAGTCAAAATGGTGAAACAAAGAAACAAAAGCCAAATGAAAGAACAAGAGACCTCTACCGAAAAGGAAATAAATGAGGTGCAGTTAAGGAAGTTAACAGAACTAGAATTCAGAGCCATGATCTTGAGGAAGCTCAAAAGCATGTGTAAGGACATGAGCACCATGAGAAAAGACATAGAAAGGTTGAAAATCAACCAGTTAAAAATTAAAAACCACCAAGAAGAAATGAAGAATGACATAGTAGAAATAAAGAACACTTTTTCTTGTTTGTTTGTTTTTATTAGTTAATTTATTTATTTGTGTTACAGATGTTCCTTTTTTTCCCCCCCACTGATTCCCCCCTCCCCCTCCCTCACTGCCCTGTCCCCAGCTTTGTTGTCTATATCCATTGTTCATGAATACATGCATATAAGTCCTGTGGTTTATCTCTCCCCCACCACCCCCTCTTCTGGGGATTGTCAGTCTGTACCTCACTTCCACGTCTCTGGGACTAACCCATTCTTCAGACTGTTATGTTCATTATATTCCACAAATAAGTGAGATCATATGATACTTGTCTTTCTCTGTTTGGCTTGTTTCACTTAAGATAATACTTTCCAGCTCCCTCCATGTTGTCTCAATGGATAAGAGATCCTTCTTTCTTACAGATGCATAGTACTCCATTGTGTATATGTACCACTGGTTTGTTATCCATTCGTCTACTGATGGACACCTGGGCTGTTTCCAGATCTTAGCTATTGTAAATAGTGCTGCTACAAACATGGGGATACATATATTCTTTATGAATGGTGTTTCAGGCTTCTTTGGTGTATATTTCTAGAAGTGGGATCATTGGGTCAAATGGAAGTTCAATTTTTAATTTTTTGAGATAACACCATATTGTTTTCCATAGTGACTGCACCAGTCTGCATTCCCACCAGCATTGTACTACAGTCCCCTTTTCTCCACATCCTCGCCAACACTTGTTGTTTGACGATTTGTTGATGGTGGCCATTCTGACACGTGTGAGGTGATACCTCATTGTTGTTTTAATTTATACCTCTCTGATGATTAGTGATGATGAGCATTTCTTCATAGGTCTCATAGCCATTTGTATGTCCTGTTTGGAGAGGTGTCTATTTAGTTCCTCTGCCCATTTTTTAAATGGGTTCTTTGTCTTCCTTTTCTTGAGTTGTTTGAGCACTCTATATATATTGGAATTTAACCCCTTACCTGATGTATCATTGGCAATTATGCTCTCCCATACAGTGGGTTTCCTTTCCATTTTGATGAGTGAATCTTTTGCTGTGCAGAAGCTTTTGATTTTGATGTAGTCCCATGTGTTCATTTTCTCCTTTGTTTCTGTTGCCTTAGGGAATGTATCAGTGAAAATTCTACTGTGTATGATGTCTGAAATTTTGTTGCCTACAGTTTCTTGTAGGATTTTTATGGATTCATGAGTCACATTTAATTCATTTATCCAGTTTGAGTTTATTCTTCTGTAGGGTGTAAGTTGATGGTCTAGTTTCATTTTTTTAAATATAGCTGTCCAATTTTTCCAACACCATTTATTAAAGACGCTGTCCTTACTCCACTGTATGCTCCTGCCACCTTTGTCAAACATTAATTGAGCATATTGCCTTGGATTCATTTCTGGGTTCTCTGTTCTGTTCCACTGGTCTATATGCCTGTTCTTGTGCCAGTACGAGGCTGTTTTGATTACAGTGGTTTTGTAGTATAATCTGAAATCTATTACTGTGATCCCTCCAACTTTGTTCTTCTTTTTCAAGATTGCTGTGGCTATTTGAGGTCTATTTTGGTTCCATGTGAACTTTTGAAGCATTTATTCTGGTTCTGTTAAGTATGCCATTGGTATTTTGAACAAGATTGCATTGAATCTATACATCACTTTGGGTAGTATGGACATTTTAATGATGTTAATTCTTTCAATTCATGGACAGGGTATGTGCATCTACTATTTTATATCTTCCTCTATTTATTTTTTCAATGACGTGTAGTTTTCTGTGAATAGGTTCTTTATTTCTTTGGTTAAGTTTATTCCTAGGTATCTTAAATTTTTTTGCCACAATGGTAAATGGCATTGTTTTCTTGGTTTCTCGTTCTGTGAATTCATCATTGGGGTATAAAAATGCCATCGATTTCTTGACATTAATTTTTTATCCTGCTAATTTGCTAAATTCATTTAATAAGTCTAGTAAATTTTTGATGGAGACTTTGGGGATTTTCTACATATAGTATCATGTCATCTGCGAATAATGACAGTTTCACTTCTTCCTTTCCAATTTGGATCCCATTTATTTTTTCTTCCTGTCTGATTGCTGTGGCTAAGACTTCCAGTACTATGTTAAATAAGAGTGGCAAAAGTGGGCATCCCTGTCTTGTTCCTGTTCTTAAGGAAAATTCTTTTCATTTCTACCCATTGAGTATAATGTTGGCTGTAGGTCTTTCATATATGGCCTTTATTATGTCGAGATATGATCCCTCTATTCCGACACTGCTGAGTGTTTTTATCAGAAATGGATAGTGGATTTTGTTGAAGGATTTTTCGGCATCTATTGATATGATCATGTGGTTTTTATTCTTCATTTTGTTTATGTGGTGTATCACATTTATTGATTTGCGAATATTGTGCCAGCCTTGCATCCCTGGAATAAATCCCACTTGGTCATGGTGAATACTTTTTTTGAAGTGTTGCTGGGTCCGTTTTGCTAGTCTTTTGTTCAGGATTTTGATGTCTATGTTCATCAGGGATACTGGCATGTAGTTTTCTATCTCTGTAGTTTCTTTTTCTGGTTTTGGAATTAGAATTATGCTGGTTTCATAAAACAAGTTTGGAAGTCTTCCTTCCTCTTGAATTTTTTGAAATCGTTTGAGAATGGGTGTTAGTTCTTCTTTGAAGGTTCGGTAAAACTCCCCCGTGAAGCCATCCAGGCCTGGGATTTTATTTGTCTTGATTACATCTTCAGTTTCTTCTGTTGTTATTGGTCTGTTCAAGTTTTCTATCTCTTCCCGGTCCAGTTTTGGGAGACTATATGTTTCTAGAAATTTGTCCTTTTCGCTTAGATTGTCGAATTTGTTGCCATACAATTGTTCATAGTGGTTGTTAACGATCTTTTGTATTTCTGTGGTGTCAGCTGTTATTTCTCCTCTTTCATTTCTGATTTTGTGTATTTGGGTTCTCTCTCTTTGTTTCTTGGTGAGTCTAGCTAAGGGTCCATCAGTCCTGCTTATCTTTTCGGAAAACCAGCTCTTTGTTTCATTGATCCTTGAATTTTTTTTGGGGGGGGGGACTCTATGTCGTTTATTTTTGCTCTGATCATTACTATTTCCTTTCTTCTACTTGCTCTGGGGTTTTCTTCTTGTTTGCTCTCTATTTTTTTAAGTTGTGAGGTTAGATAGTCTATTGGAGACTTTTCTTGCTTCTTAAGGTAGGCCTGTAGTGCTATAAACTTCCCTCTCAGAACTGCTTTCGCTGCATCCCATAGATTTTGTGTTGTTGTGTGTTCATTTTCACTGGATGCCAGGAAGTTTTTAATTTCTTCCTTGCTCTCCTCATTCACCCATTCATTGTTTAATAACATGCTATTTAGCTTCCATGTGTACAAATGTCTTTGCATGTTCTTGTTGCAATTGATTTCTAGTTTCATGCCATTGTGATCTGAGAAGATGCTTGATATGATTTCAATCTTCTTGAACTTGTAGAGACTTAGTTTGTGTCCTAACATGTGGTCTATCTTTGAGAATGTCCCATGTGCACTTGAGAAGAATGTGAATTCTGTAGTATTGGGGTGTAATTCTCTATAGATATCTATTAAATCCATTTGGTCTAGTGCTTCATTTAGAGTCTCTGTTTCCTTGCTAATTTTTTGTCTAGAGGATCTATCCAGTGATGTCAGCGGGGTGTTGAAGTCCCCTGCTATGATTGTATTGCTATCGATTTCTCCTTTGAAGTCTTCCAGAAGATTTTTAATATATTTTGGTGCTCCTATATTGGGTGCATATATGTTTATCAAGGTTATATCTTCCTGTTGGATAGATCCTTTCAATATTATGTAGTGGCCTTCTTTGTCTCTAGTTATGGCCTTCATTTTGAAATCTATTTGATCAGATATGAGTATTGCTACCCCAGCTTTTTTTTCCCTTTCTGTTTGCTTGGAAGATTTTTTTCCATCCCTTCACTTTCAACCTATGTGAGTCTTTTGTTGTGAGGTGGGTCTCTTGTAAACAACATATAGATGAGTCATGCTGTCTTATCCAATCAGCTACTCTGTGTCTTTTTATGAGAGTATTCAATCCATTTACATTTAAGGTGATTATTGATATGTATTTATTTATTGCCATTTTTGTTTAGTGTGGTTCTATTTTTCTTCTTATTTCTCCTGTTAATTACAGCAGTCCTTTTAACATTTCTTGCAGTGCTGGTTTGGTGCTAATGTATTCCCTTACCCTTTTTTGTCTGGGAGGCTCTTTATTTGACCTTCTATTTTGAATGATAGCCTTGCTGGGTAGAGTAGTCTTAGATTCAGATCCTTGTTTTTCATGACCTTGACTACCTCATGCCATTCCCTTCTGGCCTGTGGTGTTCCTGTTGAGAAATCAGCTGAGAGCCTTATGGGGTTTCCTTTGTGGTTGCTTCTCTCTTGCTGCTTCTAGGAATCTCTCTTTGTCTTTCATTTTGGGCACTTTGATTACTATGTGTCTTGGTGGGGGCCTGTTTGGGTTCTTCTTCCTTGGGGCTCTCTGTGCTTCTTGAACTTGAGTGCCTTCTTCCTTCACCAAATTAGGGAAGTGTTCTGTCACTATGTCTTCAAATATATTCTCTAACCCTTGCTCATTTTCTTCTTCTTCGGGGACTCCTATGATGTGAATGTTATTGCATTTCCAGTTGTCCCACAGTTCTCTTAAGCTGTCTTCCTGTTTTTCAATTGTTTTTTCCTTTTGGTTTTCTGATTGGTTGATTTTTTCTACCCTATCTTCTAATTCACTGATCCAGTCCTCAGCTTAGTGACAGAACACTTCCCTAATTTGGTGAAGGAAGAAGGCACTCAAGTTCAAGAAGCACAGAGAGCCCCAAGGAAGAAGAACCCAAACAGGCCCCCACCAAGACACATAGTAATCAAAGTGCCCAAAATGAAAGACAAAGAGAGATTCCTAGAAGCAGCAAGAGAGAAGCAACCACAAAGGAAACCCCATAAGGCTCTCAGCTGATTTCTCAACAGGAACACCACAGGCCAGAAGGGAATGGCATGAGGTAGTCAAGGTCATGAAAAACAAGGATCTGAATCTAAGACTACTCTACCCAGCAAGGCTATCATTCAAAATAGAAGGTCAAATAAAGAGCCTCCCAGACAAAAAAGGGTAAGGGAATACATAAGCACCAAACCAGCACTGCAAGAAATGTTAAAAGGACTGCTATAATTAACAGGAGAAATAAGAAGAAAAATATAACCATTCTAAACAAAAATGGCAATAAATAAATACATATCAATAATCACCTTAAATGTAAATGGATTGAATACTCTCTTAAAAAGACACAGAGTAGCTGATTGGATAAGACAGCATGACTCATCTATATGTTGCTTACAAGAGACCCACCTCACAACAAAAGACTCACATAGGTTGAAAGTGAAGGGATGGAAAAAAATCTTCCAAGCAAACAGAAAGGGAAAAAAAAGCTGGGGTAGCAATACTCATATCTGATCAAATAGATTTCAAAATGAAGGCCATAACTAGAGACAAAGAAGGCCACTACATAATATTGAAAGGATCTATCCAACAGGAAGATATAACCTTGATAAACATATATGCACCCAATATAGGAGCACCAAAATATATTAAAAATCTTCTGGAAGACTTCAAAGGAGAAATCGATAGCAATACAATCATAGCAGGGGACTTCAACACCCCGCTGACATCACTGGATAGACCTCTAGTCCAAAAATTAGCAAGGAAACAGAGACTCTAAATGAAGCACTAGACCAAAAGGATTTAATAGATATCTACAGAAAATTACACCCCAAAACTACAGAATTCACATTATTCTCAAGTGCACATGGGACATTCTCAAAGATAGACCACATGTTAGGACACAAACTAAGTCTCTACAAGTTCAAGAAGATTGAAATCATATCAAGCATCTTCTCAGATCACAATGGCATGAAACTAGAAATCAATTGCAACAAGAACATGCAAAGACATTTGTACACATGGAAGCTAAATAGCATGTTATTAAACAATGAATGGGTGAATGAGGAGAGCAAGGAAGAAATTAAAAACTTCCTGGCATCCAGTGAAAATGAACACACAACAACACAAAATCTATGGGATGCAGCGAAAGCAGTTCTGAGAGGGAAGTTTATAGCACTACAGGCCTACCTTAAGAAGCAAGAAAAGTCTCCAATAGACTATCTAACCTCACAACTTAAAAAAATAGAGAGCAAACAAGAAGAAAACCCCAGAGCAAGTAGAAGAAAGGAAATAGTAATGATCAGAGCAAAAATAAACGACATAGAGTCCCCCCCCCCAAAAAAAAATTCAAGGATCAATGAAACAAAGAGCTGGTTTTCCGAAAAGATAAGCAGGACTGATGGACCCTTAGCTAGACTCACCAAGAAACAAAGAGAGAGAACCCAAATACACAAAATCAGAAATGAAAGAGGAGAAATAACAGCTGACACCACAGAAATACAAAAGATCGTTAACAACCACTATGAACAATTGTATGGCAACAAATTCGACAATCTAACCAAAATGGACAAATTCCTAGAAACATATAGTCTCCCAAAACTGGACCGGGAAGAGATAGAAAACTTGAACAGACCAATAACAACAGAAGAAACTGAATATATAATCAAGACTCTCCCAGCAAACAAAAGCCCAGGCCCAGATGGCTTCACGGGGGAGTTTTACCGAACCTTCAAAGAAGAAGTAATACCCATTCTCCTCAAACTATTTCAAAAAATTCAAGAAGAAGGAAGACTTCCAAACACGTTTTATGAGGCCAGCATAATTCTAATTGCAAAATTTAAAAAAAGATACTACAACAAAAGAAAACTACAGGCCAATATCCCTGATGAACATAGACACCAAAATCCTGAACAGAATACTAGCAAATTGGATCCACCAACACTTCAAAAAAAGTATTCACCATGACCAAGTGGGATTTATTCCAGGGATGCAAGGCTGGCACAATATTCGCAAATCAATAAATGTGATACACCACATAAACAAAATGAAGAATAAAAACCACATGATCATATCAATAGATGCCGAAAAATCCTTCAACAAAATCCACTATCCATTTCTGATAAAAACACTCAGCAGTGTGGGAATAGAGGGATCATATCTCGACATAATAAAGGTAATATATGAAAGACCTACAGCCAACATCATACTCAATGGGCAGAAATGAAAAGAATTTTCCTTAAGAACAGGAACAAGACAGGGATGCCCACTTTTGCCACTCTTATTTAACATAGTACTGGAAGTCTTAGCCACAGCAATCAGACAGGAAGAAAAAATAAATGGGATCCAAATTGGAAAGGAAGAAGTGAAACTGTCATTATTTGCAGATGACATGATACTATACGTAGAAAACCCCAAAGACTCCATCAAAAATTTACTAGACTCTAGACTTAATAAATGAATTTAGCAAATTAGCAGGATAAAAAATTAACGTCAAGAAATCGATGGCAGCCCTGGCCAGTTTGGCTCAGCGGTTAGAGTGTCTGCCTGCGGTCCGGAGAGACCTGGGTTCGGTTCCCGCTAAGGGCATGTACTTCGGTTGCAGTTTGTCCCCGGCCCTGGTTGGTCGTGCGGGTGGCAGCCACTCGATGTGTCCCTTCACGTCGATGTTTCTCTCTCTCTCCCTTCCTCTCTCTCCCTCCCACTCTATCTGTACAAAAAAAAATGGAAAAATATCCTCGGGTGAGGATTAAAAAAAAAAAAAAAAGAAATTGATGGCATTCTTATACACGAATGATGAACTCACAGAATGAGACACTAAGAAAACAATCCCATTACCACTGCGGCAAAAAAATTAAGATACCTAGGAATAAACTTAACCAAAGAAATAAAGGACCTATTCACAGAAAACTACAGGTCATTGAAAAAAGAAATAGAGGAAAATATTAAAAAGTGAAAGCACATACCCTGATCATGGATTGGAAGAATTAACATCATTAAAATATCCATACCACCCAAAGCAATCTATAGATTCAATGCAATCCCCATGAAAATACCAACAGCATACTTCACAGAACTAGAACAAATACTTCAAAAGTTCATATGGAACCAAAAAAGACCTCAAATAGCCACAGCAATCTTGAGAAAGAAGAGCAAAATAGGGGGATCTCATTACCAGATTTCAGGTTATACTACAAAGACGCTATAATCAAAACAGCCTGGTACTGGCACAAGAACAGGCACATAGACCAGTGGAACAGAACAGAGGACCCAGGAATGGACCCAAGGCAATATGCTCAATTAATATTTGATAAAGGTGGCAAGAGAATACAGTGGAGTAAAGGTAGCCTCTTTAATAAATGGTGTTGGGAAAATTTGACAGCTTCATGCAAAAAAATGAAACTAGACCATCAACTTACACCCTACACAAGAATAAACTCGAAATGGATAAAAGACTTAAATGTGACTCATGAATCCATAAAAATCCTAGAAGAAACTGTAGGCAACAAAATTTCAGACATCATACGCAGCAGAATTTTCACTGACACATCACCTAAAGCAATAGAAACAAAGGAGAAAATAAACACATGGGACTACATTAAACTCAAAAGCTTTTGTACAGTAAAAGAAACAACAATCAAAATGGAAAGGGAACCTGCTATATGGGAGAGCATAATTGTCAACAATACATCAGATAATGGTTTATTTTCCAAAATATATAGAGTGCTCATACAAGTCAACAAAAGGAAGACAAAGAACCCAATTTAAAAATGGGCAGAGGACCTAAACAGACACCTCTCTAAACAGGAAATACAAACGGCCAAGAGACATGAAATAATACTCAACATCACTAATCATCAGATAGATGCAAATTAATACTACTATGAGGTATCACCTCACACCTGCCAGAATGGCTGCCATCAACAAATCATCAAACAACAAGTGCTGGTGAGGGTGTGGAGAAGAGGGGACTCTAGTACACTGCTGATGGGAATGCAGACTGGTGCAGCCACTATGGAAAAACAATATGGTATTGCCTCAAAAAATTAAAAATGGAACTGCCATTTGACCCAGTGATCCCACTTCTAGGAATATATCCTAAGACACCTGAAACACCTACCAGAAAGAATATATGTACCTCTTATGTTCATAGCAGCACTATTTACAATTGCTAAGATCTGGAAACAGCCCAAGTGTCCATCAACAGATGAGTGGATAAAAAAGCTGTGGTACATATATTCAATGGAACACTATGCAGCTGTAAGAAAGAGAGCTCTCTTATCCTTTGAGACAACATGAAGGGACCTGGAGAGTATTATGCTAAGCAAAATGAGCCAATCATGGAAAGACAAATACCACATGATCTCATTTATTTGTGGAATATAATGAACAAAATAAGCTGATGAACAAAACAGACCCAGAGACATAGAAAGGAGTATGGTTCGGACTGACAGACCTCAGAGGAGGGGGGCGGGGAGGATGGATGAGATAAACCAAAGAACTTATATGCATGTATGTGTGACCAATGGACATAGACAGCAATGCTGGGAGTGAGGAGGCTGGATGTGGAGGAGGGTGTCTGGGGGAGGGGAGAGAAACATCTGTAACAAAAATAAATTAATAAAAATTGAAAAAAAATAAAAATAATTATTCCAAAATAAAAACTTAATTTCTAAAGAATATAAAATTTGGCTTGTAATTTAGGAAAACTTTTCAAATGATCTTATTTAAAGACCTAAATATGTAAAAAGTGGGAAAATATTAGAGCAATGGAAATAAGCACACTTCTTACATATTCACCACATTTTTTCCACCCTATGTTATAACAGCGTATACCTATTTGTTTATCAAACCCAATGGGGCACAAGGGCATGCAAAAAAAGAAAAAAAAAACAACAACAAAAGAAGAATGAGTAATCATATTTACCGTGCCAGAAATTGATTAGTATATGTTCGAAATATGAAATTAGGGCAGAATCTTTCTTCAGCAGTTTGTCTCACCTCTTCCTGCATGATATATACACACACACAAATTTAGTGAAAAAAGTATATACTTAAAAGGAGCTATATCCATCATTCCATATATGAAGTATTCAAATTTTATTTTATTGGTCAGGATTCTGACTGACAAACAATGGAATCCATTCTCTGGTGAATTTAAGCAGGAAAAGTGTTTATTGAAAGATATTCAGTAGCTCGGGAATCACTGGGAGGGCTGGAGAAACAAACCCAAGGCATAGCTTCCAGGAAAAATGCCAAAACTATGCTGCAGATTAGCCTAATTTGGGGGGAGACGCCACTGCTGTTTGCTGTTGCCACCACCAAGCCCCTAGTGCCAGGACATCAGCTTGATTGCAAATGATAGGGCTTCTAGCCTCCGGCTCTTCTGCATCAGGAGCTCAAACTTGCAGCCACTGCCCCCACCCCTGAAAAGCAGCCAGCTGGAGTGTCATCTCTGCCAACAAATGGAAACTCACTGCAAGCCTGTTTTCTTCCTAGCTCAGCTCTGAATCCAAGTCTTGGATGGGGTTTTTATTCTAAATGGCAGAGCCTTGGTAACATGCCACATCCTAGCCATCAAAGAACCTGGGAATGTGAGTTTTGACTCTACATCTGAGAGATAAGACCTAGGGTGACGAACTCATCCCCACTTGGTCAGGATTGTCCTGGTTTTAGCAATTAAAGTCCCACATCTCAGGAAATCCACCAGTCCCAGGAAAACCAGGACAATCGGTCACTCTATTGAGACTTCATGACCTGTGCATTTTCCCAAATATAGAAAGGCTTTGAAAAAGATGATGGATGGGTAGCCACAACTATGATGCATATCGCCTACAATCATCAATGCACATTGATGGAAAGATAAATTTGAGGCAATTGCATCTGTAGTCAAATTAGTCAGAAGACTGACTGACCCATATTTGTGATCAATTGACTCATCTCCCTTTCTATTCTTCTCACTCTTCCTCAACTCAGGTGTCCTAGTTTATTCCTGTTCACACATAGTTATTTGTATAAATACCATTGTTGATATACATAGCCTTTCTTCCATCTTGAATTCATGACTTTCATTCGTTTGGCAAATCTCAGCCATTATTTCTTCAAATATTTTCTCGCCTTCATTCTGTCTGTTCTTTCTTTCTGGAACTCCAATTAGATGTACAGTATGCACTGCATAATGACATTTGGGTCGACAACAGACCACCTGTACGATGATGGTCCCACAAGATTATAATGAAGCTGAAAACTTCCTATTGCCTAGAGATGTTGTAGCCATCATAATGTCATAGCATAGTGCATCACTCCCATGTATGAGACAATGCTGGTTTACAGTGTCTATAAATTGTACAGTAGTGTATGGTAGTGTCCTGGGCCTTCACATTCACTCACCACTCACTGACTCACCCAAAGCAACTTCCAGTCTTGCAGGCTCTATTCACGCACGATCTGTGCCCTACACAGGAGTACCGTTTTAAAAAATCTTTTATGCTATATCTTTTCTATGTTTAGATACACAAATACTTACCATCATGTCACAATTGCCTACAGTATTCAGTACAGTAACATGCTGAGCAGGCTGGTAACCTAGGAACAATAGGCTATACAGCATAGCCTGTGTGTGTAGTAGGCTAGACCACCTAGGTTTGTGTAACTGCACTCTATGATGTTCCCATAAATGATAAAATCACCGAATGATGAGAATTTTGGAGGAACACAAACATTCTGCCTAAGGCATTGTATAAAACATAAAATTCAGCAGATTAAATAACTGTAAATCAAAACACCTATGTAACTCCCTGCCAGGTGAAGAATTAAGACATTACATGTACTCCAGAAATCTCCACGTATTGCTACTGAATCACACCCCTGCTCCTCCCTGTTATAGGAAACACTTCCCTGCCGTATCCTGCAATCTCTTCCTTAGTTTTTCTTACAGTTTTAATAACTATACACACTAACTATGCATGCATATATCTAGAGTTTTAATTTCAATGATTGTTTTTCATTTCTAAAAGTTCAATTTGATTCTTTTGAAAAATCTGCCTGGATATTCTTTATTATTTCCTGCTCCCTTCCATTGTTATTCTATCTGTAAACATTTCACAGACACAGAGTCCTTGCCTCGTCTTTATCTGATAATCCTAATACCTTCTGTCCTGGTCATCAGCTTCTCCTAGTTATTGTTTTAGCTGACTCACTTGTATTGGCTTGTTTTCTCATGTATTTAGTCTTTTTTTTTTTTTATGGTGAGCTCATATTTATTGTTCTTTTCTCTATCAAGATCTGTATTGACTTCTGCTGGACTCCAGGAGTTACATATCTGGAACTACTTTCATTTAATTTATTCATATTCAGGGCTAGCATCAATCTGTACATCAGAATCTAAATTATATCAGGTCCATGGTTACAGATGAACAAAGAAAGACCTCAGTATAGTCATCATCATGATCATCCTTATTAATATCATCATGATGTTGTTTTTCACCCAGAGCTCCCTCACAGGGTCCTGGCTCATGCAGGAGTTTCAGGGCCAGCAGCCCCATTTCCCAGTTTTCTCTGCCCACTCAACCCTGCCTATTGTAATAGCGCCATTTGTGCCCAAGGCAACTCAAACTTCTCTTTCTGTTACCCACTTCCTTGGTTTGATCACTCCCATTATTATTATTATCACTGGTTTGCCTTTATAATTTTTCTTCCCTTTACTGGATACTCAGCATTGCATTCAAAAGTATATTGCACACCTGGCTGATTTGGCTCAGCAGTGTCGGCCCATGGACCAAAGAGTCGTGGGTTCGCCCTGGCCAGTTTGGCTCAGTGGTTAGAGCGTTGGCCTGCGGTCCAGAGAAGCCCCAGGTTCAGTTCCCACTAAGGGCATGTACCTCGGTTGTAGTTTGCCCCGGCCCTGGTTGGGTCGTGTGGGTGGCGGCCACTCAATGTGTCCCTTTCACATTGATGTTTCTCTCTCTCTCTCTCTCTCTCTCTCTCTCTCTCTCTCTCTCTCTCTCTGTCTCTGTCTCTCTCTCCCTCCCTCCCTCCCTCTCCCTCCCACTCTATCTGAACAAAAAACGAAAAAATGTCCTCGGGTGAGGATAAAAAAAAAAAAGAGTCGTGGGTTCAATTCCAATCAAGGGCACGTACCCCAGTTGAGGTTTGGTCCCCAGCCCTGGTCAGGGTCATGCAGGAGGCAACCACTCGATGTGCATCTCTCAAATCAATGTCTCTCTCTCTCTCTCTTTTTCTCTCTCTCTTGCTCTCTCTTTCTCTCTCTTTCCCCCTCCCTCTCTGTCTGAAAATAAATGGAAAAATATCCTCAGGTGAGGATTTAAAAAAAAGTATATTGCAGTGTATCCAAAAACTGTATCTGTTGTAGCAACAGGGCTTTTCAGTATGTCTAGTATCCTAGAAAGCAAGTTTCCCATGTCAAAAATAACTTCTAACAAGTGCAAAGGTAATAAGAGAAATGTAATAAGAGAAATGTAGGTATCACTACTCATGTATTAATTCAGCAACTATAAAATAAGTTTGATAACATACTCTCAGTGAGAATTTGGGGAAATCAGCAGTTATTTCCATACGTTGCTGGGGGCAGTATAAACCAGTACCACTTTTAGGAAGAGCAATCTAGCCATTTCTGTCATCATTATAAATACATACATTGTTTGACCTAGAAATTACCTTCGAGAATTGATTTTACAAGTACAGCACTTTTCAAGCTTATTTATTGCAGTATTGCCTGTCATAGCCAAATATTTGAAAGACCTTACATGCCTTTTAACTATTTCAGTAAATTATAGTAGATGGGTGAAAAAGGTGAAGGGATTAAGAAGTACAGCTTGGCAGTTATAGAATATTCATGGAAATATAAAATATGGTATAGAAAATATAGTCAGTAATAATGTAATAACTGTATATGGTGTCAGGTGGGTACTGGAAATATTGGGGGATCACTTAGTAAGTTATGTAATGCCTAATCACTGGGGTGTATACCTGAAACCAATATAATATTGTATGTCAACTGTAATTGAAACATTTAAAAAATGATCCAAATAAAAAGAAAACTGAAAGAAAAGCAATCAAGATACAAAAACTAGACTATTATGCATTACTTTTACTAATGACATTTTAATATACTCATATGATGCACTATTCAAGATACATCTTCCACCCTGGCTGGTTTGGCTCAGCGGTTAGAGCATCAGCCCGCGGACCAGAGTCCCGGGTTCAGTTCCCGCTAAGGGCATGTACCTTGGTTGCAGTTTGTCCCCAGCCCAGGTTGGATCATGCGGGTGGCAACCACTTGATGTGTCCCTTTCATGTCGATGTTTCTCTCCCTCTCTCTCTCTCTCTCCCTCCCTCCCTCCCTTCCTCCCTCCCATTCTATCTGAACATCAAATGGAAAAATGTCCTTGGGTGAGGATACAAAAAAAAAAAAAAAAGATACATCTTCAATGGAAAATATAAGGTACAGAGCAGCATGCATTTTATGCTGTGTTTTTCAAAAATATATTCACATACTTGTTTGGAGAGTCTTAAAACATTATTGGCATGGTGCACAAAACATGCTGTCAGTGTCTGCCACCTTCAGTTTAGGGAAGTGGGTGCCTGAAGAAGGAAGGTAAGACTGAAGACTTATCATTGTAACCCCTTTTGTACTTTTTGCATTTGAAACCCTGTGAATCTGTCATCTATTTGAAAAGGATTTGTCAGCTTTCGGTCGGCCTTCCAAGGGCTGAAGAGGGAGTGCCCAAGACAAGCTCTGCTTTCTTCTCTGTTTGGCCTAAGGCTGTTCCCACCCCAGGGGAGAGGGAGTGTGGAGCAATCTGGAAGCCAGGTTGTCCAAGTTAGACTGGGCGAGCTAGTGCTGATTCACTGTCCCTACAATGGGCTCCTGACCTCCTCAGGTAACTGGGAATGACTCCTCCAGCTCTTTGTTTTATTGCTTTCCCCCAGAAATTTGGAATGTTGCAGATGGTTGTGTTTTGACGGGATTTTAATGCATACACAAATGTACAAAATTTCAGCATTAAAGTCTTGAAAAGCAGCAGTTCTCTCTTTGTCTTGCTTAGGTCCTGTGTTTTGTGTTTTATGTTTGTTGCTCCCGACCAACAGTTTGAACTTGAGACAAATTACCAGATGATACTTCGGACATCTCTCGGAGGAGTTTCATTTCTTAATCCAAAAACTTGGGAAGGAAAGGAGATAAGGAGGTTTCTGGAGTGAGTGCAATCACACAGCATGTGCAGCTTTGTAATTCAAAATTAGAACTAGACAATTCAACATTTGAACTAGGAAGTTCAATATTCAAACTGAAATTCCAGGAAAAAATACACATTCCACCACTTGATTGCACAATTCTGTTTCAAAAAAAAAAAGGCAAAAATATAAATGCCACAGAAAAACTTAATCATTTGTTTTGTTTTCACTTTTTTGCTGTCTTAGGCTGAAATGTTTCAGGTATGCAGAAAAGTAGAGAATATTCCAAAGAACATCCATGCACCTACAAGAAAAACTTTGTGAAATCTTAATCTGTAACCATATTTGCTTCAGACAATTATTCTCAAAAAAAAGAAATCATTTTGGATGTGGTTTGAGGCTCCCTTGTCCCTCTCCCTCTTTCATCTGTTTCCCTCCCTCCCTAGAGGTAACTGTCTTCAGAGATTGGTGTTTATCATTCCCATGCATGCTTTATGCTTTTGCACCATGTACAGGCATTCATAAACAAGCTACAATACTGTCTTTCATGTTTTAAACATGATATGCATGATCGTTTGGATCCACCATTCATCAGCTTCCCTTCTGTAGTCAACTATTTCTGTTGAAGGACACATGAGCTATTTCTGTTTTTCCTCTTCAAGAATGCTGCAATAGAAATTTTGTACTTGTCTCCTTGTATATATGTGAGGCACTTTCTGTAAACTAGGAGACAACTGGTGTTCGGATATGCCTTCCCTTAATGTTTCTAGATAACAACTTATATTCAAACTTGGTCAGACCATTTTACCCAAAGTTTTCTAGGTATGTTTCCTAGGTTTAGGGAGCAGCACGAGAAAGTGTGTTTTGGATCCAACTACTAATTTCGCAATTAATCTGCAACAGACGTTGTCGGGACCCCACCCGTCCCCCTCACTCTTAGCACTTTAGTGCATACCAACCAACTCCCAACTGCCAATACTTGCATTGTTTTACACTTGAGAACATTCTCTGGCTGTCAGAGACAGCATTTCTGTTGGAACAGCAATAACATTCGGGGAAGGCTGGGGAATTTATATCCCCTGGGAGCTGTCTTAACCAATGACTGATGGGAGTTGGTGTATCAATACCTCAGCTCCCTCATTCTTTAGGCAGGATAACTCTGAGCCATGAGTTTTATCCAGATTTTTGGAATGCCCAGCAAGATTAAGTCACAGTTGCCCACAGTGATAATCTGCTTGATATCAAACCCTGTATTCAGCAATTCACTCTTATTTCCCTGCTCTCCCTCCAGTGTCCTGGGACTACCTACCAAATAAACTACTTGCACTCAAACCCTGGGCTGGGAGACTGTTTCTGGGGGAACCCAACTAGACTCTGATTAGCTCAAATGAATATGCATTCAGCTGCTGGTAAGGGTCATAGGTTTGGGGGAAAGGTCAGCAATTGTAGTTGGCTCATAACCACATCACACACAAGAAGAAGATAAAATAATTTGCATATTATTCAGAGACAGGATACAATAAACACTTTGTTGTTTGGTTCTTGGAGCAGATTAGACAATAATCTTATAAAGGAAGTGTTAATAGCTGCTATACCAGGAAGCTTTCCTTTGAAAGCCACTCCTTATTTTTGATTCCAAATATCTTCAAGTGCAAAAGGGCAGTGGTTTACATATAAAAATCACTTTATTTGCAGAAAATATCTTTTTAAAGCCTAGGTTTTACTGTAGCCTTTTGTGCCCTTTTCTGTTTTGTTGTTCTATTTTATTATTTTCCAAAATTGCACAACCAACCAGCGGCTCTATGCATGAACATTGGGCTGCAGACACTGCACATTGATCCTTGTCTTGTGGAGTATCAAAATTGATTACCTTTCTAAACTTTTTAAGCAAATTTTTAATAAAAAAGCATTTCTTGCAATGAATTCTGCAAAGATAATGGATAGGATTTTTTTTAGCTAAAAATTATGAAGTAAGATAAATCATTTAGTCACGTCACGTAGAAAGGCCAAGGCTATTGCTGGACACTGAATCTTTGTGTCACCCCAAAATTAATATGGTGAAATCCTAATCCCCAAAGTGATGATATTTTGAGGTGGGATCTTTGAGAGGTGATTATTTCATGAGGGTGGAGCCCTCATAAATGGGATTAGTGCCATTGTACTAGGAAGTGGGCTCTCATCAGACACTGAATCTGCCAGTACCTTGATCTTGGATCTCTAGCCTCCAGAACCATGGGAAATACATTTCTGTCTAAGCTGACCAGTCTATGGTATTTCATTATGCCAACCCAACCAGACTTAAACAAGTACAGAACATGAATCACCCTATACTGAGTAGCAGGCAACGAAAGTTTTAAGTCTCATTTTTCATATTGATGGAAACAGCTTTGGGCTGCAGGCAAAATTGCATTTCTCACTGCAGTGCTGGATTAACTGACTTGTGAAGACCTGTCTTCAAATTCAAGAGCTTGTTTTCATGGTTAACGTTCTTGTACTGCATTTATTAAGACACATGACACATTGATGGGCATTAGAAAGCTCATACTTAAAAACTCACCATCTAAAGTGGAGTGTGATTTGAATATTGTAGATCTGGCTTAAAGTCCCAACTTGGATGTGTTTTGTGTGTGTTTTTGCTATTATGATAGGAAAATTACTTAACTTCTCTAAATTCAACAACCTCATGTGTAAAATAGTGATAACAATGGAATACTATGCAGCTGTAAGAAAGAAAGATCTCTTACCCTTTGAGACAACATGGAGGGACATGGAGAGTATTATGCTGAGCGAAATAAGCCAGTCAGAGAAAGACAAGTACCACATGATCTCACTTATATGTGGAATATAATGAACAAAGTAAGCTCTAGATCAAAACAGACCCAGAGACATGGATGTAGAGAACAGAATGACAAACCTCAGAAGGAAGGGGGGTGGAGGTGGGAAGAGATAAACCAAAGAACCCATATGCATAGATATATAACCAATGGACACAAACCATAGTGTGGGGAAGACAGGAGGGGGTGGGAGAGGTGAAGGGGGTCAATGGGGGAAGAGGGAGAACATCTGTAATACAACAATAAAGATGAAAATTAAATTAAATTAAAATAAAATAGTGATAATCATAGTACCTTTGTCACTGATGTCCCCATAGAATTCTACACCTTATCCTGTGGCCTCTAGAATGAGGAGGAGAATACTCTAATTTATAAATCTCATGACCAAAAGCAAAGAGGCAAAGTAGTGTTTTGAAAGAATATTTTTCCAACTACCTTTTCTAATTAACTTATATTAATGTAAAAAACAACAACAACAAAAAAAACTGCAGAATATATGAGTACAAAAAATAAAAATGAAACATTTTCTTATCACCTGGAGAAAAGTATCAGTAATTGTTATCTTTGTATATGTTGTAACCCCCAATTTTTTTGTTTTTTTCAGTATTCAATCTTTTTTTTAATTAATTAATTTATTTTTGTTACAGATGTTTCCCTTTTTCCCCCACTGAATCCCCCCTTCCCCTCCCTCCCTGCCCTGTTCCCCAGCTTAGTTGTCCATGTCCATTGTTCATGCATACATGCATATAAGTTCTGTGGTTTATCTCTCCCCACCACCCCCTCTTCTGGGGATTGTCAGTCTGTACCCCACTTCCACATCTCTGGAACTATCCCATTCCTCAGACATTATGTTCATTATATTCCACAAATAAGTGAGATCATATGATACTTGTCTTTTTCTGTTTGGCTTGTTTCACTTAGGGTAACACTTTCCAGGTCCCTCCATGTCGTCTCAAAGGATAAGAGATCTTTCTTTCTTACAGCTGCATAGTACTCCATTGTGTATATGTACCACTGATTTTTTATCCATTCGTCTACTGAAGGACACTTGGGCTGTTTCCAGATCTTAGTTATTGTAAATAGTGCTGCTACAAACATGGGGGTACATATATTCTTTCTGATCGGTGTTTCAGGTTTCTTAGGTATATTCGTACAAGTGGGATCACTGAGAAAAATGGAAGTTCAATTTTTAATTTTTTGAGGTAACACCATATTGTTTTCCATAGTGGCTGCACCAGTCTGCATTGCCACCAGCAGTGTACTAGAGTCCCCTTTTCTCCACACCCTCGCCAACACTTGTTTGATGATTTGTTGATGGCAGCCATTCTGACAGGTGTGAGGTGATGCCTCATTGTTGTTTTAATTTGCGTCTCTCTGATGATTAGTGATGTTGAGCATTTCTTCATATGTCTCTTAGCCATTTGTATGTCCTGTTTGGAGAGGTGTATAGTTCCTCTGCCCATTTTTTAATTGGGTTCTTTGTCTTCCTTTTGTTGAGTTGTGTGAGCACTCTATATATATTGGAAATTAACCCCTTATCGGATATATCATTGGCAATTATGCTCTCCCATACAGTGGGTAGCCTTTCCGTTTTGATGTTTCTTTCACTGTGCAGAAGCTTTTGAGTTTGATGTAGTCCCAGGTGTTCATTTTCTCCTTTGTTTCTGTTGCCTTAGGGAATGTATCAGTGAAAATTCTGCTGTGTATGATGTCTGAAATTTTGTTGCCTAGAGTTTCTTCTAGGATTTTTATGGATTCATGAGTCACATTTAAGTCTTTTATCCATTTTGAGTTTATTCTTGTGTAGGGTATAAGTTGATGGTCTAGTTTCATTTTTTTTGCATGTAGCTGTCCAAGTTTCCCAACACCATTTATTAAAGAGGCTGTCTTTACTCCACTGTATTCTCTTGCCACCTTTGTCAAACATTAATTGAGCATATTGCCTTGGGTCCATTTCTGGGTTCTTTGTTCTGTTCCACTGGTCTATATGTCTGTTCTTGTGCCAGTACCAGGCTGTTTTGATTACAGTGGCTTTCTTGTATAACCTGAAATCTGGTAATGTGATCCCTCCTATTTTGTTCTTCTTTCTCAAGATTTCTGTGGCTATTCAAGGTTTTTTTGGTTCCATATGAACTTTTGAAGTATTTGTTCTAGTTCTGTGAAGTATGTCATTGGTATTTTGATGGGGATTGCATTGAATCTATAGGTTGCTTTGGGTAGCGTGGACATTTTAATAATGTTAATTTTTCCAATCCATGAACAGGGTATGTGCTTCCACTTTTTTATATCTTCCTCTATTTCTTTTTTCAATGACCTGTAGTTTTCTGTGAATAGGTCCTTTATTTCTTTGGTTAAGTTTATTCCTAGGTATCTTAATTTTTTTTTTTTTTTGCCGCAGTGGTAAATGTGATTGTTTTCTTAGTTTCTTTTTCTGTGAGTTCATCATTGGTGTATAAGAATGCCATCGATTTCTTTTTTTTGGGGGGGGGGGGTTAGTGCTCTTTATTTGGCTTTTTTTTTCAAATCTTTATTGTTGGATGTAAAATGTATTACAGATGTTCCACATTTTTCCCCCATTGACCCCCTCCTCCCCACTCCCACCCCCCTCCCACCTTTTCCCACACTATTGTCTGTGTCCATTGGTTATGCATATAAGTTCTTTGGTTTATTTCTTCCCACCACCCCCCCAACCCCTTTCCCTTTGAGGTTTGTCAGTCTAGCAATGAATTTGTGCTTCTTAATCCCTTCAACTTTTTCACCCATTCCCCCAACCCCCTCCCATCTGGCAACCGACAAAATGTTCTCTGTATCTATGAGAATGTTTCTGTTCTACCTGTTCATTTTGTTTTTAGATTCCATTGTTGATAGATATGTATTCATTGCCATTTTGTTTGTTCATACATTTTCTTTTTCTTCAAAAAGACCCTTCATCATTTCATATAATAACGGTTTGGTAGTGATGAACTCCTTTAACTTTTTCTTGTCTGGGAAAGTTTTTATATGTCCATCAATTCTAAATGACAGCTTTGCAGGATAGAGTAATTTTGGTTGTAGGTTCTTGGTTTTCATCACTCTGAATATTTCTTGCCACTCCCTTCTGGCCTGCAAAGTTTCTTTTGAGAAATCAGCTGACAGCCTAATGGGAACTCCCTTGTAGGTAACTAGCTGCCTTTCTCTTGCTGCTTTTAAGATTCTCTCTTTGTCTTGAACCTTTTGCATTTTGATGATGATGTGTCTTGGTGTGGGCCTCTTGGGGTTCATCTTGTTTGGGACTCTCTGTGCTTCCTGGACTTGTATGTCTGTTTCCTTCACCAAGTTAGGAAAGTTTTCTGCCATTATTGTTTCAAACAGGTTTTTGATTTCTTGTTCTCTCTCTTCTCCTTCGGGCACCCCCAAGATGCGAATGTTGGCACGCTTGAAGTCGTCCCAGAGGCTCCTTACACTATCCTCATTTTTTTTTATTCTTTTTTCGTTTTGCTGTTCTGATTGGGGATTTTTTGCTTCCTTATATTCCAAATCGATGGTTTGCTCCTTGGATTTACATACTCTATTATTGAAGCTGTGTAAGTTATTCTTTATTTCAGTTAATGCCTCCTTCAATTCTAACTGTGTATCCATGATTTCTAACTGGTCCTTTTTTATGCTCTTGAGACCCTCCCTAAGTTCACTGAGGTTCTCACTAAGTTCATTGAGCATCCTTATAAGCAGTATTTTGAACTCAGCATCTGTTAGGTTGCTTATCTCCATTTCGCTTAGTTCTTTTCTTGGGGTTTTGTTCTGTTCTTTCATTTGGGACCTGTTTCTTTGTCTCCTCATTTTGGCTGCCTCCCTGTGTTTGTTTCAGTGTATTACTTAATGAGAGGTATGGGGCTCGCTGAGACCAGATGCTGCTCATTTGAAAGAATTTAGGAAAAACCTGAAGCAGGATCCAAGACAGGCCAATCCTATGGTTAAGCGAGTGGCAACAGCTTGGGTGGGCTTGAAAGTTGGGTGGGGCGGGGCCTCAGGGAGTCAGCAGGGTGGGGCTACCTGTGTGAGTCAGGTTGCTGGAGTCCCAGATATGGAGACTGTCTGCCTCCCCCGGGAAGGGCTCACCAAAGGAACAAAGGCCTCTTACAGCACGTTTGTCCCCGAGAAAGCCCCCTCTCCAGCCCTCGCTCCAATGCCAAACAGCTCAGTTCTTCCCTGTGTGTCTCTGGTGCCCCTCGAGCTGCCTCCCCTCAAGCTTAGAGGGAGAGAGTTCAATAAGTCCGTGCGCGGGCCCTTTAGGGAGCTGCCTGGGGCTCCAGCCGCTTCAGCTTCCCTGAGCCTCAGTTTCCGCTGGTTTTTCCAGCCAGAAGTTATGGGGACTTCTCTTCCTGGCACTGGAACCCTGAGCGGGGCACCAGTCTGGATGTAGCTGCTGATTTAATTTCGTAGTTGTAGGACTTCCATTCAGCTTGATTTCAGGCAGTTTTGAATGATGGTTGTTCTGTAGTTTAGTTGTAACTTTGATGTGGTTGTGGGAGGACGCGATACTGCGTTTACCTACGCCGCCATCTTGACCGGAAGTCTCTGCCATCGATTTCTTCACGTTAATTTTTTAGCCTGCTACTTTTCAAAATTCATTTATTAAGTCTAGTAAATTTTTGATGGAGTCTTTGGGGTTTTCTACGTGTAGTATCATGTCATCTGCGAATAATGACAGTTTCACTTCTTCCTTTCCAATTTGCATCCCATTTATTTTTTCTTCTTGTCTGATTGCTGTGGCTAAGAAATCCAGTACTATGTTAAATAAGAGTGGCGAAAGTGGGCATCCCTGTCTTGTTCCTGTTCTTAAGGGAAATTCTTTTCATTTCTGCCCATTGAGTATGATGTTGGCTGTAGATCTTTCATATATGGCCTTTATTATGTGGAGATATGATCCCTCAATTTGCACACTGCTGAGCGTTTTTATTAGAAATGGATGCTGGATTTTGTCGAAGGCTTTTTCGGCATCTATTGCTGTGATCATGTGGTTTTTATTCTTCATTTTATTTATGTGGTGTATCACGTTTATTGATTTGCGAATATTGTACCAACCTTGCATTCCTGGAATAAATCCCACTTGGTCATGGTGAATAATTTTTTTGGTGTATTGCTGGATCCAATTTGCTAATATTTTGTTCAGGATTTTGGCATCTGTGTTCATCAGGGATATTGGCCTGTAGTTTTCTTTCTTTGTAGTGTCTTTTTCTGGTTTTGGAATTAGAATTATGCTGGCTTCATAAAACAAGTTTGGAAGGCTTCCTTCTTCTTGAATTTTTTGAAATAGTTTGAGGAGAATGGGTATTAGTTCTTCTTTGAATGTTCGGTAAAACTCCCCTGTGGAGCCATCTGGGCCTGGGCTTTTGTTTGCTGGGAAAGTCTTGATTATATCTTCAATTTCTTCTGTTGTTATTGGTCCGTTCAAATTTTCTGTCTCTTCCCGGTCCAGTTTTGGGAGACTATGTGTTTCTAGAAATTTGTCCATTTTGCTTAGATTGTCGAATTTGTTGCCATACAATTGTTCATAGTAGTTGTGAAAGATCTTTTGTATTTCTGTGGTGTCAGCTGTTACTTCTCCTCTTTCATTTCTGATTTTGTGTATTTGGGTTCTCTCTCTTTGTTTCTTGGTGAGTCTAGCTAAGGGTCCATTAATCTTGTTTATCTTTTCAAAGAACCAGCTCTTTGTTTCATTGATACTTTGAATTGTTTTTTTATACTCTATGTCTGCTGTAACCCCCAATTTTTACACAAATGTATCAAGTATACCATGTTATAAGCTGCTAAAAGTATCATGAAAAGTGCCCCATATCATTAAATGGTCTTGATAACGTGTTTGCTTGTTTATATGACTAGTTGGCATTATAGCTAACGAAGGTAATTTATTTAACCAATTTTCTCAGTTTCCTGGCCTTTGGATTTGTCCCTTCCCAATTTTCTATGCATCAATGACATTCTTTGATGATACACATTTATGTACGTACATCTATCTCTGTTTCCATCCCCTAAATTCCTAGATGAGCAATCACTAGTTCAAACAACAAGAACACTTTTAAAACTTCTGATACCTATGCCAAATTGTCCTCCCTAAAGTTTGTTCCTATCTACACTGATTCATGGTGCGAGGGGGTGTTAAGACACAAAATATTTTATCATCTGACAAGAGTTACTGCAGATACTATGAGAGAAAGGAAACCTCCAGACCTCACACACCCATTCTTATTTTAAATTTGGCTTAAATTTGAACCTCAACACATTTAGAAATTTCAACATGTCTTGGTTCTCTAGAAGCTAATAAACTAAATGAGAATGCTAAGTCATGAATACCAAGCTTGTCCCTACAATTATCGTTTAAAATCAGTGATGACTGCTAGATTCTAGAAGACACAGGCAACTCTGATTTGTTTCTTCATCTTCAGGACCTGACTCCCATCTGGTGTATTTTATGTCCTGGCTTCACTGAAAGAACCCCTCTGCAACACTCCCCAGTTGTACTACTTCCCAGTTTGTTTGTGAGATGTGATCTAAGGTGCTGAATTAAATCCCATAAGGCATTGATGGATAATAACGTTCTTTCTTTTCATTCCACACTTACTAGGCACCTATTATGTGCCAAAGATCTGTACTATGAATGAAGATATGAAGTCCAGCGGCCTTCACAAAGAAGGTAATTTTTAAATTGCTTGAAAATGAGGACTTCCAATGTTTAACTCAAGAAATGTCATAGCACAAAGAAGGAAAATACAAATGGTAAAAAGGGCGGTGGGGGGATCAAAAGGCTGTGTATTTCTGAAGGTGATGGCATGCTGATCAGTTGCACCAAAGGGCCTGTGCTCACAGCTCTCCTAACTCACATCCTTCTGTGCAAGCTTGCATGACAGCAAGAGTGCCAAGCCTATCCCTAACCCTGATCCTAACTCTAACCCTAACCCTAGCCTCCAGGCTTTTCCTACTCCAAACCTCCTTTAAGAAACTCCTCAAAGCACTATTTTCCAACACTAAGAAAGCCACATTGGTTTCAGCTGCTCAGGTGTTTATGTTTCACAGTAACTGACAAGATGGCATGCCTGCAGATGCCTGGGTGGCAGAAATTTCCTGCAAGATGATGGATGCCTCCCTAGGCTGCTCTGTCTTCTGCTCCCTGCTGCCAGCTTCACTGCTCCCCCCACCCCAGTGTCCTCATCTCCTGCTGCTCACTTCCCCTCACAGTGTCCCTGAAGAAACTTTCTACAAACTCCCCTTTCTGTCCTCTGCACGCTCCATCGATAGCATCCCTGTTTCTATATTCCCACTTCTCTGCCCTTCTAATCCACTAATCTTTCATGTTATGTCTGCTTGCCTGTGTTGAGCCACATTTTTCTCTTCTTCTAACCCACAAAAGTACCTACAGAAAAAATCTAGAGAGAACTTATGAGTTGCTGTATTTCAGGACAAGACCTGGAATAGAGATTATAATTGTTGTATATGGAAATCTTATAGGAGCTTCGAAAAAATTGCAGACATATTACCCTACATAGTGCCCTTATTTTTCAGCTGATGTGCATTTGACATAAAGATGCTTTTCATTGATTTTGAAGCCACACTTGCTTGTGACCATTTTCAGCTCCAGAGAAGTTAAAAATCATGAGCCCAATGCTGTTGGCCATGTTCTCTCCCCATCCCTCCAGAAGCAGCTGCTTGGCGCAACTGACTAATTTCCCTGCAGGAAGGGGACTTGTCAGGTTCACAATTTAATGATTTTTTTTGGTCTTCTACAAATTATAAAGTGCTGCTCTACTGTGCCTTTCTTCCTTTCTGTATTTTTCTTCTCTCTTCCTACTAGCACGGAGACTTGTATTTCCTACCAAATAAGTTGACTAAAATGAGTCCATTTATTCACATTGATAACATCAGAAAAATAAAATAACTGCTTCTGTATTGTGCTAGAGCCTGCCTGCGTGAAAGTCACATGACTTATGCCAGGGTTTACCGACCTTAGCTCTACTAACATTATAAGCTGGACAATTCTTTGTTGGGGGGGAGGGGTTGTTCTGTATATTAAAAGATCCTTGGCCACTATCTAGTAAATGTCCCTAGTACCTCCCTGACAGTGATGACAATAAAAAAATTATTCAGACCCCAAATATCCTCCAGGGGATGCTATCATCTTTAGTCAGGAACCATTGGTCTACATTACATGGAGCATGAATGTTTCCCAAAGTGACATAAGCTTGGATAAAGCTACATTTTCTTTACTTTCCATGAGCTAATTAGATGCCAATTATCTTGAATATAAAAATCAATAAGGTTTATCAGGCTAGGATATCTACATAGGGTATCTTATGAATATAAGGCCTTTTATAACAATATCAATAACTTGGAATTAAGTGATTATTTAAGAATGACTAACCTCACCACTAAATGGAATGATAGAACAAACTAGAAATCGTTCACAGAGGTGCAGAGCATTGCATTGGGTATTTGAACTCATGGAACCTATCTAATTCCAGAGGGGAAAAAAGAAAAGGTTTATCATTGAATTGGGCCAGGGCAGGCCACATAAGTTGGCCACCATGGTCAGGATACTGGCACCAGGTACAGTATATATAAATATCTAATAGAGCAAAAGAGAAGACTGTCATAAGAGACAGCACAATAAAGTGTTATGAGTATTTAGACCTGACCCAGAAAGTACATTTTTAAAAATTTGAATCCAGTATTCTTCCCATTGTCCTAGTATGGCTCACTTGGTTGTCTACCTGCAGTGCATCCAAATGGAATTATTCTATGTAATATTAGCTCATTATACCCAACACACCACTATCTATAAACACATGATTTATTTTACTTGCATGGATGATGCCAACACCACTGTAATGTTAGCACTGAACCTAAACAAACACTCAGAAGGCGAGGCCGTGCCTTTCTGGCAGAACCTCACTGGACTACAATGTTTTACTTATATGCTGATGTGTCCATTACCTGTGAATGTTTCATGCTTTATAACCAGAGGGTGTTCTTATCTTTGAATATATCACAATGTTCCATTAAACAAACACCAACTTTGAGACTAATTTATTCTTTTATATTAAGATTGTCTGTCTTCTCAGAAAAAGATACTTGAAACTTAAAAAAAATCTTTAAAACCCCCAATTCTCCTAATTATTTAACTATTTGACTATATAAGAATAAAATGCATTAATCTGAATTTTAAATAACAAATGCAAGAATTGTTGATGATTCCTGCAATGTCCTAACATTGACTTTTCTCAAGTAAGTCAGTGTTTCCTAACCTCTTACTCACTATACTTGCTAGACAACTTTAAAAAATCCAGTTCCCCAGGTCCTATCCTGGAATTCTTACTTCATAGATCTGAAGTCAACCAAGGCATTTGCATTCCTTAAATATCCCTGTGAAATGGAATTACTATTCACAAAGATTCTCTGTGGCTGCCTGGGGAGAACCACACTTCACAGACCCACCTTGAAAATGAAACCACAGAATTTATATGCATGTATGCATGACCAATGGACATGGACAACTAAGCCGGGGACGGGGCAGGGGTGGGGTGGGGAGGGGGGTGCCAATGGGGTAAAAAAGGTAAAATATTTTTAACAAAAAAATAAATAAATAATTAAAAATAAAAAAAAGAAAATGAATGAACTTCGATTCTCTGCAGAGCCATCTCTCTGCCACAGCATACTGGGCAGGTGTCAGGGTGGATGCCTAGCAGAGGGCAAAGGAAGAAAAGGGGCTGCCAGCAAAAACACAACTTGGTTGGCATGCATCATACCATGCACCAGCTCCCTTCCTCCATCCTCCCTGGTCACCAGTGAGCCTGACTCTTTCCTTCCTTATTATGCTCTTATGAGAGCTTCCCAACACATTCAACCTACAGCCAATGGCCTTGGCTATTGATGTTTACAGAAGTCCATGGAATGCTTCTGCTTCTTGACAACTAAACCGAAGGGCAGGCTGGGGCTGCAGGGGGGTGAGGAGCTTTGAGGACCAGTGGAGCCCAAGAGATGATTACTTTTGGGCTGCAGAGATGGGTCCCAATGGAATACTTGATTCTAGCAAATCCTAAGGGGGAAAAAGGCATTAAGTGACTATAACCTCATCCTAAGTGGACTCAGGTTTTACTGCAAATAATGCAGCAGAGGATTTCTATTGTAAATCAAACAACTTTTATGTTTTCTTGTAGGACTAGTAGTCCCTTTATATGTATAGATTTCAACCCCTAAAAGGTGAAGGCAGTGGCACCCCTTCTTTGAACACAAACAGGAGTGCCCATTTTTTAGCTCAATAAACAAAACTACCCACGGCCATTCCTCTCATGAATCCCAAAACCTGTCGGGCTGTGTGGTCCAAACCCTATGTCAACCTATGGCACAAAATTCCGAATCTCATTCATCATACTGGAAATATATATAAAAATTCTGTGAGGATTTTGTGCAGTATTCAGCCTGAAAACAACCCTTGCTTGTTCCAATTCCAGCAAGTCTCTGCCTCTCTCTCACCCTAACTTGGATTGACTGAATCAACTCTGACACACTTGAGATCAAATCAAACATAAGTTGGCTGATTGGGCTCCTTGCTTGTGCTTCACTAAACACAGCAAAAACTGGTCCACCTTTTCAAAGGTCAGAGATTGCCTGACCACGAAGCAGAGAGATCATCATAAATTTATTACTTGACAATTTTATTGAGAAATTCACATTTCTAGACTCATTTCAGCACTATTTATGTATTTATGTATTTGTTTTGTTAATCTTCACCTGAGGATATTTTTTTAATTGATTTTCTAGATAGAGTGGAAGGAACGAAGGGAGGGAGGGAGAGAGATGTCAATGTAAAAGAGATACATCAATTGGTTGCCTCTTGCAGGACCCCAACCAGGGCTGGAAAATTGAAGCCGCAACCCATGTGCCTTTGACCAAGAATCGAACCTGAGACCTTCAGTCTTCAGACTGATGCTCTAACCACTGAGCAACTGTTCATGCATTTCAGCACAATTTAAATATTAAAGGGATAAAGGAAGTAAGAAAAGGCAAAAGGGGCAATGTATCACTTGTGCAAAAAAAAGCAACTCTTGGAATTTCCAGAAGAAATACTCAAAATAGCCAGAAAAGACAGAATATGTGTATTCACATTTGCATGTATTATTTCTACAACAGTATTTGAAGCTGCATCTCCTTGCTGTTCTCTCTCAGATAAAAATATGATGGCTTAATAAAATGTATGTTTTTATTATTAAGATTCATTACAGGCACTTTTTGAATTGGTTAGACTTAAATATTAGTAGCAAACAAAGGTAGTCTTTCTCAGTATTTTTTTTTTTTTTCTGGAGCAAGTCACAAGGCAAAGAAACTCCTATACGTAGTTGTTTCTGGACATTTCATAATTGCAAGCATGATGGAGATATATTTTTAAAAAAAGGAAAAGTTCAATGCCATTAAGCTTCAAGGAATTGCCTTTAAATGAAATTTAAACCAATATAAAAATGTAGGTTAGCAGGATTGGTATTAGTCTTTACCTTTCTTGGACTTAAATTACATGCTAATTAGATCAGTTTTATCAAAGGTATGGTACCCTTGCATCATTAAATAAGAGGTCTGTTTCTACCCACAAAGTACATTTGTATATGAATGTACAGAGAAATTTCTATCATCAAAGGCTTAACTAGACATGCAGGACTCATAAAGGGAGAAAATATGTACCATAAATATTAGAGTTTTAAAACTTGAAACAAATTTGAGTTATGAATTTCCAGCTCTAGGGCAGGAACATGAGAGATGGGGTGTCTGAATGATTTTCCTGCATGACACGCAAAGCATTGTTTTGCGTCATTGTAACCCAGCACCGGGGGAGTGAGCAGAGTCCAAACTGAGGCATTGTGTTTCTGCAAAGAAATTTAATCATAAGAGACATTGTATGCTAAACACATCATCCTTCAAGCTCTCCTAATATAATACATCAGACAAACTACATCAATTAAAATAATGTAACAAAACACTGAGGAAAGTAGGAAAGAGAAAATTGCCTGTGGTACTTCAAAGGTACCACATGTACCCCAAATTCCCTGGAGGATTTCCTGTATGGTAAAAATGCCACGTGAGTAAGCATACTTTCCAGCTGCAGAGCCCAAATACAGAGACTGATGAAGAGGGCTCAGGTTCTAGCTCTTCAAATAAAACTCCAGGTGTTTACCTCAAGGATTGCCTGGAAGAGACAAGTACAATTGGATGCCTAGATATGAGACTAAAGGAGCTTCAACGTGAAGGAAAAAATCATCCATCCAGAATTGACTTGTGGCCCCAGCACAGAGGATGCAAGATTGTAGTGATGTCCAGCTCAGCAGGGGGAAGGCCCCTCCGGGATGCTGGCCTCAATCCAGGCCAAGGAAAAACACACCTCCTCTCATCCCAACCTGAACCTCCCAAACCAACTTATATACATCAGAATAAAAGAGAACTCTAAGTCACCTTTGATGGTCCTGAAATTTTCTTCCACAAAAGAGACTTTTCTCAGTGCACTATTAATTTAAAGGAAGTCTGGCCAAACCATTTATGAAGGTGCATACTCCAAGGTAGAAAAATGAAGAAAAGGGATTCACTTTTTTGAACTTCTCTATTAATGAAATGGTTTCTAGTGGCTTGCAAAGATGGGGGGGTTGATTCTTTAAATATACCACCCTGCCTTTTTTTTTTTTTTTTTTTGAGAATACCCAAAAGAATGTGCTAAAGAGCATTATGAATGTTGGACCTGATTAAAGTCATGAGGATGACAAGGTTCTAGAAATAAGAACTGCAAAAACTGCAACTTGCCACATGCTGGCCATGAGTACTGGGCAATTTCATCAAGTGATAAAATGTATGGCGATACAGCCCAAATAGCAAGGAGGACACAGGAGTGCTCAGTTTTATGAATGGGATCATTAATTTAGGGTTGGGATCACTGCCAAGTCATTCTGATAGGTGGTGTGGAAGTGAGCTCTCTCTTATTATTTTCAAGTACATTAGTTGACTGAATCATTGTGAATCTGGTGACCGCATTAGAGACTATAGTGTTCTCATAGATTTACACTGGAGGCTACTGATTTATTCCAAATGAAATATGGGCTTTTCTTTTGATCAATGAAGTTGGTCAGGATCATAATTCAGATCATTCAACCTTCAACTAGGGAAGTGACTTGCAGAGAGAGCTAGAACAATCATTAGGTCCAATTCTCAAATTCTAAGAGTTTTCAATGTCTTCCTTCTTCCTTCTGTCTTCTTGTCTCTTTGATGTGTCCTTGAATGTACATCAAAGGCATTGGGCCTCATGTTCCAAATTTCAGATTAGTTTTGGTAGTTTCTTTATATTTGGCACTTTTTGTCCACTCAAGCCTGATTTTTAAGATTATTCATGTGATATTTAACACACATTGCCTGAGTTTCCTGTTGTGCTAAAGGGCATTTAGATTTCTGACTCCCCTACTAGATAATAAAGTACTTAAGGACAGGGACAATGTTTTACTCCACTCTGAACCCCAGTGCTAGATGTAATAATTGCCTTATAGCAAAATCTCAACAAAGCTTTTCCAACAATTTTTCAAATAAAATTTTTCAAAGAATTTTTGCAGGGATGAATAAAGGAGGCCCCAACATATATGTTGATGTTAAATGGAACACTTTGGAAACTAATATTTTCACAATTTAGTTTCTCTTTGTCAAAAATTCTAAAATGCTTTTTAGCATCATCTACAGAAAGAAACAGATTCTCTATTTTCTAGAAAAAGAAACTATGATGCTATTAGGTGTTTGTAATCCATAGTAGTATATTTTAAGTGAAACATTCAGCAAATTCCATGGCCTGGATGGAGGCAGGGGAGGCTCTCACTGGGAATAACTTGAAAATTTGTAAATGAAGTCCCCTGACCAACCGTCTTTTTCACAGGTGACTACTGAAGATGTGTAAAAAGAGAAAGCAAGACATGTGAAAAATAGGAGAGAGGAAACCCAGACTGTGTCCCCAAGGGGAACTGGACACAGAGAAGCAAAGGCAAATGTGTCCTCCTCTTCATGTCGCCTGTGTGCCCTTTGCCTAGTGGAGCTTATTGCTCAGGAAATGCTAAGGCTTTGGAGAGCTGTGAGCCGGAACTGTGGAAGAAGACCAAATGTATATGAGAAATATATTTTAGTCATCTAAATGACCAAATATATATTTCTTATAAATCACAATATCACAAATGCATAGAACAGCTCCCACCACAAAGAATAATCTGGCCTCAAATGTCAATAGCGCTGAGGTTGCAAAATCTTGGTCTAAAAAGTAAGTGAGAACTCATGCAAGGAGGACATTTAAATAGGATTTTAGAGTGATATGTAAAGTTGGGCAAATAATTATTAGGCAGGTATTGGTCGGGTTTCAGGATGGAAACAGAAAGCCAACTGAAATAATGATATTTTAGATTTGAATGAGGACGATGTTATCAGTGATCTGCCCACACTCCCTGGGATTTGTGCACCATGTTTTGTGCATACCAGCTCCTCAAGTCTTTTTCTTAAATTATTTTGAAGGGAGGGTGAGGGTAAGAGAGAGAGAGAGAGTCATCAATTTGTTGTTTCACTTATTTATGCATTCGTTGGTTGATTCCTGTATGTGCCCTGATCGGGGATCAAACACACAAGCTTGGCGTATCCAGACAACACTCTAACCAACTGAGTCACCTAGCCAGGGCCCCAAATCTTTACTCACAAGTAACACCTACCCCTTAGTTGAAACCGGCCCAGACAGTGCTGGAAGCTGCTTGGCCTGCATACAAGAGAGTGGGGAGCATGGGGAATTCACATCGCTTTGATGCAGCCCTTCACTGACTCATGGGCACATGACTAGATGGCCCCCAGGTCCCTAGCCCTGAATGTAACTCCTCTGAAGTATAGAGGCCCCAGAGCTCCCCTACAGGGGGCTTGGCTGGATCCCACACCCTCACTGCCTCCCCCCAGTCTGGGCCCATGTCCCCTCAGCCCTATGATGGGTTTTTCTTCAAAATCACCTTCACATTGCTCCATCTCTAGGGAATCTAACAAGGATGACTTATAATGGCACCAAGCCCCCTCCCCGACCACCACCCTGGCAGAGGTTCTGGAAAAAAGTGGACTCAGTAGAGGGCTCTCTGGATGCAGGGAAGTGAGTCAGCACAGAGCTGGAACAGCCCAGCCACAGGTGGCAAACAGAAGGTGCCACGAGCTTTGGGAGTCCTCAGAAGACCACATGCTGAAGGCCAAGGGGCCCCCAGCTAACCCAGCAGCCCCAGGTAGGGAGAGCATTGAACACTGGCTCAGCCCTAGCTGCAGTATTCCAGGAAGAAGAGTCACACACAGGACAGCAGAACTGAACTATGGGAAGAAACCAGCTCCCCCCCACTCATCTAGGTGCTCCTGGGGACAGAGACAATTGATTTTTTCTTTGCATGCTCCGGCACACAGCACTGGGTCAAGCTATGGTAAATGTTAAATGGATGTATGTTGAGGGAACTAATTAATTAATTATCAGGGACCAACCCAGAAGTAGCTGGTGTGGCAGACATACCCTAGGGTGGCTGCCATCCATGATCCCCATCGTCTAGTGTTCACACTCTGTGTAACTCCTCTACTTGACTGTATGTAGGACCAGTGACTTGTATCTAACTAATAGAAGGAGAGATTTTATATGGTAAATGTGACAAGACATATGTGAGTATGTGCATGCAATTATGTCATTGGGTGGGACATTCTTGCTGAGTCCCCCTGTCTCTTCTTGCTGGCTTTGACAAAGCAAACTGCCATATTCAGAGCTGCTGGTGGAGAGGGTCAATGGGCTGGGTTTCCAACTGCCAGGGAGAAAATGGGGCCTCGATCTGACACCCTGCCAGGAACCAAATGCTGTCAGTAACCTGAGTGAGCTGGGAAGGGGACCCTGAGCCTCAGAAAAGACTGCCACCATGGCCAACACCCTGACTGCAGCCATGCAGAGGATCCAGATCAGCTGTGACATGAAATAATAAATGTGCATTGTTTTAAGCTGTTGAGTTTGAGGTAAGATTGTTACATGGTAATAGATAATTAATGCAATTGAGCAATGATGAAGTTCAGCTGTGCTTGTTTGACACGAACCATAAACACCCATGGAGTGGTTCTGCTGTCCTATGCCCAGCACAGAGTGCACACTCAGTCTTGTCTTTCTCTGAGAAGCCTGGGAAAGATGATCTTACTCATCCACTGCTTTCTGTGTGCACTGACTTGTTTTTAAATACAAAAGAGGGGCTAACTCTCCTATCATCTCTTCTACCTCCATCATCGCTTCTCATCTTCGAGTACCGGTGGCCCACGCCAAAATGCTCAATGACTCATGTCAGCCATTTCACACAGATTGGGCTCACTCAGCACAATTTATAGGCGGTGAGCTTTATAGATACAATTTTGCAGTTTCTTATGGACCTTAAAATACAAGAGAAGTAGGAGAGAGAATATTCTGGCAGCTGAAACTGTGAGAATCATAGAGTGCTAGAAATGGAAGGGATCCCAGGGATTAAGGGTCTAAAACTCTCGTCTCACAAAATAGGAAACTGGATCTAGAGAGAACAGAAGACTCGCGATCACATAGATAGGTAACTGGTGTGACAGCAGTGTTTCATTTCACCACTCCTTCCTGCCGTCACATTCCTGTCTTTCAAATTCAGGGTAAAGACCTCTTCAAACTCTATCATTCTATGACCCGAGAATTTCCCCAAGTATTATGCCTTCCTCTTAAAGACATTCTTTTTTCTTTTTCGATTTTTATTATTTTCCCCCTGTGGTCATTTTTATTCTTAATTTATTAAAGTATAGCTGATATACAAAATTATATTCATTTCAGGTGTACAACATAGTGGTTTGACATTTATATTCCTTCCAGTGTGATCACCACAATAAGTGTAGTAACTATCTCTCACCACACAAAGTTATTATGATAATATTGACTGCTTTGTAACTATCTCTCACCACACAAAGTTATTATGATAATATTGACTGCTTTTTTCTATGTTGTACATTCCATCCTCATGACTTATTTCTTTCTATAACTGGAGGTTTGTACCTCTTATTCCTTTTCACCTTTTTCATCCACCCCCCACTCCCTCCACTCTGGCAATCCTCAGTTTGTTCTCTATGAATCTATGAATCTGTTTCTGTTTTGTTTTATTTGCTTGTTTGTTGTGTTAGATTCCACATATAAGTGAAATCATATGGTATTTGTCTTTCTCTGATTTATTTCACTTAGCATAATACCCTCTAGGACCACCCATGTTATTGCAAATGGCAATATTTTGTCCTTTTTATGGCTGAATAATATTCCATTATATATATATTCCATTATATATACATTCCATTATATATATATATATATATATATAAAATAATATTCCATTATATATATATATATGGGCTTCCATATCTTGCCTATTGTAAATATGTTGTAATGAACATAGGGATGCATATATCTCTTTAAACTAGTGATTTCATTTTCTTCTGATAAATACCCAAAAGTGGAATTGCTGGGTTGTATAGTAGTTCTATTTTTAATTTTTTGAGGTAACTCCATATTGTTTTCCATAGTCACTGCACCAATTTACATTCTCACCAACAGTGCATGAGGGTTCCCTTTTCTCCACATCCTCACCAACACTTGTTGTTTGTTGACTTTTTGATAACAGCCATTCTGATAGGTGTGAGGTGATCTCCTTGTGGTTTTGATTTGCATTTCCCTGATGATTAGTGATGTTAGATTCAAATAGTTAATATTGTTAAAATGTCCATACTACCCAAAGCAATTTACAGATTCAATGCAATCCCTATCAAAATACCAATTACATTTTTCGTAGTACTAGAAAAAAATAATCCTAAATTGTATATAGAACTACAAAAGACCCAAATAGCCATGGCAATCTTGAGAAAGAAGAACAAAGTTGGAAGGGTCATGCTCTTTGATATCAAACTATAACACAAAGCTATAGTAATCAAAACAGCATGGTACTGGCACAAAAACAGACATATAAATCAATGTAACAGAATAAAAAAAAATTAACCCACTTTTATATGATCAACTCATCTATGACAAAGGAGGCAGGAATATACAATGGGAAAGAGACAGTCTCTTCAATAAATGGTGTTAGGGAAACTGGACAGTTACATAAAAATATATAGCTAGATCATTTTCTTACACTATACACAGGAAACTCAAAATGCATTAAAGACTTAAATGTAAGACCTGGAACCATAAAACTCCTAGAAGAAAACATAGGCAGTAAATTCTTTGACATGGCTCTTAGCAGTATTTTTCTGGATATGTCTCCTCAGCAAGGACAATAAAAGCAAAAACAAACAAATGAGACTATATCAAATTAAAAAGCTTTTGCACATTGAAGGGCACCATCAACAAAACAAAAAGGCAACTCAATAAATGGGAGAAGATATTTGCAAATGATATATCTGATTAGGGGTTAATATCCAAAATATATAAATAACTCATACAACTCAACATCAAAATACAAAAACAAAAACAATCCAATTAAAAAATGGGCAGAAGACCTGAAACAGACATTTCTCCAAAGAAGGCATACAGATGGCCAAAAGACATATGAAAAGATGCTCAACATTTTTAATCTTTTATATTTTTAGCTTTCTAAAACACTACTGAAATCCTGGAGAAGAATCCTATGAGATGGAAGCCGTGGCTGCTGCCTTCACCAGAAGAACTTACTCATTTAAGGGTCTCATTTTAAAACACTTAAAATGACAGAACTTTAAAATGGGACTAATGCTGGGAAAACTGATTGTTTGTTGAGCTATTTCGACCTTTGGACTCACATGTCATTCTCCTGTGCCCAAAGCTAGCACTGGGCAGTTTTTCAAAAAATCGGGTTCTCTAAGATTGGACAGCATTTCAAATTTCCGTAATGGGGATCATTACACACTTTTAAGACTTGAATAGCCCCACCGCCTCCTGGTTGGCTGTTTAAAAACACAAAGGGTTGGCAGAGTTTAGGCGAATTGCTCACATTTGGGGTTTTTATGTATAATTTTTAGACATGTGAAAGACAAAATAAGGTGCAAAACCCCTTTCATAAAAGACCCCATCTGCTGCAAGGAAAATATTGTTATCATGTGTGAAAATTCAACTACATGGTTAAGGAGGGGAAATTAGAGCATAATCTAAAAGTAAAAAAAGATCACGTTTCCTTAAATTCCATCTCTTACTCTGTCTCCTCCAGTTCATTCCAGTATAAGATACACACAGCAGACCTTCAGCTCTGTGCAACCGTGGCACCAAATATAGCATTTGTTTTTAATCATGGGAGACTTGATTTTCATTCATTTAAAGCCCAGGGCAACCACGAACTTATGTGGGAATTCAGAGTGAGGCGAGAGATGCCCTAGGCCCGCCCCCTGGAGAATCTGATTGGTCTGAACTTTAGGCTCATGTTGAATTGCCTTCACTCGGCCAGGTGTCCGCTGGTTGACGCTGACTCATGCTGCCAGGGAGCTCTGGGAGGGCCCTGAAGCCGGCTAATGGGGCGCCTGAGCTGTGACATCTTGGAGGCCTCTGCTCACTTGATGTTTCCAGTGCCAAAAGGTCTCTGCCTCACTGTTGGGTTTACTCCCTTGATCCTCCCTGAGAGGAGGTGGAAAGATGACTTATGGCCAGCAGGATTTGAAAAGACAAACACTGACTTACAAATCGCCAACTTAAGAGATTTGTCAGAGTTTCAAATGCAGTCTGATTGTAAGGTCATCTTCAAAATACGATTAATGTTGAAGAGCTGTTTTCCATCTCAATAAAATGCTAAGAGTCTAGAGATGTTCTGGACAGGCTTTTGTGTTAGGAAAAAGAAAAAAAGGTAGCATTAAATGATACCACCATTGACCTAATTGTTCAAAAGAGGTGTTCATCTCCAGCCTTCCCTGCCCAATGAGTATGAAATTCAACTTTTCTTTTCATTGTGTTTATTAAGAACTGAGTAAACACAAAAGAATATGTACACTATATGTTTTTTAAATCGTTATAAAATATATTACTGTGTTTGTATTACTGAATTAATTCAACAAAATGAACATGATTGTGATTTCGTTCCCTTCGTGCCCCACCCCAAACCCACTGCCTTCTGGAGGTTTCTCAACCTCAGCACCATATTGTAGAATGTTCATCAGTATCGCTGGCATCTACCCACTAGAATGCCAATAGCACCTCCCAGGCGAAAAAAACAAAAACGTGTCCAGTTAATGCCAACTGTCCCATTGGAGCCAAAATCACCCCTGGTTGAGACCATTGGTCTAGAGATAAATCTTACCCTGTATTTTGTGCTTATCGTTTCTTTCTTATACTTTTATCACATATACTTGCAATGCTATTTAGCTTTGCTAAATATTTTTAAAATTTGGCTAAATATTTAAGAATTTAAAAATTCATATAAATTTGATTATTAAGGAAAGCATATACAAAACTTACAATTAAGGTAAAAGGATGCATTGACTATATCCATCAATTGGTATACAACTGATAACTTTATAATATTGAGTTTTGTAGCAATATAAAATATGTCCCAAACTCCTTGACATTCCCTTCAAATTATAGAAGCTATTTCTCCTCCCCTTGAATATGGGCTTGACTTGGTGACTTGTTTCCAATAAATAAGGGCGGGGCAGAGTGACAGCACAACTTCAGAGACTCTCTTTTGGACCTCTCACCTGTGTGGAGGGGGCATGGTTAGCCAGCTTTCAGGCTTTTACTTTATAAAACATTAGGGACGTTTTGTTCTATGTCTTTCTTACCGAGATTTTTTATAATACATATGGAATTGTGTTAAAAAGCCTTTTATGTATCTATTGATATGATTATACGATATTTCTCCTTCAACCTCTTAATCAATAACGTTGGTTGATTTTTCTCTTATTAAAAAATATTACAGTTCTGAACTAGACATTTATTTCTAAACAAATTGTCTCCATTTTGGAAGCAGAAATGAGGGTTTAAGAGTTAACCCTCCCCCAAAGTGGTTAACCTATCCAATATGATTGTAACCTTAGCAAGCAGAGAAATACAACTGATTTTTTGTTTTATATGTACTCATAAAATAATTGTATTTATTATTGATGATCCTGAGCTACTTTAAAAGGGAATTTGCTCCAAGACATTCTGGAAAAGGCAAAACTGAAGAGATGGTAAGAGGATCAGTGGTTTCCAGGGGGGAGAGGGATGAATAGGTGGAGCACAGAGCATTTTTATGGCAGTGAAACTAGTCTGTCTGATATTATAAAGGTGAATATGTGTCATTATATATTTGTCAAAACTATAGAATATACAACACCAAGAGTGTGCCCTAATGTAAACTATGGACTTTGGGTGACGATGATGTGTCGGTGTAGATTCATCTATTGTAACCACTCTGGTGGGAGATGTGGGTAGTGGGGGAGGCTGTGTGCATTGTGGGGGAAGGCAGTGTATGGGAAATCTCTGTACTTACAACTCAATTTTGCTGCAAATCTAAAACTGCTCTAAAATAATCTATTTATAAAGTGGGGATTTTTTGTTTCATGTTGGAACTGTATATTGGGGTGATTAATGGGCTTTGGGTTTATTCCTAGAATTGACACCCACTGAAACATGCTTGAAACGTGCTTTTGTAGTTTTTCATTCTGCAAAGGATGGAATCAGGTTGAGGGGAAGTGGGGGGAAAAAGAGAGATGTAAACAGTTTTAAATATTACATTTCCATGGTATGAGACTTTTACACTACATTATTATGGAAAATATTTATGTTTGAAAGTCTGCTATGGGTGAGGATTGGTTTGATCTATATTGCTTTGTTTTTCAAGAAAACAGAAACAATTATAAATAACAATCCACTCAACACCACAGATGAATTAATGTTATCAGATTTTGTGATACTATGTACTTGGAATTATATCTTGAGGTTACAATCATAATTAAGTCTTTCTGATGTACATATTTGCTATTCACTTTTTCTCTATTCAGCTTCCTACTCTTAGTGAAAGTGAGATATCTGAACCCACAATTTATTGGATTCTAGTTGTTCATTTGTTGTGTGGATAATACATGTAAGGCACCATACAGAAATGCTGTGGTTCAGGCCTTTCAGAGTGCACCAGAAGACCTCCTCAGAGGGTTAACAAGCTACACTGACATCCTAACAATGTTTCAGTCACAGTCTCGAGTCAAATGGGTAGAAGGATTCTTGCTAAAGGCAGGCCAAAGATTTAGATATTAAAAGTGGGAGCTGAGGAACTAGATCTGATATCAAGGGTGCTCAGATATCAAGCCTGGCAAAGGCAGGATGGACACAGAAGGCCAAGGCTGAGGCCTAGACTAGAAGAGGGCTCAGAGGAGCCTAACTAAAGTTCGGTCAAAGAGAGAATCATTGTGCCCTGGCCGGTTTGGCTCAGCAGTTAGAGCGTCCGCCTGCGGTCCGGAGAGACCCGGGTTCGGTTCCCGCTAAGGGCATGTACCTCGGTTGCAGTTTGTCCCCGGCCCTGGTTGGTCGTGCGGGTGGCAGCCACTCGATGTGTCCCTTCACATCAATGTTTCCCTCTCTCTCTCTCTCTCCCTCCCACTCTATCTGTACAAAAAAATGGAAAAATGTCCTCGGGTGAGGATAAAAAAAAAAAAAAAAAAAAAAGAGAGAATCATTGTCATCCTCTACATATCAGTCGAGATTTACATTCTCCTGTTCTGGCAAACTCAAGGGCAAACATTGATCTTTCCTAAGACCTCTGTTTGAAAATGATTCATTGGTTTGGTATGGTCCCCATGCATATTTTTGAACCAACCACCATGTCTAGTGTAATGTACCATGATTAATCAGGCTTGGTTTATGTTTCCTCCCCTGTGAATGACAAAGAGCCTACACTGGGACCATATTAGAAGAGAGAAGATTCTCAAAAGAACCAGAAAAAAGGAGATGGACAAACATGCCAGGCACTCAAACTCTGTGATTGCAAAAGTCCATCACATTCATAGTATATATAGCAAATGAATAGCTGTGTAGTCAAAATAATAATAATAATAATAAATAAGGTTGTTGGTTAGAAAAAAAAAGAATTAGGAATCTAGATGAAATCCTGCCTGGTGCAATGGATAACACCTTCATTGCTGATTTCTTTGGGGGTAAATGTGATCCTAAAAGAAAATTTCCCAAGCTTTTCTGAAACATTTTCTGGCACTAAAAGAAAACTTATGGATTCCAGGCCCGTGGAATCTTTGATGTAGGACTCCTCCAGAAAGTGCATTCTCTATGCATTCTACATTTCCTAATCTGCCGTCCCTGGTCCATTGCTTCAAATCCTCAATCAACACAAACTTTCCCTGGCTCTATTGATTCACTCTCCTGTCAGCTCCCTCCCTCCCTTCTTTCTTTTTTCCACCTCCTCTCTGTCTTTTTTTCTCTTTCATGTTCTCCCTTGTTCTGTCTTTCTCCCTGACTCTCTCCCTCTCTGCTTTGACCCAGGCTGTTTCAACCAGGTTTTCCTAACCCTCAAATGCAGAGGGCTTATTATCAGACATCACTGGAGCAAGTCAATTTTCCAAGGGCACACAGTTGGTCATGAGTGTTGGGAGCTTTGGAAGGCCCTGGAGAATTTTTAACAGACTCTCTAGTTGGAATTAGCCATTTCCATGTTAATGTCAGACTGCTGTAGTTGGCCCGCAGATGGTGATTCAGAGGGATTTATACCCCCATTAACTTCATAGATTAGACTCCAGGTAAGGAAATACCCATGTGCACAAGAGAAGATAAACGACTAAATAATGGCTAGGCTAGTTCTTTTGTAATCTTATGTTTATAAGGTCATGTCCTACAAACATATGGGAAAATGAGAAATTGCCTCCCGGGCAGCAGGAGAGTGTTTGGCTACTGACATGAGTCTGCCTTCTCAGGGCCTGAGTTGAATTCTTTTTTTTTTTTCCTAAGTTGAATTCTTGTTTTACCCCTGACAAGCCTTGTGACTTTGAACAAGTTCATTCAACTCTCTGAGCCTTAGTGTCCTCGTGTAAAAACATCTGCATAGAATTGTACTTGCCTCATAGTGTTCTGAGAAGTAAATGAGAAAGGGCATGGAAAATGCTTAACACAGTGTCTGCCCCATAAGAAAACCTAATCATTGTTGGCTATTATTAGTTTATCATTGGGAGCTGCTATAACAAAGTACCACTGACAGGGTGGCTTATCAACAACAGAAATTTATTTCTCACTGTTCTGCAGTCTGGAAGTCTGAGTTCACAGCGCCAGAATGCTCAGGTTGATAAAGGCCTCTTCTGGTTGCAGACAGCTGTCTTTTCACTGTGTCCTCACACGGTGAAGGAGGGAGGATGCTCTCTGGGGTCTTTTATAAGAATATTAATCCACCCTGGACGATTAGAGCATTGACCCCCAGACCAAAAAGCTATGGGTTTGATTCCGGTCAAAGGCACATACCTTGGTTTCAGTTCAGACCCTGGCCCTGGTCTGGGTGGTGTGGGAGGCAACCAGTCAATGTGTCTCTCTCACGTCGATGTTTCTCTCTCTCTCTCTCTCTCTCTCTCTCTCTCTCTCTCTCTCTCTCTCTTTCCCTCCCTCCCTCCCTCTTTGTCTGAAAATAAATGGAAAGATGTCCTCAGGTGAGGATTTTAAAAAAATAAAAAGAATATTAATCTAATGCATGAAGGCTCTATCCCCATGACCTAATCACCTCCCTAAGGCCCCTCCTCTAAATACCATCACACTGGGGTTATGATTTCAACATATGAATTTGGGGTAAAAGGACACAAACATTCAGACCATAGAGGGAAGGTAAAAGAAAATCATTTTAGTGCCTCCATGCTTATATGATCTAAGTTAATACCCATAACAACTCCACCCAGTACCTCATGTGAAGTCAGAAACTCTGAAGAGTCTGAGACTGTATGCTACTTGATTTGACTGGAGGCACGAGGCTTTGTAGATTACAGACCGGACAGTTTATGACTCACAGCTGAACAGCCAGAGCAGTATCTTAGCAGCAGTTTCCCAAGCCCTAATCCCCATGGGGTGATGGAATGGAGGCCAGATGTTACATCCACATGCAGCAGGGTTGCACCTTCTAAGAGGAACCCCCATATTAGGAGACCTGAAGCTTGTGTAGCCTGCTGGCACATCTGCCCATCCTCCCCTCCAAAAAAGAAAGATGACTCAGGAAGCAAACCTCACCCATCTGGGGTCTGAGGAGTTCTCTTACTTCACTACCCTGAATATAAGTGAATGGCTCTGAGCTCAGTCCCAAAATCTCTCTGACTTTAGGGAAATGCTATCTCTAGCTTCCAAGGCCTTTGCTCAGAAGACCTGAACCCTGCGGACACAAGAAAATAGTCATGGAGAATTGTCTCCCAACTGGTATCATCCACACCAGACAGATGCAATAGCTGTCCACCTTGGAATCAGGAGCAGGGGACAGTGAGGCTGGGTAATAATGACAACTCCACAACCCATAAATAGCATTATTTATTGTCTTTGTAAGAGCCAGATCTTAAAGGACTTAATTCAGCTGACCCATCTGGGTGTGTTAGGGAAAGCAAAATAGGCTGTAAATCACTGAAGTCAGCCCATGCAGATTTTTCCTACAATATACCCCTATCGTTTGGACTTACTACTTCCTTCTCCAACATTAAAATTGAACTTTTATCTGTTTCATTTCTTTGGGGGCATTTTAAAGTGATTTTTTTTTTTTTGGACAGATAGAGTGGGAGGGAGAGAGGAAGAGAGAGAGAGAGAAACATCGACGTGAAAGGGACACATCAAGTGGCTGCCACCGCATGACCCAGCCAGGGCCGGGGACAAACTGCAACCGATGTACGCGCCCTTAGCAGGAACCAAACCCGAGTCTCTCTGGACCCCAGGCCGACGCTTTAACCGCTGAGCCAAACCAGCCAGGGCTTAAAGTGATCTTAAAAATAAACATTTACTTTGAATATTAATGGAATCTTCCAAAGATTTTATATTTCACATAGAACACTGTTAATAAATATCCCAAACTTGCAAACGCTAATGAAAGGTTTCAGACAGGTAGATATTTTGGTGAAAGGTTATGTCTCACACAAAATACATCTCTAATTAACAGCTACAAGCATATTTATGTACATTGTTTTATTTAATCCATTAAAATACCCAGAGGAGGAAATAGAGTGTTCAAGGTTACGTGGGTTAAGTAGAGTTAAGCTGCAATGTAGATTTGTCTTCACATTTGAAGGATGCTGGGCTTTTGCTAGCATCTGAACATTGCAAACCAATGATTCTCAACAACAGTGTGTCTATGCTGGGGAGCAGTTCTTGAGGAGGGTCAGATTCACCTGGATGGGGGTTTGAATCACGACCCCCTTCAGAGAATTTGCTATTCTCCTTGAATGAAAGACACACGGGTTTGGGGAACCTTGCTACTGATAGGATAGTGACCTACCCCAGGGGATGTTCAGAGAGAAAAATCCCTGAGAACTACTAATGCAATGTTATAGCTAATCAACATACTTCCAAATAGCTAATAGAAATAATTTCATGTAGTCATAGAGATATGATCATAACATTAATACAGAAAATTTTAGTGCATTCTATTCTAGAACCAGTGGTTTATGTAGCATGCACACAAATACTCATTCCTCTCTTTGCATGAATATTTTTTATTCTTGGTTTTCTTTCACTTAACCAGGTGGATAATAGTTTTACTTCTGTTCATCTTTTTACAATGACAGCTAAAGGTTACATCTCAGGATGTGGAAGTCTGACTTAAGTGCGGTACTTAAATTCTAATAATAATGAAAAAGAACTCATCAGTGAGAACCCTTTTGGAAAAGATCACTCAAGGAGAAAATTGTTCTTGACAGTGTTAAGAGCGCCGCTCCGCTCCACCAACAGGCAATCACAAAGCACGAGAGAAAATCAGCATTAGCATCAGATAATAATATTCTTCCAGATGCCATCAAAATTCCTCTCATCTACAAGCACAATACTCAGCTCCCCGCCACCTGTTTCATTTGAATGAGCTGCCAGAGAGAGGAGAGGAATGGTGTACATTTCACTGCTCTGCAATTTCCCAGAAGCCAGACTTTATCATGTAAAATATTTCAGTTTTGTGTATTTCTTGAAGTGAGAACATCAAAGGAAACCCAAGACAAACAACAACCCTAGGTTGTATTCACCCTCTGCTGAATTCAAAGCGCAGGCAGGCCTTCTTTGCTATGGCAGTGCAGGACTATAAAAATGGCCATGCCAGCTGGGGAAGAAATTGTGAGTGTACTGTGAATTACAAAATTCATGTCAAAATAGTAACAACTCTCTTACTGTCCGTTATAAATGTACAGGGAAATCAAACATTGCAAAACTAATATTTATGAAGCACACTGTAATTTAAAACATTAGAAACATTACGAATCAAAGAGTTTTATCGGTTTGTAAAGCAGTTAAATAACTTACAGCAGAGCATCTTTTCTGGGCCTTGGAAAATTTTTGTACTCCTTTCTAGATTTGGGTCTGCTGCTAACATTTTATCCTTTGTACCTTCAGTATCATAACCTATCTCTGAGAGTTCCTTCAGTGTGAAGATTTTTGCCAGCATGTTCCCCTGGGACATCTTCATTCTTTCTGTCATAGCCACTGTCCTCATTTATGTTGATACGGTTGGTCCCCTTCACTAGGTTTCTCTGGCTGCGTGTCTAGAGTCTCTCAAAGAGCAACAGCATCAATATTTCCACAGTCAGCCTTTTCATTCATCTTAAATGCTATATTTAATGTGAATTTCATTTCCAATATTATCACGTTTGCTTTCTTTGCTGCTCTTTCATTTTTGTTGGCCAATTCCCTCTCTCATTTATCCATCTTGTATAATATCACGTGAGTTTGTCACTGGGAGACAAGGAGGCAACACAGCTATATGCTCTGTTGTCTGTGTATGAACTGAGTGACAGATGTGCTCACCAATGAAGTTCGAAAAAAGTGATGGCCAATTCGCCACATGCCCAATACACCAGATAACCAATTTGTTTAAAGCCAATTAATTGGAGGATGAATTTTCAAAATGATTAATTTGCCAAATGACTAATTGATTGAATTTGCCAAAATTACCCATTGGTTAAAACCTTTCTTTAAGGGATACTCTTCTTCAATATATTCAATGAAATAAATATTTTATTCTTAGGATCATATTCTTCCTAACTATATTAAATAAAAATATTAAATCATTAGGCTTTAGAATACAATCAAGAATATATTAAGTATATTTATAATATAGAAATCTTCATAATTATTAGTATATTCAATAAATAACTCATTAACATGGTTTTTCACAAATATGAACATTAATGGAAAATAGATTTATGAAGTCAACTGGCTTTGCCAACATAAAGAGCATAAGCCAGCTCCACCTTGCTCCTGCTAAGTTTCTCATGAGTGCTTCTGATTAGAGGAACCTCAGGCACACCTGAACCCTAGCTGAAAGGGAGACTGGGGGTTGTAGTTCTTGGTGTTCCAACCTAGATGGAGAATAGGATGGATGGTACATACCAATTTACTACCTTAACTACCCACAGTGAACTAACCCCGATGTTGTCACAGTGCCACACCTTAAAATGAAGCTAGCAGCTCTGCATGTCTAATTTTTTTGTGCAGGAGATGGGAAAGACTGTCCTTCATTTATGTACACTCTCACCCTTTAACTAATTGTTATCTAAAAATACAGAACTGACACTAGGAAGGCCCAAGTTTTGGGGGAAAAAAAATTAAGCAGAGTAATCTGGCTGATTTGGGTTCTAAACCCAGTCTTAACTTTGTCAGTTCATCGTCCCCATGAACCAGCCTGCCCACATTAGATGGTAAGAACCATTAGGATTATTTTATCAGTTGGCCTCAGCCCCCTGCCATCATATAACCATGTGTTCACTCCGAAACAATGAGTGTTCCTGGCCCAATCCTCAGAGAGGCTTCAGAAAGATGGCCTGTGGAGTAAAAAGTAACCATAACAGACATACCGGAGCCCATTTGCACTGAGGCTGCGAACAGCTTCCCAAGAACCACAAATATGCAAATGTCTCCAGGAAAAAGGGATGAAAGTAATTTAAATGGAGTTGTCCGATGGGGAAGGTGAAGGATCACGAAAAGCAGTGTTTCCTAAATTATTCTGGGGATTCACGAAGAAGTAAGTCGTTCTTGGATTAGCACCACGCATGCAAGAGTGAAGCACAGGGGACCCTGCTCTGTTTGGCCCCAGCACAGTATTTCCTGCTGCGACCACCAGGACCAGTCAGACCCAGGCTGATCCCTGTGAGCCCAAGAGGCGTGCAGAGCCTTCTGGCTATAATGGCAAGATGTGATGCTTATACTCAAACTTTTCTCTGATGTGGCTATCCTGTGAGCTTTTAAAATGTAGATTTTTTTTAAGGTCTAAAATTTTGTGTTGTGAGTCATGTTTATATTAACATTCCCCACTAAATTTTCACTCACTTGGGAACAAGTAAAGACTTAAATATACCTGACACCAGAATATATTTGTTTAATATCTTTATTATAAAGGCCAAATGGAATGTCACTAATATTCTTCCTTCTAGCATTTTCATAAAATTTCTAGGAGGAAAATGTGACAAGGAAAAGCTACTCTCTAGCAAAGGAAGAGGCATGGAGTTAGTGTTGTACATGTACTGAATCATTTAATACATCAGCATCCCAAAGAAACTCTGTTCTCGTCCCTGCGCAGTTATGGAAGCTGAGACATAGACAAGAGAAGTAACACACCCAAGGTCACACAGGTAGGGGGCATTGGAACCCAGCAATTCCCCTCTATTCTGATCTCCAGATTTAGTCACTATCTTTTATTCATTACTCCATTTCTTCAACAAACATGTGTAGAGCATCTTCTCAGACAAGACCCTATGCTAGGAGGTGAGGGGGCAAAGCTGAGACCTAGTCACTAGTTTTACAATGGGTGCCTCCAGTTAGGGTTATAACTTATAAACAGGCCATCTGGCCCCAGGTCATAACTCTTGACTTTTCCATATCCTTCCACTAAAGACAACTCATTTGTTTTTATTTCTTTGGTTATTTCAAAGTTGTGCTTTTCCATAGGAATAAGGAATAGTTCAAGTTTATTTCTGAAAAGTGTTAGTTTGTCTTCCCCTCCTGGGAAATGGTTTCCCAGGAAGACTCCAAGTGTTTCAAAGGCAGAATTTGCACACAGAGTCTAACAGTGCACATCAGCTGGTATTCAGGTTCCTTTGGTGTTGTTTTTCAAATGATGGAAGGGGACCAAGTAGGCATTTCAAAATAGATGAAGTTCAGGGAAAAGGAAATGAATTCCAATTCACACAAATATTTACGTGGGTGACTTTAAAATCTCACAACTGTAGAAATATCAGAGAAAGAAAATGAATTATGGTGACAGAGTATATTTGCTGATAGTCTTTGGTTGCATTTGGCAAAATCAACTTGAGCTGGTTTAGGCAGAAAGGGGATTTATTAGAAGTCTATGGGGTGTCTCAGAGAACCAAGGGAAGGAATGAAGTTAGTCCTCAGGAGAAAATGTAAACAAGAATCAGAAAAGAGCCCCCAACCCAAAAGGCTGAGATGTGTGTGTGTGTGTACACATGTACATACATGCATACCATTGATTGGCTTTTTCTGCTTCTCTGTTTTTGTGGCAGAATACGGCTAACCTAACAAACCCTCATTTTAAATGCAACCATTCCAAGGACACGGAGTTCAACTGTCTTTTAGTACCAATTTAAATTCCCAGGAGAGAATCTCATTAGCCCATTAAGTCATGTGTACAATCCTGATCTAATCAATTTCAGCCAAAGTGGGTGTGGTCACATGTCATAATCAAGGCTTCCCAAAGAGGCATCCATACATCCAAGCTTCCAACAAACATACATTAAGTGCCTACTAAACCTACTGGGGAAACAGCTGTGACCACATGAACATTTTCATTCTGTGGATAGTTCTGAAAGGGAGAGGAAAGCTTATGACCTACACAAACTCCCCCAAAGATTTCTACTGTACAGTTTGTAGGTTTTTAAAAATTGTTTCAAATCATGAAAACTTACTATATATTAAGGTTTTTTTAGGAGTCTATTCCTAATCTTAATCCTTATACCCTTGATGCATTTACTCCTTTCTTTCAGTAACATTTATTGAGTCTCTTTCTTTGTATTAGATGCTAAGGAGACTAAAATGCCCTAGTCTTGAAGGGCTTAAGTCCCTTATGAGAGATTCAAACTTTTAAACAAAATTCAGCAAGGCATTTATTAAGGTGCAATTATAGACATATATATGAGAAATATTGGGGAACCAAGGGTCGATGAGGTTCATTCAACCCTGGGGCCAGGAAGGGATGAAGAGCTGATTTTGTGTCACTCTACCTTAATAATATTTAATTATTATATATTACCTAATAATATTTAATTATTCATGGAGGAATCTTAAATGCATATTACTAAGAGAAAGAAGCCAATCTGAAAAGTATATGATTCCAACTATATGACATTCTAGAAAAGAAAAAACTATGGAGACAGTAAGAAGACCAGTGGCTGCTAGAGGATAAGGGGGGATAGGGAGAGATGAACAGGCGGATCCAGGACTCAATGCTGCAGGGAATTTACCATGGACTTTCATACCAAGACCAGTGTACGTTCGGTGGCATTAAATACATTCACATTGTTGTGTAACCATCACCACCATCATTTCCAGAACTCTTTTCATCTTCCCAAACTGAAACTCTGTATCCATTAAACAACCCATCTTCCCTCCCCTGGCCCATGGAACCCACCATTCCATTTTCTATCTCTATGAATTTGTTACAATTGCTTGAAATGTAAAAGTGGATAAATACAAACCAATTGAGACTTTAAATGAGCATAAAGAGATATACCCATAAACCACTTCCAAGGGAATAAAAAAGATGAATAGATGAGTATTGAATTTATCAAAACTAATAACATGTGCTGGTGTAAATTTTCTAATAAGTGATGCTGTTGCTAAGAAATCTGCCCTAACACCCTGTCAACCCCTTCCCACATGGCACATCTCATTTCTCACCAGATCCTAAATGGTCTTTGTGGCATTCATATCCTTAGACTAAGAACTCTAATGATCAGGTAAGAGCAGTGGAAAACCAAAATACTCTGATGCTCATTTTTTTCTTTTGCTTTCCCCCTCTCATCTTTGAAAGCTGATGTTACTGGAGAGTCTGAGCAAAATCATGTCATCAACATCAGATGTAGAAAAAACCCTCCAACAGGCCAAAGCTGGGTGATGATACTGGCCAGGTTTGGGAGGTCACAGCACAGGAGTGAGCCAGCATTCCTCTGGATGCAGAGTTCAAAGGAAACTCGAGCAAATTCTAACTTCAGTAAATCCCCAGGCCAAAGGTAGACTTTTCAGTAAATTAATAATCTCTGAGTGACATTCGATGAGTTCTTTCAAAGACATTTCCCTTCACTGCCGCCCTGACCCCTGACCTTACAAAATGAATGGAGTCCATCCCAGTGACTTTTTTATTATCTCTCTCTCTCTCTCTCTCTCTCTCCAGAAACCTTGGGAATGCAGGCTAATCGATTTATATTTAGGCATTTCTGCAAAAGCTAAATATTTGGCACCTTTAATTTTTATATTATTGATTTCAGAGAAGTTTGCGTTAACAAAAATTTAAAAAGTAAAGGTTGAGGTGAGAAGCAAAATAATGTTTCATGAGCCCTGGCCGGTTTGGCTCAGCGGTTAGAGCGTTGGCCTGCGGTCCCGAGAGACCCGGGTTCGGTTCCCGCTAAGGGCACGTACCTCGGTTGCAGTTTGTCCCCGGCCCTGGTTGGTCGTGCGGGTGGCAGCCACTCGATGTGTCCCTTTCACATCGATGTTTCTCTCTCTCTTCCTCTCTCCCCCTCCCACTCTACCTGAACAAAAAATAGAAAAATGTCCTCAGGTGAGGATAAAAAAAAATAATAATAATAATGTTTCATGAATGCTTTGGGTATTTACCCAAATAAGCAGCTCTCAAATTATGTTTATAATGCTGTAGTTTCCTTTCCCTAATAATATAAAAGATTAATATTATAAAAGTCAAAAATGAAAAATTATGGGTAATTATAAATGCACACCTCAAAACTCAGTTCAGGGTTATCTTGTGTATCATTGCAGTCAAAGAGGGAATTCTAAGCTGGCATTAAGGGAAAGAGAGCTGACATTTACTCAGTGCTACCATGAGCTAGGAGCTCTGCTAAACCTTGCACTTGACCTTGCCACCACCTCAACAGCTACTACCCTCCATTTTGCAGATGAAGGAGTTGTTTAAGGTCACATAGTTGATAAGTGGCCAAATCAGAATTCAAATCATGTTATTTTTATCATTTCTTCATTTGAAATTAGTTATTGAATGCCAAAGAAGGGCCAGATGTAGAGGGTCCATCATGAATCTTCATGGAAGTCCTAATATATACCAAGCACTCTTTTATATGAATTGTCAAGAGTCCTCATACCTATACCTGAAACTAATACAAAATTATAATGAATGCAAACTATAATTCAAAAAAATTAAAAAGAGTCCTCATACCAACTCAGCAGATGATAGTACTATCTTTGCATTGATTATAGACACTAAAGAGGATAAATAACTTGTCCAAAGTCACATGGTAAGTAAGCATGAAGTTAAGTTTTGAATCTATATCTCTCTGATTCAAAAAGCAATATTTTTATTATTGTATTCTAATTAACCTCTCTGAGCCTCAGTTTCTAGCCTATAAAATGGGACTCACAACAGCTCTATTCATAATAGCCAAAAGGTGGATATGACCCCAGTGCCCATCAAGTGGTGAATTCATAAACAAAATGTGATCTATCCACATTGTGGAATATCACTGAGCCATAAAAAAGGAATGAAGTACTGATACCGTGTGACATGGATGAACCTTAAAAACACTACGCTAAGTGAAAGAAGCCAGACATAAAAGACCACATATTGTATGATTTTATTTTTAGAAATGTTTAGAACCACAGAGACAGAAAGTAGATTAGTGATTGTCAGGGGCTAGGGGTCGGGGGCAATGGGGACTGTTAAAGGGTACAAAGTTCCTTTTTGGGGTGATGGAAATATTCTGCAATTAGATAGTTGTGATGGTTTGACAACCTTTGTAAATATACTTTAAAAACACTGAATTGTACACTTTACAATGGTGAATTTTACAGAATGTAAATTATCATCTCAAAAATAAATAAGGTTAACTCGCATACTAATTACTCAGATTGTTGTGATTAAGTGAAGCAGTTCCAGGGAAGTGCTTGGCACTGCCTAGGGTTTTTTAGGCACATAAAAGCCCTCGTCAACCTTAAATGTTACAACTTTGTGAGCGGAATTCTGATTTGGCCACTTATCAACTATGTGACCTTAAGCCAGTTATTCATCTGCAAAACGAAGGGTAGTAGTTGTGGCAGTGATAGTAAGTGAGATCAAGTGAGGGGAAGGGCTAGGTAGTGTGGGCAGTCAGAGCCCGGCAGTGGGTAGCTTACTCTCTGGCCCTCGTCCCTTTCTCAGGGACAGCCCTTTGTCTGTCCATCTGTCTGTCCATAGGACCTAGGATCCTCCACCCTACTGCCAGTTCCTCACCCTCTCCACCCTCCCTACTGCTTCTCCTCCAGTCCAAGGAGAGCAAAGCAGGAGCAGTCCCTGGATGATCTTTGTTGGGGGATGTGGGTCCCTGGCTGTGGCCTCATAGGGTGCTGCTAATTGGACATAAGAACTCAGAGCCTGAAGTAAGAACTCACAGTTAAGAAATGCCAGGACATGTGCAGTTCTTAACAAATGAGGAGAGGCAAGGAGAAAGGACAGAGCTTTGCCCTGAGAGGGAATGTGAAAAGAAATGTGAACATGCAAGCTCTATGAGGAACTGTGAGGAGGTCTCAAGCAGCAGCCCAAAGATCCTCATGGAGAGAAGACAGGAAAGACAAGCATGGATGAGAACATGAGTGGTCTCATGGCCCTACTGTGATGTTTGAACTCCATTGTGAATATCCTTGGCCTCTCCTGCAGGAACGGATTGAGGGAATGCCATGGTGGCATTTCTATTTTTTTTTTAAAAAAATAGTATTGCAGCATAGAACAAGTAACAAGGCCATCAGCAAAAAAATAATAATAATAATAAATTCAAGCCCTGGCCAGTGTGTGCAGTGGTTAGAGCGCTGGCCCTCAGACTGAAGGTTGCAGGTTTGACTCCCAGTCAAGGGCATGTACCTGGGTTGTGAGTTTGATCCCCAGCCACCGTCGGGGCACAGGCAGGAGGCAACTGATTGATGTTTCCCTTTCACATTGATGTTTCTTTCTTTCTCTCTCTCTCTCTCTCTCTCTCTCTCTCTCTCTCTCTCTCCCCCCCTCCCCCCTTCCCTTCCACTCTCTCTAAATATCAATGGAGGGGAGACAGGGTGGACAATATCAAGGGGAGACAGGGTGGACAATGATGAGTCCTGTTCAGGTCATTTTAAGTTGAACATGCCTATGGGAACTGGAGATGGAACTTTCTGGAAGGGGTTGGGTGGCAAGTTTGGAGCATCAGAGAGAGCCCTAGGAGCGACAATGCGAAGAGCGCCACATGGTACGGGAAGCATGAGTATAGTTGAGATTCCCAAAGGGAGAGGGACAGAGCAAGACACAAAAGGGGATGTGGCGGGGACTCCAGTGAGTGCTGACATTTGTGGGTGGTGAGAGCAGAGCAGGGCTCTGTGTCCAGAGCACGTGGTGACATGAGAAATGTTGCTTGAATCTGGTATCCAAATCCAAGCTCTTCTACTTCCCCAGCATTTTTTAAGAAGTTGTGGGCTGTCTTTTCACATCTGTATTGTACCCCCAGAATACTGAGAACATCCATTTTTTTAAAGGCCACAAATTTCAGCATGAACAGATGTGGTGGGTAGGTGAGCATAGAGCTGGTATGCAGAAATCACCTGGCTACAATGTAATCATCAGTTTAGCCCACCGAAGTTTTTATAGCTTTTGTTTTCATTTTCAAATGGTCATCATTTTTACACTGTTGCAAAGCAACATATATTGTCTAATTTGTTTAGCCAACTGCACATCATTGTGACTGTCCCCTCACACTCCTAAGGGCAAAATGTTTTCACCTCATGAAATAGAGGCACACAGGGACCCTACAGCTGCACTGAAAACACTGTCAAGTCGCCTGCCTGCCTACTTCCCTCTCACCAGAGTAGCCCACACTTCTTTATTAAGCAACATGGTTCTCTAGCAGCCTAGACAATAAGGGAGCAAGAGTTGAAAATTGGCCATATTTTCAACTGTCTTTCCAAGAAATTATTGGCTTTTTCTGAAACGTATATATTTCAAAAAGGAAAACCAGTTGAAAATATCACTAGTCTCAACATACTCAAATGGAGCCGCTGTAAAGGAATACGTTACATCCGTTTTTAAAGGCTGTGCCCATTCCAGACCCAGCCGGATGTGATGCAGCACCTACACTCTTTACAGTAAATGTGAGCCCTCCTTAAATACCACCAATTATCACCTCCATGGCTTGTCAGTTTCAGCAGAACCAAACAGAGGCCCAGATTCCTTCTTCTTTTCAGCCGGAGAATCCTGAACTGGGAAACACGTAGCCATCTGGTTCCCCTTTGGAATTGCCATGTATTATAATATACACTCACATGTGATGGAAGAAAATGCAGGGAACATATGGTGCAAGGGTCCTAAGGCATTTGAATGATTGCACCAAGGGCCACTTTAGCTCATTTTATACATGGCCAGAATAAAAAAAATACTTTTTTTGCAAACTCATTTGCAATGGTGTATTTGTTTGCCCAGCATGATTGCACCCTTAATCCACTCTTTTGATGTTAAATCAGAAAGTGACAGTGAGGCGGAGGGACCATAAATCAACAGGTTCCGACGAGGTCTCTCTGGCATCCTTCTCCACTCAGAATGTCATGTCAACCACCACATATTGAGGCAATTCTATAAATTGGGTTATCTGGAGAAGCGGAGAAGCCAGCCAGAAGAAAAGGGATGGGGGAAAAGAGCAGAGCAAGCTCAAAGGAGCTCGAAACTCCTGATTAGAATCAGGATGCTCAGCTTACGTGATGGACGGTACCCACAGCTTCATCTGCCCTGTAGACCACTTGGCTGTGGACTTTTCAGGATACATGTTTCCAGTTGTGACCCACAATAACAGCCTGGTAGGACTGACTGACCTTGATTAGAGAAGAAAATAATGTACTTTCTCAATAAAATCTCTTTCTTTTCAAAGTAGAATCTTTATTTGTTCTCTCAATCCAGGAGTCCTAAACATTATCTTATTTTTTATTTCACAATTTCTTAGAGGGACTGGGTGAAAAAGTGAAGGGATTGAGAAATACAGATTGGTAGTTACAGAATAGTCATGGGGATTTCCAGTACAGCATAGGGAATGTAGTCAATAATATTGTAATAACTATATGTGGTGTCAGGTGGGTACTGAAAATGTTGGGGGGATCACTTTGTAAAGTGTATTATTGTCTAACCACCATGCTGTACACCTGAAACTAATACAGAATAATATTGAATATAAACTGTAAATGAAACAAATTTTTAATAAAAAATAAACAAATTCAAAAGAAAACAATTACTTATACAGCACTTATAACATGCCAGGCATTATTCCAAGGGCTTTCAAGTATATTAATCCTCATAATATAAATGTTGTAATATTCAAAACCATCATGCCTGGCCAGTGTGGCTCAGTGGATTGAGCGTCGTCCCATGGACTGAGAGGTCCCGGTTTGATTCTTGATCAGGGCACAGGCCTAGGTTTCAGGCTCAATCCCCAGTAGGGGGCGTGCAGGAGGCAGCCCTGGCTGGTTTTGCTCAGTGATTAGAGCATTGGCCCGTGGACCAAGGAGTCACGGGTTCGATTCTGGCCAAGGGCACGTACCTTGGTTGCAGTTCCATCCCCGGTCCTAGTCGGGGTTGTGCAGGAGTCAACCAATGGATGTGTCTCTCTCACGTCAATGTTTCTCTCTCTCTCTCTCTCTCTCTCTCTCTCTCTCTCTCTCTCTCTCTCTTTCTTTCTCTCTCCCTCCCTTCCACTCTATCTGAAGATAAATGGAAAAATATCCTTGGGTGAAGATTTAAAAAAATAAAAACATAATTTTAAAAAACCAATCATATAACAAGGACATAATTATTATTGTCATTTGCCAATGAGAACACTGAAGCCCAGAAGTAACTTGCCCAGGGACACAGAACCAGTAGGGAGCAGATCTGAGACTCAAATCCATTTCTTGAATCATTTTGTTGGAAATAAAGAAAAGAGATACACTTGGTTATCTCAGGTAAAGGGGGTATCTCATGATGCACATGGCTAATTGGAATTGACTCTGAAACTGAAAGCCTCCAGTCAGCACTAGGGACTAGAACTCTCTCTGCCTCTCAGTCATGGTCCATGTCTGCCAGAACCTCTCCTTCTCTCTGCATGTCTCTATGCCTCCAGCTTGCTTGTGGCCTGTCATGGTTCCTACTCTTCCTCATGAATCCTCGCCCTTTTAGTTGTGCTCTACAGCATGCTCCTTCTCTCTCTCTCTCTCTCTCTCTCTCTCTCTCTCTCTCTCTCTCTCTCTCTCTTTCTCTCTGCTTCTCTCTCCAGATTCTCCAGAAAATGGCTGGTACCTCTGTCAGACCAAACTACATAGTAGTTCCCTGGACAGCCAAGCATGGCCTTCCCTTGAGTAAAGACCACTCCTGCCACTGGACTAATTACATGAGCGTGACAACTAGTCTCCAGAGCAGGCTCCCGAGAGTTCATCCCACGCCCATATGTGCTGCAAGAAAGGAGTCCATTTCTCCTCCCCTTGTATTTGGACAGGCCTGTGGTTTGCTTTGGCCAATAGTTTGTGGTAGAAGAGACATTCTGGGACTTCTGAGACCAGGTCTTAGTATTACTGACAGCTTCTGTTTCCTTCCTCCTGGGACTCAGCCACCATGTTAGGAGTCTGACCACTCTGGTTAGAAAGAAGCCCAAGACTTTACAACATGCTGCAAGGAAGACCAAACTAGCTAGAGAGAGGGAGAGGGAGAGGGAGAGGGAGGGGGAGGGGGAGGGGGAGAGGGGGAGAGAGAGAGAGAGAGAGAGAGAGAGAGAGAAACCTAGTGGATAGCATGGAGGCCCCAGGCATATAAACAAAACTTACTTGGATGTTTTGGCACAGTCTAGCTGTCAAGATGCCACCAAATGAATGACACCAGTGGACACATGTGAACCAAAAGAACCATCCATCTGAACCCTGCCCAAACTCCTGACCTACCACATACTAACAAATAATAAGTCATTGTTTCAAAGTTCTAAATGTGGGGCTGGTTTGTTATGCAGCAGGAAATCATGAAACAGCAGGCTAGTTTGTTTTAATAATATTTTTCATAAGGACAAACAGAAAAAAGGTAATAGAGAGCCTGGTGGACATCTAGGAGATGCCTGCCAATGGCATAAATGAAGCCAGGGAGAAGCAGCAACTATTGACTGCAATGACCTGCTTTTCCCTCTTTATGTCATTCTGGCCTCACCCCAGCCCTATGAGCCAGTTAGTCTTTGGGGGGAAAAGTGGTTGATGTAACCTTTATAAGGTCACTTGTCTGAGGTTTAAACCTGACTTTCACACCCCTACCCTTTTCTCTATATCATACTTCCTCCCTTTCACTGACAGGGCTTTAATCCCCAAAGCCGCATGACCCAGCTTTCCAGACACCAGAGGCGAGCCTGGCAGGATGCATGGGCACGGCTGATGGCAATGCCCCATGTCCACACTGCCAAGCAGCAGCCGTGCGTGGAACTACTTCACTGGGACCAAAACCCAAACCCACTCTGATGGCCCCTGAAAGTGGGAAACCTCCTTTTGGAGTTTGCCTGCTACTTCTATCCCCAACATCAGCTTCAAACATTTATGGACCCCAACTATATGTCGGGCCCTGTGCTAGGAGCCCAGGGAATGAAGAGGTTGAAACTCCAAGCTTGACAAGGAAGAGGTAGGCAGAAAAAGCAGATGAACACAAATATCAGCAGTAGTACATGGCAGCCTGCACGAAAAGCCCAAAGAACTGCTTAGAAAAACAATAGTCTGGAATTGGAATCCGGATTTGGGATGAGACATAGGGGTGAGTACAGGGACCCTCTTGGAGGGCAGAGAATGGACTAGGCTAGGAGCAGGACTTGAATTTGTCTGGTGAGAAGGGGGCACTTTGGAACTCCAAGGACTGATCTGGTGAATAAAATTATCTAAATTATTTGAAGCTACTCAGGGTGAGAAACAGCTTTAGGTTTAGATTGGTTGAATTACACAGATAAAATCCCTCCAAATAATCATAAACTTTCAAAGTCAGTTGCACAAAGAGCTGGAAGAAGAGGAATAGTCCGTTAGCTGTGTAAGTGCAAAGACAGCCTCAGAGAAGGTGGAAATCGGGGCCTGACACACAGCAAAGGAGTTGCCCAGCAGATGGCAAGAGCTCTTTCAACCCAGGGTATACTGGACTCATCTCCTCAGTCCCTCCTTCCCCCCCTGCCTGACTTTGGGCCTTGGTGGTGGCCAGCATGCAAGCATGCTGCTGGTCTCTCCCTGGACACCATGCTGTGTCTCTCCATTTGGTTCGCTGGGGGAAGGGATACTTCTCTGCAGAGCCCAAGCTCACTAAATCCACTTGTGCAGGTACCATCTGGAAGTTCAGCGGGTTCATGTGCTGACTACAACCCTCAGCTAAGAAGAGATGGTAGTAGATAAAGGCCTCTACTTCCCATGATTTAGAGTGGTGATGCTTAGGCACATTGTACAGTTTTGTAGGAGTCCCTGGTAGGATTGAGCCCATTGTACATGGCTCTGACCAACTCATTAACACACCCTTGATTAGTTTCTCCACCCTCCCCACCTTCCTCTCCCTACTCCTTCACTCACCGCTGCTTCCTATGATCACCTCTCAAATTAAAAAACAACAAACATGCATCTAAGTCCTTATCACGGGCACTCATATCAGGGACTGAGACCCAGAGATAGCTGGAAATGAAGGAAAGAAAGATGAAGTGCTGCTCAGCTGGTGTGGCTCAGTGGATGAACATCAACCCATGTACCCAGAGGTCGTGGGTTCGATTCCCGGTCAGAGCACATGCCCAGGTTGTGGGCCAAATCCCTAGTGGGGGGCATGCAGGAGGCAGCCAATCTATGTTCTCTCTCGTTGATGTTTCTATTTCTCTCTCTTTCTCCCTTCCTCTCTCTTTAAAAGCAATAAAGAAAAAAAATTTAAAAAAAAAAAAGATGACATGCTGAAGGAAGATTATACACTTTGGGTGAAAGGCGAAAGGCTGATTGAAGCCAGAAGTGTCTTTACAAAGACAAACCTCCTAGATCCCAGGTTGCCCTATGGCTGACCTTGCCTAAAGACAACCTCTCCGTTATATCCTGAAGAACTGAGAACCCATTGGCTGCAATCCGAACACCCCAGTTAGGGCACTCTTCAAGAAAGTCTCTTTATAATAAAGGATGCAAAAAGTCACTAATTATTGACACACCCAACTTGGATGGATCTCAGGGGTATGCTAATTGATAAAGCCAATCTCAAAGGATCACACACTATCTGATTTCATTTATATAACCACCTTGAAGTGACAAACTTATAATGAGGGTGAACAGATTAGCAGTTGCCAGAAGCTGGGGTGGAGAGAAGAGTGTGACTATTAAGGTATAATATGAGGGATTTTTTTATGTGTGCTGATGAAATAATTCTGTATCCTGATTGTGATAGTTACTTGAATCTACACATGTGATCAGATTTTACAGAAACACACACACAAGAATGCTTTAATTTTACTGTATCAATGTTAATCTCTTGGTCTTGACAATGCACTCTCTTTATATAAGGTATTATCATTGGTGGAAGCAGAGTGAAGGATACACAGGAAATCCACTATTTTTCCAACTTCTCAGTTTTAAACTATTTCAAAATAAGAAGTTATAAAACTGAAAAACATTTTTAAAAAATGAATTGCAAAAGCCAGAGAGAGAGAGAGTGTGTGTGCTTTCCCTTTCTTCTCCCTCAAGCAGCTGTTTTGGCCATATTACTGGTATCCAACGATGAATTAATGAGATAATCCATGTCAAGGGTCTGGCTCCAATCTGTTCAGAATAAACATTATCAGTTATTATTATTGACAATGATAATACAAATTGTTATTCCAGCCACCTAATCAGCCAATAGGCTAAAAATTTAGTGAAGGCATTTATTCTACTGCTTAAGATAAGGGAATTGAAGTATTATCTGAACATTTTCTTTATCCTGATTCCCCTTGGCCCCAACCGCTAAAGAGAATTTCAATTTGGCTGAACGTGATTCAAACTGAAGTTGGGAAATGGAGGGGCTGATATCAGTGACCAGGAAAGCAGTCTTTGATCGGGGCATCATCCAGTGAACTTCATGCAACAATTGCATTGAACCTGATCCCGATGAAAAGAAGATCTGCCTGCCATATGTGTGACTTCCACACAGAAAGGTCTGGGTCTGAAATGTAGGTGCACGCATGCATGTCTGAGAGTCCCAGGGCACAAGCAACTATTTGACTAAAAGCCATATGATGGGACAGAGTGTTGGGGCCAGGTGGTGAGGAAAAGGCTAGCAGCCACATGAAGGGAGAATCAGTCACTGAGAGCAGATGTTAGAAACCAAAAGTAGGTTATTGGAAGGCAAGCAGAATTATCAGAGAGGCTGCAAAGTTTAAATGTTTTCATGCAAGCAATTAAGCAGATCATCAATGTGAAATGTTTAACAATATTTTAAATATTGTTTTAGTGTGCTCTAAGTGTTAAAGAAATATTGAATGTTAAAGCTGCCAAATTTTTAACTTCAAAAATTCTCAAAGGTATACATTCCATAGCCATCTTCCTTGGGTCGTTTATCTTTTAACAGATTAAGGGCTGAAAGTTCACAAGTCATGAGAACAGGGAAGAGAATCCACAATGAAAACATGAACAGAAGGCAGGCATAATCTTTTGCCTGGCTTTGAAATGGAAACCTTTCAACCTGGGTGACAATAGCACCAGTAGGAATTTACTATGAACCCCGACCAAGAGCCTGCAAAGACACAAAATCAAGGCCATGCCAAGAAATGTCTAGCCACCGCCCCCCCAAATCAGACTTTAGAGCTTTGTTTCCCCGTCCAGATTGAGCTCTATGCTGAGACCACTAATACCAAGGAAAGGATCAAGAAAAGAAGTGTGGTAGGTTTGGAGGTGACAAACGTATGCTGGGTTGGTCCAGGAACCAGAAGTTGGAACAACTGATTGTGAAAGTGAATAGTGATTTGTGAAGAGATATGTTAGAAGAAGATTCCATTTTCAGAGTTAAGACTGCAGGATTGCTGAGAACCATGTGATAAGTAGAAGGACCTAAGAGAGAACCAGCCTAATTTCTGCCACATATTAGGTACTCAATGAATATTTATTGGATGGATGGATGGATGGATGGATGGATGGATGGATGGATGGATGGATAAATAGATAGAAGAATATGTATATAAAAAGTAGAAACACTGTGTTTCTACTTCCAGTACCGCTAAAGAATGACACTAGAGCTGTTCCTTATTTTTTTTTAAATAAATGCTTTTTGTCTTATTAAAATCAGAAAAGAGGAATCTCTTCTTCCAGAAATACATGAGAAAAGACATAAAAGCCCATGTGTTGGTTCTCACAATAGAGCATGTCACATGCCACCGATTTCTCTCTCCAGTGGTCATGCCTGCCAAGTTCGAGGCTCCTGTGAGTGGAAACGTCCAGGGGAAAGGATTCCGGGATGGGGAGTCCAGCCCTCAGGAGAACGCTCTGGGCATGCAGCAATGTTTTAAGGAAGACTTGTAACTGACACCACAGGAATGACAGTCGGTTGACACTCAGTGGGTTAGGTGAAGTGAGAAGAAAACCAAAGACAGAGCCATGGGGGAACCCCAGTGTTTACAGGATGGTGAGAAGCAAAGGGCTGCCAAGGAGTTAAATGCTAGACAGTAGGGAAACACGTTTCAAAATGGAGAGAATAATGCTGAACCAAGAACATTCTTGAGTTTTCTGTGGGCTAAAGAAAAGGTATCATGTGGAAAATAGGAAGATGAAGAAGAAAAATATTCAATTTACCAAAATTAATAATGATTAAAATCTTTATCAAATTAATTTGTTATGGTGACATGTCCTATAAACTGTTGGGAAGTTTTACATAACTTTATATATGGGTACATAATTTCTATATAGACATTTTCTGCAGATGGGAAAGACTTTAAAAACAGGGTCAATAAACTTTTTCTGTAAAGGGCCAGGCAGTAAATATTTTCGGCTTTGCAGGCCAGACAGTCACTGTCACAACAACTCAACTCTGCTGCTGTAACCCCCAAACAGCCATAAACAACATGTACTTGAATAAGTATGATTGCGTTCCAATAAAACTTTATTTACAAAAACAGGAGATGAGCTAGATTCGGCCTGACAACTCCTCATCTATAGTAACGTGCTTACAGATCTTCTCCCTCTTCACAATCAGTTGCCAAAAGAAAGAAAGTGTTCAGAAGAACACATCTCTCCACAGGAAGTCCAAACTGAGGCTGCAAACGTCATGTCGGCCTTTAACCATAACAGACATTAGTAAATGTTCATGGGAATTGAGAGTTGTTTGCTTACAGCAGAAAGTTCTCCTATTAGCGTAATATGTGCTGTGTCTGCAAATTAAAACACTTAGAAGTTTTACTCCAAGTTCCATCTATATGCAAACACCATTGTTTTATTTCTTTCAATTCCTCATGTTGTAAGTCACTTTCAATAGTCTGCATAAAAGTAAAAGAATTCTAATTAGATATAGACATGTATGCATTAGTTCTTTCCACAAATATGATTTGTATACATAATGTTGAGAAAGAGGGAAGGTGTTTGAAGTCTTAAGAAGGAAACTCCTCAACAAATGATTATATTTTTTTAATCCTCACCTGAGGATATTTTTCCATTGATTTTTAGATAGAGTGGAAAGGAGGGTGGGGGGAGAGAACCATCGATGTGAGAGAGACACATCGATTAGTTGCCTCCTGCACAACCCCAACAGGAGCCAGGGATCAAACCTGCAACCCAGGTACGTGCCCTTGACTGGAAGTCGAACCCTGGACTCTTCAGTCCTCTGGTCGATGCTCTAACTCCTGACCCAAACTGGCCAGGGCCTCAGCAAATTCTTAAGTGTATTAAATACAATTCAAGATTGCAATCCAGCCCTGGCCGGTTTGGCTCAGCGGTTAGAGCATCGGCCTGCGGTCCTGAGAGACCCGGGTTCAGTTCCCGCTAAGGGCGCGTACCTTGGTTGCAGTTTGTCCCCGGCCCTGGTCGGTTGTGCAAGTGGCAGCCACTCGATGTGTTCCTTTCACATCGATGTTTCTCTCTCTCTCTCTGTTCCTCTCTCTCCCTCCCACTCTACCTGAACAAAAAGTGGAAAAATGTCCTCGGGTGAGGATAAAAAAAAAAAAAGATTGCAATCCAGTTCAGATCTTAGAAATGTTGTCTTCCCTTTCAGGAGGAAAAAGCCAGTATTTTATAAGTGTGTATCTGCTTACGGCAGTGAGCCACTTGAGTTTGGACTACTCATGCAATGCCTATAGTGGATTCTGTTAGTGCTGCGCACTAAATATCCCCAGCATACAGTTGAATTGCACTTCATGCCTCCCTTAAGGGCACAGCCATCTAATTTGCCTTGGCCAATAAAACATGAGCCAATGTGCTGCGTCACTTATGGGCAGAAGCTTCAAGAACCATAGATGGTTCTTTTCTTCAGTCACAGAAAATGTTCTTTCAGCCTGGATCCTTGTTTCTAGTATTCAATTCTCATCTGTCAGGCACTAGTTTATCTGTCAGGCTCTGATTAGAGCCTAACTAGTAAAGACGCTGGACTAGTTTAATACCTTTGTCTGCACAGAAGCTCCACTAAAGCCAGGGTTAGACAATTTTTTTTCTGCGAAGGGCCAGAGAGTACAGTAAGTTTTCACTTAAATCATCAATAGGTTCTTGGAAGCTGTGACTTTGAGGCTAAACAAGAGATACTGAAACCAATTTGACCGTAGACTGATTGATAGCAACACCATAGTTCTGGTCACAAAAATATCGCCAAACTTCTAAATAAAGACTCAAAACACTCCCAGTGTAAAACATTGAAATAAACGTGAGATATACATACATTCATGAAAGATAAATAAACACAAGCAAGAAAATGATTTTTGAATCTGCTGATACAAGTTCAAGGTCAAGGTGGCTAGAACCCATCCCAGCAGCTCAGGGCACCAGTGGGACCGACCTGGACAGTACACACACCCACACTTACAATCACTCAGACTGGGACAATGTAGACATGACAGGTCATCTCATGTGCACATCTTTGGGATGTGGGAGGAAACCAGAGTCCCAGGAGAAAACCCAGGCAGACATGAGGAGAACATGAAAACACCACAGAGTGGCCCCTGCCTGAAAATCAACTTTTTTTCCTCATCAACATTATGACAAAACAGTGTTATTCAGGGACCTGCCACATATATTTTCAGCTCTGCAGGCACCTGGCCTCTGTTACAACCATGCAGCTCTACCATTGTAGGGGAATAGCAGGGAAGCAGCTACAGGCAATATGTGAATGAATGGGCGTAGCTGTGTGCCAGTAAAACTCTATTTACAAAAACAGGTAGCAGCCAGATCTGATCTGCATGCAGGCTGCAGTTTTCCAAGGACTCTAATGTAACGTAGTCATATATTGTCTGTGTATCTCCTCCAGGTCAGGGAAGGGCTCCTAGACACTTCGAGGAAGGAGGAAACCAGAGCTCAGTGGAGAAACCTGTTCAAGCTTGTGTCTCCTGATAGCTGCAGGACGAGCCTGGTAGAAATAAAGGAGCAGAAAAACCATTTGACTCAAAGTTTAGCAGAAGTGGAAGGGCAGAAACTGCTATGGAAATAAATGGTTTGGGTATAAGGAATTTGTTATACAAATATGTATTCTTTTGTATTAATTCAAAAGTCCCCATAATAAAATATGGAGGAAGAGGGGGGAATCTCTAGTATTTCATGGGAGCTTTTTGAAAGATGATTTCTGGGAATTAGTATAATTCATGACTTTATATTTGGCAAAATTCACATAAAAGAACATTATAGCTGGAATCATGGCCGGTATTTTATCTCAAAAAAGCATATGCATTTTGTTTTAATGATTTCTCTAGTCCCTGAGAAACTATAAGGGCTCAGCTGGCCCCTTAATCTATATGACATTTTTATGACAATTAAAATATCACCCCAAGGAGGGTCTTTCATTCTATTGTCAGATTTTATTGGGCTAGCATAAGCTAACAAAGCAGAATAAAATTATACAGCTAATATTGTATTTAAAACATCAATTTATTACATTTAAGGCTATACCAGGAAAATAAATTGGCCTTTGGTATTAACCAAACAAAATTAATCATGCAGATGATTAATGTCTGATTATAATTTCTCCCTAAGAGTAAGTTTCTTTGTTTGGAACGCAGCTAACAAGATTCATCCTTCCAAACATAATAAGGATTTTAACAGCAACAAACAATCATCTTCTGTCCTTTTGTCAGTCCGTTAGAGTACAGTCATTCCCCCTTTACCCTCGGGGGATACGTTCCGAGACCCCCAGTGGATGGCTGAAACCTCAAATAGTACCGAACCCTATCTATACTGTATTTTTCCTAATCATACCCACATTTTCACTTAAAGGAAACTCTTTACAGCTTTTCTTTGGCATATTTGAGTTGCCAGCATCACTACTCTTGCATGTTGGGTCCATTTGAACACAAGCACTGCAACACACAACAGTCGATCTGATAACCGAGACAGCTACAGAGTGACTGACAGGTGGGGAGTGTCTACAACCTGGAGATGCTAGACAAAGGGATGAGTCATAGCCAGGGCAGGATGGAGCAGGACAGCATGAGATTTCATTATATTTCATCATTATTATTATTCATAACAAGTACTAGAGAATTGCTAGCTCTTTTTCTTTCTCTGGAACCACTGACTTTTTTCCCAAAAATTCACTACCCCTTTAATCTACTTCCATTACCAATCAGTCATATTTTGCCAAAGGTCTTGAGCTTAGTCCTAGAAGATCATGCATCCTTGTGTGGTCTACTAGTAAGTGTTAAATCTAGTTAAACTATACAACCAAGAGGCAGGCTTTAAAAATACACTTTCCCAGACCCACTGAGTTGCAAGTTTCAAGGACAGTGTTCAGAAATCTACCTTTTTAAGTGCCCCCTCCCCATGCAGCTCTTAAGCAAGTGACCTGGAATCATCTATTCAGTTTGTTGTGTTGTCACCTATGTGGCAGGGCTTATAATCAATGTCAAGATTTATTTTCTCAGCCACAATCCCTAGGTGCTTCTCACACCTCTATATACTACCCAAGCTTCACCTTTTCAGAAGACAACCCCAAGAAATACAAGAAAAATACAAGACATGCACCCAAAACTGTTTTTGTAATGAACTGCTTTGTACATTATAATCTTCAAGCTGATGTCACATTTTCTTGGCATTGGTAGTTTCAGATGTAAGGCAGACTTTAAAGTCTATATAAACTGGAAGAAAAAAGAGTCAAACAGCATAGCCTCCCCAAATGTCACCGATATGGAGGATGGTGGCCACTGATGGTACAAGGTTTAGGTTTCTATTCACATTTGATTATTCCTCTTCAATACCAACCTTTTTCTAGCTATCCCTTCAGAATAAATGCCATCTCTGGGTACTGATTTTTCAAGCAATGTCAGTTTTCATTTTGCTTTTCATAAAGTCAGATTGTCCCAAGCAGACAGACTGGCAATAGAAATCATATCCCCAATGTAAAGCAGACACACGCATCATTAAAAGCTCGTGTGCACAGCCACCAGCAGATGCCATGCAACATCTGCCTGGGGCCAGGGGGAGTCCACAAACACCATGCCAGCTTGGTATTCTTGGGGGTCAGGTATAATGACAGAATAAAGCCACAATGGTCTTTGACTTTGCTCACACCCAACAGAGTCTTTTTTACTCTTTACTCTGTCTTTGCAATGTTTAAAGGGTGGTTTTAGCCCTGGCTGGTTTGGCTCAGCAGTTGGAGCGTCGGCCTGCAGTCCAGGGAGACCCAGGTTCGGTTCCTGCTGTGGGCATATGCTTCGGCTGCAGTTTGTCCCCGGCCCTGGTTGGTTGTGTGGGTGGCAGCCACTCGATGTGTCCCTTTCACATCAATGTTTCTCTCTCTCTCTCTCTTCCTCTCTCTCCCTCCCACTCTGTCTGAATAAAAAATGGAAAAATGTCCTCAGGTGAGGATTAAAAAATAAATAATTAAAAAATAAATAAATAAATAAAGGGTGGTTTTGATCAGAGTTCATCTTAGACAAACAGCAGCAGCAGCAGTGCCCTTTAGGAAGAATTTTTTGTTTTCCCCTGGAATCTCTTTTATAACAACCCTAAAAAAAAATAAGTGTATTGTCCTCTTTTACCCAGTGAGGGAAGTGAGGTTCCTAAAAGTCTAAGTGGTTTGTCCAAGGGCAGTGGGCTATGGGTGGAGAGGCCGGTCCTTTCCCAGGATGTAAAGCTCTTGGCATAGCCCACCTCCTTCCACTTGGCCATGTTGTAAAAGGGTGAAGTTGGCAACCTTGACTTTGCCTTCCTTTTCATTGGCCCGGTTTCAAGAATTAACCATTCTAAAATATTTGTACTAAATTGGAATGGGGAGATTCTTGGAGAGCAAAGAGTTTTAAGGGCCCCATTGAATTTTAATGAGAGAAAGAGAGGGAGGGCAGAAGGAAGTGAGGGGAAAGAAAGAGGGATAAAGGACGAGAGAAGAAGGAAAGAAGAGAATCTGTTGCTGGTGATAACAGACCAACCAAAGATGACTATCACATTTGAGCTACCCACATGGCCATCTGAGCACTCCTGATTTGATTTTATTTTTATTGTTAAAAGTATTACAGATGTGCCCCCCCTTTCCCCATTGACCCCCTCTTCTCCGCTCCTACTCCCCTCCTGCTTTCCCCAAACTAATGTCCGTGTCTATTGGTTGTGCATATATGCATATAAGTTCTTTGGTTTATTTCTTCCACCCCCGTCCCATCCCCTATCCCTCTGAGATTTGTCAGTCTGTTCCCTACTTCCATGACTCTGGATCTTTTTTTTTTTTTTAATTAATTTTGTTACAGATGTTTCTCCTTTTCCCCCCACTGATTCCCCCCTCCCTCTCCCTCCCTGCCCTGTCCCCAGCTTTGTTGTCCATGTCCATTGTTCATGCATACAGGCATATAAGTTCCGTGGTTTATCTCTTCCCCACCACCCCCTCTTCTGGGGATTGTCAGTCTGTACCCCACTTTCTGGATCTATTTTGATCGACAGCTTATTTTGTTCATGATCACTCCTGATTTTAAATGCTCATGTCCAGCTTGAAGAAATTTGTCTGATTCCCTCAATCAAAGTCAAGCTAATATGCCAAGTTCAGAGCCCCTATTTCACTCACAGCCCACTAACGATAGTCAAGGATTCTTCTTGTTAAAATAACGTTTCATAAAGAAAAAAATTATATATGTGTATGAAAATATATATACACATATATGTGTATATACACACACATATATGTATATACACACACATATATATAATGTGAATACACATAGAGTTTGGTGCCTTAAGCAAATAAATAACAAGCAGCATCACCTTGCTAGCAATTCAGACTCTCTGGCCCCACCCCAGACCTGCTAACTTAGCATCTGATTTTAACAAGACCCTTGTGATTTGAATGTACAGCCAAGGTGAGGCCCTGGGATACATGGTGTCTGTGGGTACAAGGGTACCTCCCCAGAGGCTCTCTGCATGGCCTGGATTCTGGGCTCTCGCTGAACATTAGAATTATCTGGGAAGCTTTTAAAATTCTGATGCCCAGACCAGTTAGATTCAAATCTCTGGCAGTGCCAACAAGCAAGAGTACTGTTTAAAACTCCCCAGGACTGCCCTGGCTGGTTTGGCTCAGCGGTTAGAGCATTGGCTCGTGGACCAATGAGTCGCAAGTTCAATTCCGGCTAAGAGCATGTATCTCGGTTCTGGCTCTGTCCTTGACTTCAATGGTCAGGGTCATGCGGGAGGCAACCAGTTGATGTGTCTCTCTCACATCGATGTGTCTCTCTCTCTCCCTTTCTCTCTCCCTCCCACTCTATCTATAGATAAATAAAAAAATACCCACAAATGAGGATTTAAAAAAATAAAAATAAAACTCCCTATGCATTCCAGTGGGCAACCCTGGTTGAAAGCCTTGGCCTGAGTATTTCTCCCTTCTTGGGTGCACTGTAGCTCTTTTTCTCATGTGTTATTTACTCTCCTGTGTGTGCTTTCTCCAGTCTCTGAGAGTGAAACAGAACTTAATCCATCCACTTTGGGCATTTGGAATTTTGGTTTAGAGGCAGCCAACTAATGTTTGCCACCAACCCACTCAGAATGAAACCACCACCAGTAACAACACCTATTTATTAAGCACCTATGGGTGGTTGACAGCTGCCACTGTTCTCGCTGCAGCCACTTGTGCCAAAGAGAGAGAACAGAACAGAAGGGATCAAGTTCTGTTTCACTCTCAGAGACTGGAGAAAGCATGCACAGTAAATGACACAATGAGCTACAGGGCACCCAAGAAGGTAAGAAATACTCAGGCTAGGCTTTCAACCAGGGTTGCCTACTGGAATCACCTGGGGAGTTTTAAACAGTACTCTTGCTTGTCGGCACTGCCAGAGATTCTAATCTAACTGGTCTGGGCATCAGAATTTTAGAAGCTCCCCAGATGATTCTAAGTTCAGTGAGAGCTCAGAATGAGCACTATAGAATGCCAAGAAGTGGAATGATCATGCATCCCTGCTTATTTCTATACACATACTCTTTCTTGAGCACTCAGAAGAGAAGATCAGCAGAAGTGGAAGGGGGGAGAGAAGGGAGGGGAAGAGACGGGGGGTGGGCAGGGATCCACACCAGATCACGATGGAAGCCATTCTTGCAGCTGCCTGGTGACCATCATTGATAAACAGGTTTTAGATTCACAACAGACCTACCAGAGTAGTTTCTATAGTCGCAGTTGGCTATGCACCACACATCCTTCTTTTATGTTCCTGAGGTCCTGGGTTAATGGATTTCATCATGGATTGTTATGTGCAGACCATGGTGTGGAAAGGAGAGTAATGGCGCCCAAAGATGCCCACATCCCAATCCCTGAGACACTGTTACCTTAGATGGCAAAGGGGACTTTGCAGATGTGATACAGTGAAGGGTCATGAGATGGGGAGATTATCTGGGATTATATAGACCCAATGTAATCACAAGGGTCTTTACAACAGGAAAGCAGGAGAGTCAGAGGTAGAGAAAGATGCGATGTTCAGAGCAGAGTTTGGAGTGATGCCATTGCTATCTGGAAGGCACCCAATGAGCCAGTGAAGTAGAGAAGGCAAGGAAGGCATTCTCCTCGAGCTTCCAGAAAGAACAATCCCTGCCAACCTTGATTCGAGCCCCGTTTAGACCATTTTCAGACTTCTGACCTCCAGAATGTAAAATTATGTATGTGTGTTGTTTCAAGCCACTAAGTTGGTGGCCATTTGTTACAACAGCCACAGGAAACTAATACAGCAGGAATAAGAGCAGCCTTCCTATCGTAGCCATGATTGCCCCACCCACAAGGAGAAAATCAGGTTCCTGGCCACTATGACAGAGTCCTGTGTTCGGAACATGTCACTCATTGGGATGTGCTGCAGTTGACACCCAGACCACAGCCCACTGTGCCTGGAGAGGCTCTCCCTAAGAGAACCTCAACAAAGGACAGGACACTTGCTCTCCACCCCCACTACCAACCACTTCTCCTATTTCTTTTTTTCTTTTTTTTTTTTTATCCTCATCCGAGGACATTCTTCCATTTTTTGTTCAAATAGAGTGGGAGGGAGAGAGAGGAACAGAGAGAGAGAGAGAAACATCAACGTGAAAGGGACACATCGAGTGGCTGCCACCCGCATGACCAACCAGGGCCAGGGACAAACTGCAACTGAGGTACGTGCCCTTAGCGGGAACCGAACACGAGTCTCTTGGACTGCAGGCCAATGCTCTAACCGCTAAGCCAAACCGGCCAGGGCCACTTCTCCTATTTCTATACGTAACAAGTGCCAATGTCAAAAGAAGTCAGGCTGCCCAATTTGGCTGAATATTTTAAATATTTTAAGAAAAACTAAGTATTATTTTGCATAGAACCCTCTGTGATAGATTTATATAATCCATGCCACCAGGGAAGCCTTCAATTTGAATCAGTTGTTGCAACAATTAGTTCATCTATAGGATCAAAAGAATACATGGTGCCATCTACGTGACTACAATTACACAGATATTCCACCATATATAACATCATCAGGATGCTCCATCAAGGTCCTATCATTTTCTAAGTGTTCCACCAGGCTTGACAAACTTTGTTCAAGGTTTGCTGTATCTTTTGGTGTATAAGCATCCATCGGTAGGCTTTCATCAGAAACATGCAATCTTTCATTTAAGGTATCCCAATGACCCTGTTAACTTCTATGTCATTCTTGCAACACCAAGCAGTTCTCCCATTCTCCACATTAACTGGATGTCCTGCAATTTAATTCAGTTGAAACACTAATTACCTGGAGTTAGCAAAGACCATACAGGTTGAAGCTCACTCCCACAAGACCATTCTTAATTTAGACCATTCTTACTTTACCCACATGGGGTCACCAGGCTATGGACACTTCTGCCTGGCCAACTACAAATTTGGGGTTCCACAACCTGACCACCCTCAGGTTTAATAATTTACCAGAATGACTCACAGAACTCAGGAAAGCACTATACTTATAATTACACTTTATTATTAGATACAAATGGATAGCCAGATGAAGAAGTACATAGGGTGAGGCCCAGAAGGATCTTGAACACAGGACCTCTGTCACCATGGAGTTGGGTATGCCACTCTCCTGGTACATTGCTATGTCCACCAATCAGAAAGCTCCCCCAAACTTCATCATTCAGGCTTTTGGGAGCCGTGAGTCAGGAACCATGGATGAAGATTAAATATATATTTTTCTTATAAATCACAGTATCACAATATCCTATAGAGAGAATGGAGAGAGAGAAAGACCTTTCCAATGGTGAATGGCTGTGCCCAGCTCAGCTGTGGGAGAGCCAGGCTGGATGACATTTTTTACTTCGAGAAGGTCAGGCCATCTGTGTCAGGCTACCTATGGCTCATCATGAATATAGTGTGCCCAACAGAGAATGTATGTCAAGTTTGTGCCTTGAAGAAGACATCAGCCTCCACAGTTTTGGGCAGAAGGTATTACTATTTCTTTCACTTTAGAGGCAGAATCAGAATGAGCAGAACACATTCATTAGATGTGGTCAGAGACCAGCAGATGCTGACACATGTAATTTGGCAGCTGTACGTACCAGGAACTAGAAGGGGCTATTTCCCATGAGTAAAATAATGGGTCATGAGTCCCTGGCAGGTGAAAACCTATTACTCAGAATTTATGAATTGATAATTCTGTTTATCACAAGGATATGATGATTCATTATTTTCCCTCCCAGAAAGAAAGCAAATTTTTCCTTTGTTGCGGTTTCCATTGAACATGTTTTTGATCGCAAGGTCAACTGAAGAGGAACTGTTGCCCTTTGTATCATCTACAGGTGTGTCTCACTTTATGCAATAGGTAGAGTCCAGGAAAAATATGAGTGCATTAAATGTCTGAATAGGGAGTCATGTTTTAAACCTGCAGTGAGAACGAACAACTTGAATGAAACTTGCAGTGAACAATAGTCTACTTCATTGCTAAGTTCTTATTCTTTCACATGGGTCATAACAATGTTCCAGAGATAGCTCCCATTTCTTGCAGGCTGCCTCAAATTCTTTTGTAAGCCAGAAGAATGAAAAACAGGATAAGTACATTAATTCATTTATTTTTTATCTTATACAGAAATGAAGACTCTAGCACAAGCCCTGGTCAGTTTGGCTCAGCAGTTAGAGCATCAATCCACAGACCAAAAGGTCTCAGGTTCAATTCTTAGTCAGGGGCATATACCTGGGTTGCAGGTTCAATCCCCAGCCCTGGTGGGGTCATGCGGGAGGCAACAAATCAATGTCTCTCTCTCACATTGATGTTTTCTCTCTCTCTCTCTCTCTCTCTCGCTCTCGCTCTCGCTCTTCCTCTCCCTCCCTTCCATTCTATCTAAAAATCAATGAAAAAATATCGTCAGGTGAGGATTAAAAAATACACACACACACACACACACACACACACACACACATACATACACTAGCACAAGAACATTTGACAAGCTACAACCTATTTTTTTATTTTGCAAGGTTTTGAAATTTTATTTTCTATGGCAAACACTGAGCAAGTGAAAGGGCAAAGGTTGGCAAAGCCTTCCAATTAACTGGTTATTAAAATTCCCTGTGTATTTCACAGAACTACAACTATCTCCAGAGGGCTTCTGGACCTGGGACAAGTCACAGAGGATAACTGGGTCCTTAGTACTGAACTATATTTCCTCAGGCAAAATCAGATTAAAATGAACTTCAAAGTCCCCTCAGGTTGGGAGAAACCAGAGCATAAATGTCAAGCTCCAAAGAATATAACGCTGTGATGAAAAGAAAAGAAATCATCACAAGAGAAGGAAAGTCACAAAGGGCAGCATTCAACTATTTGTTTGCAAATGATTGCTGTGCCTCTCTTCTCTGTGCTGAGGATGGGATTTAACAAGGAAATAGATGCTGCTGCATATTTCAAGAAACTCACAAAATAGCAAGGAACTGTATGCACATGTACTATGAGAACAAGTCTCTCATTAGGTGCTAAAAAGCCTGGACGGTCCTGGAGAGCTTCACATAGGTGAGCATCCAAATCTTATTTTAAAATATCCATATCCTCTTTAAAAATAAATAAATAAATAAATAAATAAATAAATAAATAAATAAGTCCGTGTGCATGTATGTTTGTACATGAATATACAAACTTCTGAAGCTGGGAATTACAAAATTCTTGGACAAATTTGAATTCAGCATTGTTATTCTGCAGCCAAATATCATCTCCTCATATTCCTTGAATCATATATTAGTGGCTCCTCTTAAAAACCAAGTACCCACTTTTCTGTTCTGTGTTTACACCCCTTCTGGTTCTAATTTCTGGTGGAGAAAACCAAGCTAAAGGTAATTATGAAGTTCATGAACATATCATTCTAACATGATAATGAAGTATAGCTTTCTCTTTTAAAGGTACCTACCTTTTCAACTGGGACTGGAGATAGGATGTTAAGTGAGTAGCTGCTTCCAGTTGCATAAGTAGACAATTTCTTTTTTCCTGAGGTAGAATCTTGTAGACAAGAAAACAGTCCATTGGTAGATTTCAAAGACAGCAAGTATATTTTCCTAACAAGAAACTCAACTATAAATTGCCCCGAACTCATTTCAGTTTGAATGGCTAAATTCTCAAAAACACATCTAAGTCATGAATGCCCACAAAACATAGACTGTTTTTGTGTCACTTGAAAATGTACCACTGGCACCCCAAGTAGTGCCTGATACCCTGTAGAAGCTCAATAGATGGATAGATGGGAGGGTGGGTGGATAGCGTGCTATCACAAGTATAACATCTTGGGTTTTTTGGCCAAACAAACTGAAGGTTCTAATCAGCTCCTTAAAAAGTAGTACCTGTAAATTATAACACAACCCTATAGCATATTCTTTGGAGTTTCTTTCACTGACAACTAAAATGGATATAGCTTTCTTCCTATAGCGTGGTTCATTTATTTTTGGATAATCCTTTTACTATCCTCACAAAGTCTCAGGTTAAGGAATTTCTCTGGCTATGTTATAAATGGATATATGAATTGAAACCAAGATAACTATACCCAGGGTGTGGGCAAAACATGTAAGCAACAGCCCTTGCATATTTTTGTCTCCATCTGGTTTATTTCTGTCCAGATGTGCTCCATTTCGCATCTGCTTTGCCTAGTGCAAGGCCGCCTCTGCTGTTATTTGTACCTGGAGGTCATCACACTGTCTATAGTGAATGCTAAATCATTTCTCAAGAAAAGGACACTAAGAGCAAGAAGAGTGTTTCAAATGTAACTTGATTGATCTTTATCCTCAGATAGCAGTTTCTGGCCTAATGATAAGGAATTTCTTTATCTTTCTATTGAGTGGCAACTGAATTCCCTTTTGCAATTGATTTATAGCAATTGTCAAGATGCATCAAAGCTTTCTTCATTTAGCCACTTCCTTTGACCTTTGGGTGAGATATTAGGGCTAATATCCTCTCAAAGGATGAGGTCCCCTCTACACCCAGCATTAACTTAGTCAATAAACCTTTAAAGCCTGCACCATACGAAGGCACTGTTCTGTACCTAGGCAATGTTTGATCATTCTCCTGTAAAAGCTAATGGCCTAAGATAGAGAACAAAGAGTTAAATGAATAATTACTTTCATTCAAAAAACTTCTGTTAAAGAAATATTTGCCAAGGTTCAAGTACAAGCATGAGAAAATGGCCACAGCAAGCTCCTGAGCATAATAGATTTCCCCAGACCTCTTTGAAAACCAGGTTATACCTTTATGCCTTAAAAGGCAACAATGAATGATCCCAGGGGAGACTACAAATCTAGTCCAGTACCTAAAGAACAAGTATCAGAAGATGGAGGAAATGCAGACTGATGCAGCCACCATGGAAAACAGTATGGAAGTTCCTCAAAAAATAAAAAAATGGAACTGCCTTATGACCCAGTGATTCCACTTCTGATAATATATCTGAAGAAACCCGAAACACTAATTGGAAAGAATGTTTGCATCCCCATGTTTATTGCAGCATTATTTACAATAGCCAAGATATGAAAGCAACTCAAGTGCCTAACAATAGACCAATAGATGAAGAGGTGGTACGTGTACACAATGGAATATTACTTGGTCATAAAAAAGAATAAAAACTTAACCATTTGCAATAGCATGGATGAACCTAGAGGGTATTATGCTAAGTGAAACAAGTCAGACAAAGACTAATATTATATGATTTAATTTATATGCAGAATCTAAAGAACAAAATAAGTGAACAAACAACAGAAATAGACCTACAGATACAGAGAACAAATTGATGGTTGCCAGATGGGAGGGGGTTTGGGAAACTAGGTGGAAAAGGTGAAGGGATTAACAAGTACAAATTGGTAGTTACAGAATAGTTATGGGGATGTAAAGTACAGTAAAGGGAATATAGTCAATCATATTGTGATAACTATGTACGGTGCCAGGTGGGTACTGGATTTACTCGGAAGATTACTTTATAAAGTATATAATTGCCTAACCACCATGCTGTACACCCAAACTAATATAAAATAATATTGAATGTAAACTGTAATTGAAAAATTAAATTTTTAAAAATAATATAATAAAAACACAAAAAGAAAAAAAATTATACCCTTAAGAATGTCAGGTACTAGAATCCATAGATACAAGCTATAGATTAGTTATGCCCAGTCAACGCCTGTGATTCTCTCTTCCCTCCCTTTATCTTTTAAGGTCTCATATCCCCTGAGTGAATATTGGTTACTTCTTCATCTGCCCGTGTAACAGTTGAGTTCTCCACCCACTGAGATGAAGAATAACCCCTGAGGAAGTAGGATTGGGCAGAGGAAGCTGCCAGACTTTGATGTTGACCTGATAATCTCTCCATCAACCCAAGAGGGAGCTCCAGAGGAGTCCTGCATTGGGAAAACTAGGGTCTTAATAGTATTGTCTTATTCCATACTTGGCCATGGACTGTCCTATGAAGAGCGTGATCTTGGCTGTGAAACTGAGGCAGTAAGCCAAACACAACCCTTGCGACTCAGCAGCAAGCTTTTTCCTGAAGGTTGAAAGACGATCCAAGTGGCACATAGCCAGTCACCTCTCCACTGGGAAAGAGCCACAACTCCATGTAATTCTAGCAGGACAAGGAGTCAAGACCCTTTTCTTTCCTGGTCACAGGAATAAGCACATGCCCCAAGAAGGAGCCATCAGAACCCGTTTTGAGCATTATGCATAAGGTGGTGAGGGTCTCTTTCTTTCTCTGTAGTGATGAGCTCTAAGGACCATATAAACTTGTTGTTTCTTGTGAACATCTTGTCACCTTGGGGATAAGCCTGTCTAAGGATCAGGCAGATGCAAACACAGTCAAGAGATGGAATAAGAGAAAGGGAGACAGGGACATGCTGACGGTGAATAAGACACCTTTATGAGCCACCTGGAATCCTCTTGGCCTCTGTTCTCACTCCACCCACTACAACTGAGATCAGCTTCCTACAGGCTTTGGCCAGCCTCACGCAAAGGCAACCTGACAGTGTTTGTCACCCTAGGACTTCTCTGAGCCTGCAATGAGTTAACTTTCTACCCTGTGTCTTCTCTCTTGTGGGACACCTATGGAACCTGCCCATCACTGACATGGGCAACCCATCAAGGTGGGAGGAGTCAATACCCATGGGACCATCCCTGATGAATGGGGGACAGTCCTAAGAGGCAGTCCATAAGGTTCTCCTGAAGATCCCACAGCATCAAGCTCCAGTTTCCAATAGTGTCAGGCAATGCATCTTTCACCTTGTTCTCCCACCTTTCCTTTCCGATGCTGCACCAAATAAACTATAGCACACAAGTGTTTGTCTCAGGTTCTTTACAAAGGAACCCAGTCTACAACAGATAACATTATTTGAACACCTAGATCCAGCTGTTCCTGAAACTACTCCCTTGGACTCCTTGGTTTCTTGAGCCAATAAAGTTACAAGGTTCTTTTTTTTTCCTTCACTATGTGTGTGTGTGCGCGTGTGCATGCATGTGTGTGTGTGTGTGTGTGCATGTGCGTGTGTGTATGTTTAAGCTAGTTTGAGTTGAGGCTTTGTGTCTTGCAACCAAAAAAGAACTCACCCCCACAACCCAATTTTCCTCTTTATTTAATCCTCACCCAAGGATATTTTTCTGTTTATCATCAGATAGAGTGGGAGGGACGGAGGGAGGGAGAAGGAGAGGGGAGAGAGAAAAACATCAATGTGAGAGAGACACATTGACTACCTCTTGCATGACCTGACCAGGACCAGGGACGAACTGCAACCAAAGTACGTGCCCTTGAACAGAATTGAATCCACAACCCATTGGTCCACAGGCCGACACTCCAACCACTGAGCCAAACCGGCCAGGGCCCCATTTTCCTCTTTTAAGTCATTCCTCACTCTATCACATCACCACCACTTCTGCTTTCCCAACCCTCTCTACCCTCTCAGTCAGCTCCAGTAAGGTGAAGTGTCATCAATGGCTCCTCCCCATCCATTTCATCATACATACAACCAGATGCCAAATCTTGCAACCTATTGGAGTTTTTAATCCATACAATGGAATACTATGCAGCTGTAAAAAAGAAGGATCTCATACTACTCTCCAGGTCCCTCCAGGAGGGACCTGGAGAGTAGTATGCTAAGTGAAATAAGCCAGTCAGAGAAAAACAAGTACCACATGATCTCACTTATTTGTGGAATCTAATGAACAAAAATAAAGTGATGAACAAAACAGATCCAGAGACATGGAAGTAGGGAACAGACTTTCAAATCTCAGAGAGAAGTGAGGCAGGAGCAGGAAGAGATAAACTAAGAAACTTATATGCATATATGCACAACCAATGGATACACACAATAGTGTGGTGAAGGCAGGAGGGGGTCAATGGAGGGGAAAAGGGGGGACATATATAATACTTTCAACAATAAATATAAATTTAAAAATTAAAAAAAATAGCCCTGGTTGGTTCGGCTCAGCAGTAAGAGTGTCAGCCCAAGGACCAAAGGGTCTCAGGTTCAATTCCTGGTCAAGGGCATGTACCTGGGTTGCAGGTTCAATCCCCAGCCCTGGTTGGGGTCATGGGGGAAGCAACCAATCAATGTGTCTCTCTCACATTGATGTTTCTTTTCCTCCCTCCCTACCTCTCTTCCACGCTATCTAAAATGCAATGGGAAAATATCCTTGGGTTAAGATTAACTAACTAACTAACTAACTAAATAAATAAATAAATAAATAAATAAATAAATAAATGCACAAAATAAAAGCATAGCAACACCCAAAACATAAAACTTTAAAAAATTAAAAATAAGTGTCTTCTTTAGACAGCACGCTGAATTTGGAGGGCCTTGAAGACCTCCAGCTATATCTGAACAGGAAAATAGAGAAGCCCATCTGGATTTCCAGAGGTCAGTCAAGGCCAGGAGGGAAGAGAGATAGTCAAAACCGAGAGCTAAGATGAGCTTGCACAGACAAGAAAGCCAGGGCTGGAGCCCTGCGAGCCCCATATTTATGGGTAGGTAGACGACCTTGTTCTTTGTTGTGTGTCACACAGATCCAGAAGAAATCTCAGCAGCAAAATTTCAGGTGCTTCAAAAGGTAAAGAAGAATCTAGGGGGTGGCAGAACCCTCATTGAGTGCCCCTTTCCTCATACCCAGAGTACATCTGTCGGGGTACTGGCAAGGATCTGATGACGGGGGTGGCAGTGAGCCCTTTTAGCATCTTCAGCCATGTCTCTGAGTATTAAGTCCCCTGCCGAGATAGTTCCCTTGTCAGTGCCTAAGATCACTAAAGACTATTGACTGAGGCAAGAGCATAGTTTCAGAGGTCTGAACCTCAATTTCTGCCCTCTTTCCTAGGCTAAAGTCTCTCATTTGTTATCTTTGATTTCCCATTTTTCCATGAGTTTCTGATGCTTGTTGATCACTTTCATGGCAGAGTGGCAAGCTTGAAATTCACTTCATTTTGAATTTGTGCACAATTGAGGACTCAGGAAAGGTTCCCTGGCTTTGCAATCATACTCAAACTGAAGCGGGAGGGATGTAAAAGGGGACAGGAAAGAACTGCCAGTTCGAGAACCTGATCGAACTTGGCTTAGAGAGGAATGGGAAGTGCGCATCAGAAGCAGGATCCAGTGTGAGGTCAGCTGAATAAAATAGGAGGTGACAGCTGATATTTGAGAAGGCATTTTAATGAAGTTTCTACGTGAGGAAAGAATAGTTGCTGACAGCGGTGGCTACTGTGATAGCAGACAATTTTCTGGGGCTTTGACTAGGAAGGCATTCTGTCTTAACCAACGCGTCCATATTGCAAACGCCAGACGGTTGGCACGTGCACCACACAGTTCATGACATTTGAAATTTCCGATGTAGGCCTTCTCTGCTCTTTCATTGTTTCCAAACCTATTGCTTCTAATATTTTGTAAAATACGAGATAAATTCATTGCTCACCATTCCTAAGACACTAGTTTGCCAAAACTAAACTATATATCACAAAAATAAATAGACTCTGCACCCTAGTGCTTGTATTTCTGCAGGCTATGTACTAAGATGGTTGGGGATGTAGAAGGAGGGGAAGAAGCTAAATTTCAAAAGGCAAAAGGTAAAAACATTCCATTCACCTCCCTGATTCTGGGTAACCCCTTCGCCCGCACAGCATTTGCAAAGAGAAGCTTTGCAGCAGTCTTTTGAGCCTGATCTACTTATCTATGAAGTCCATGAGCAGCTTAGCATGGGGTGTCAGATGGCTCTTAACTGCTTTCAGCATCATCACTTTGCAAATGAGGTGTACAGTTTGTCAAGCCAGAAAGGACTAATTGAGTTTCTGCCATAGGGTCAAATTAGAGAATGGCAAACTACGACCCACAGGCCAAATCCAACCTATCACCAATGTTTGTGTGGCCAACAGAGCAAGCTGGCACTGCGATGCAGGTGACCAGCCAGGGCATCACCCTCCACCCCTATTTCCCCCTCTGCTCCCCAAAGTTGCTGCTGTTCACGGTTTATACTGGTTGCCAACTACGTGATGAGGACTCTGCTGTTGGTAACTGCTGGGCAGCAAGCAGCCCAGGACCCTCCAGCCAGCTTGCCATGTTGAGATGATTTGGTTTCACAGGAGGAGGGAGGAGCGTGCTGGGAGCTAGGGGTCACTGAGGCAGACAGTGAAACTGATCAAGGCAGTGTCACACCCCCCCCCAACCTGCTACCACACCCCTGCTCTACTCCGCACCAGGCTCCAACCGTAGAGCTGGTCACTCTTCCTCTGGAGGTCTCCAGCAGATAGCACTGGGCACAAAGTTGCCCACCACCCAAGACCAGCCACCTAGGCCAATGGGGCAGGACGGGGCAGGACTTCTCTCCCTTATTTTATCAGAATCTACACAATAGCCTCAGTTTGCTTTTCAGTTTTTAAAGTCAGAAATATTTACTAATGAGCCCTTTACAAGAAAAGTATGCAATTCCTGGTATAACTTTCTATGCAATATTTTCTCCAAGAGATTAATCATGAAAGGGGGACGGAAGAAGGGGGAAGCCTCAAGAGCCTATGTTGGAAAATCAGAAGTTCTTAATAAGCATTCAAAGAAAAGAGACACAAGCTATATATTATACGTATACCAGAATATACACACTTCTGAAAACTGCATTAATTCTTTATCTTTTGGGTATTTGAATGCCACCTGCTGGGCACAAATGGCCTCCACTCATTGTAAATGATGATTCGTATTCTAGAACAGGGCAGTGGCAGCTGGCATCTGCTTGCATTGCTTGTGCTGGCTGGCGCTGCATGTGACAGCTGGAGAACTTGAAGCAACCAAAAGATATTCTCGGCCACAATCACATTCCTCAGTCACAGCCGAGCAGCTTTCTCCAGCTCTTTACGGCCGGGTTGTCCTATGCCATGTAAGATGGTTCTCAGCATCCCTGGCTTCTATTTATGTAGTGGGTTCAATTGTGTCCCCTTCAAAAAGCATGCCCAAGTCCTAACCCCCAGGATCTGGGAACATGACCTTATTGGGAAATGGTGCCTTTGCAGATGGAATTAAGTGAAGGGTCTTGAGATGATATCATCCTGGATTTAGGGTGGGCCTTAAAGCCAATGACAGGTGTCTTTATAAGAGAAGGGGAAGGGAGATTTGAGGCACAGAGACATGGGGCACACGAAGGCGAAGCTGGAGATCGGAGCAATGCACCACAAGCCACGAATGCCGAGGACTGCCACCAGAAGTAACCAACTCTGCCCGCATCTGTTGGACTCCAGGCCTCCAGAATGTGAGAGAATACACTTCTGTTATATAAGCCGCCCAGTTTGTGGTAGTTCGCTATAGCAGCGTCAGGGAACTAATACAACCCACAAGATGCCAGGAGCTCCCTGCGCCCCTATTGTGAAGAGCAATAACGTCTCCAGGAGTTGTCAAAGGTCCCCTGAGAAACAAAATTGCCCCTGGCTGAGAACCAGTGTGTTAGCATTACACCCTCTAAAATCTAAAGGGAAGAAATCTTCCAGTCTAACAGGAAGGTAAATGCTAGCCAGTCATCACACCAACTGAACCCAGTTTATACCCTTCGACCTGCTAGGCAGATAGGAAAGGCAACTATATTGAGGGAGTTGAAATGTGAAAATAACCAGTCCCTTTCTCTGTTCATTAAACATTCTCCCTGAACCACCACTGGACATAGGCAAAAACCCTTTTTAACCTATTTTGATCACTAAACATTAAGAGAGTTGTAATCTTCACTTCTTTTTGAGGGGGAGGTCAAGTCCAGCATCCTGGAGCTCAGCACCCATCACACACTCAAAGAGTCTCTCCTTCACAAAGCCTGTTTCCAGGAGGAAATTCACAAAGGGGTTATTTTGCCTCCTGACTTGGCCTCTTCCACTACCAGTTAAATTGAGATGCTGACTTCAGCTCGATGCCTGGGGAAATAGTAGGCTATTTCCAAAAGGAGGGTGACAGTATCATTGCTGCTTGGAAGTGGGCTCGAGAATCAGGCTGCCTGGATTCCAGAGTACAGTTCTGCTGTGCTGTAGCAAAGGGAGCTCCTGTGAGTCCCAAACCTCCCCAACCCCCACTGTCCTCATCTGTACAACAAGGAAGCCATGGCCTACTGAGCTCGGAATGAGTATGCAAAACCATGATGAAGGGAAAATGTGCTCAGCCTGGCTCTGGCCGGTGTGGCTCAGTTGGCTGGGTGTTGTCCCATGCACTGCAAGGTTGCTGGTTCGATTCCTGCTCAGGGCTCAGGCCCAGGTTGCAGGCTCGATCCCCAGTTGGGGCATGCAGGAAGCAGCCGATCGATGTTGCTGTCATATCAATGTTTCTCTCTCTTCCTCTCTTTTCCTCTCTCTAAAAATCAATTTTAAAACTCTTCTTTAGAAAATTGCTCAGCCTGAAGTCTGGCAGAGTAAAGTGTTCAGGAAATATTTGCTATTATTACCCAGAATGAAACCCATTCTTGAATTGGCACACCAATTTGGTGAGAACATAAAAGTTATTGGTGCTTTGAAGGCATGACTAGAGGCAAGGAGTCACAAAACCATTTTGCTCAACCTTCTTGAATCCCTAAGAAAGAAGTCACGTTTCAAACAGTGTCCTGGGGTTTGCCCACCAACCCAGAGCCTCCCTGTGGGAGTTTTGAGCTGGGAATCTCAGCTATCTGAGATTTCACTTCTCTAAAGATTACCATGTTCTTTCTATATATAGCTATATTTTTATTCCTCTACAGACTTGGCTATTAGGTGCACCTGTTGGATACTTTCCTACTAACAGAATCACTTTCCTATATTTAAAAGAGAGAATCTATTAACCAAATCCAGAAATACTAAAATTTAATCTCATTTCTATGCTCTCCCAACACTGAACACCAAAAGCATTTTCCAGTCAGTGGGGCATTTTTTCCCCTTTGATGTGACATGTTCAGCAAAGTCATGGGCATGGGCTCCCTGAGCCGCCAGTCCCTGCGGCATTGAGAGCCTGCCACACTTCTCTGCAGATTCAGTTTGATCAAAGGTGCACCAGGGCTTGGAGAGTCTTCTTTCCCATTCTGTCTTCAGAAATTCAAGTTCTCTCAGCTGAGCCCTTCTCAGACCATGAAACACCATGCCGATTACCATTTTCTCTTGACATGTATTGTTTTATGTACCATTGTGCACAATGGCGGATTGGTCTCTTGTGAGAAAACACCCGATGTCTCCAGAAAACTCTGCTAGGATTATTTTCTTGATTTATTCTACAAAAATCACAACCAAAGAACAGGCTTTCAGCACTTATCCATTCTGCAAAAAGACGTAATGATTACCATCCATATGCAAAATGCTGGAACTGACCCTGAAGACAGACAAAAGAGACATAGCTCCTTGACCCTGAGAAACTCATAGATTTGACCAAGCAATCCCAGTTTTCTCCTTTAGACTTCCACTTTAGGAATCAGTACTCCCTATTAGCTTTGATCTGAAGAAGTAAACTAGAACTGCAAGTTATCACATCTGCTTTTAGAGACTATGCTTTGGAACTTAAAACGAAGCTACTGTGTAAAGCCAGGCCTGCTCCTGTGAACTCTGAGAGTCAAACCCGAATGTCAAAGCGCAGACCTGAAACCATCATGAGCTTGCATGGTCCCACCCATCTTGGAAACAGTGTGTGCTTGGCAGTTATCGTCTCGAGGCCCAGTAATTGCACAAACATGCTCAGTTCAGATGGCGTTTATTTCCCCCACAGCAGCCCTTTCTTGGAGTCCGCAATCACTGTTTATCCTTTCCCATGTCAGTCTGCAGGAGGCCCCTCTCTGCTTTTCTTCTCCCCTTGGCAGCTGGTGCTGTGTATGTTTGGTTGAAACAAACATTCTTTCCCAGAACACGCACGTCTGTCCCCTCGCTCTGGGCGACCAGTGCACAGCCTTGAGTTATGTATGTCTTGGTGCAGTTTGCACACTGGGAATGATGATGCTCTGGAGGGGAGGCTTTGAGAGGGACTGAGGACAAGGCTGGATTCTTTCACCCCCATACCACACTGAGGTGTCCCCTCCCCTTGACGAGCCTTGACTGATGGTGCCTCTCTATGTTCCATCTCAGGGACAATTTGGAGTTCACATTACAATATGACTTCTGGGGCCTTTGAAGTTCCAGCTGCAGGAGTAAAGGCACTGCAGTGATTGGGGGCCCAGCCCTCGCTGGGAAGGGGTTGGCTGCCCAGTTGAATACGAAATGCAATTAACAGCAGCACCTGGGCTGAAATCGAAGCAAAGAATGTGACTTTGGCTCCAAGCAGAAGAGGGCTCATTTAATCACACAAGAATGTTCATCTCTACAAAGCGCTTGATTCAGAAAAACCCAAAACTTGACAAAACAAAGAATAAAATGAAACCAAAGCAGCCCTCCGACTTGCCAGCACAGGGAAGGGATATACAAATTTTTGCTAACACTTCCAGGTGCCCAAGGTACAAGTCAGTTAGCTGGGACTCACCTGGGGCACTGGTGGGATCTCTTCTTCTTCTTGCCGCCCTGGTCTCTTCATACTTGGCTAGACAGCCATGGATTCTAACCTTTTCCGTCTTTTCTCACACTCATTCTGCCCTCTACGCCCAGGGCTAATCTCGAGGCAAGGACAGTTCCAGGTGTGTATTCTCAAACTTAGGCTCATACCAATCAGCTGTTAAAGCTCAGGAGATTGGTCTCTGGCCCTGGACTTTCTGGTTGACTAGGTCCAGGGTGGGGCAGAAAATGTACATCTCTAACACACTGCCAGCTGAGCCTGCCACTGCTGTTCCAGGGACCCCACTTGGAATAGAGAACCACTGGGATAGGCCAACCAGTTCGGCTTAGGCTACTCTGAGCTAAGGTGAGTTGTCATGTTGTAGGAAAAAGTTCCCTAACATAAAGGCACCAAGAAGAGCCAAGCTTGAGCTCTAGTTAGACCACCACCTGGCTGTAGCAACAGGGGTGACTCCCCAGAGACAGGGCTTCTGCACACTTTGGAACCACCCAGCAGGCCTTTATAAAGGTGATACCAGATCCCACCCAAGAGCGACTGAATTCGAATGCCAGGGCATGTCCTCAAGGCACTGGTATGAGTAAAACTCCACAGGTGAGTCCACTATACTTGAACCTCTCTGATCCTCAGCTTCTTCTCCTGAACAATGGGTACCACAATTCTTACTTCACAGGACCATCAAGAATCAACACAAGTAAATATGAAAACCCCTTCATAAATTACAAAGTGCCGGTCAAAGGTTAGGTGTTACTTTCCCTCACAGAAAACATTGAAATTTTTACAAACATCACCATTACCTCTGTTAATATCAAAGTCAGGACAGAGATTTCTGGCACAAGTTGAGCTGTTGGGGAAACTTGGAAGATAGAGAAGTATTTGAACGCATTCATCCTATTCCACCAGCAAACAATTCTTTCCTTGCTTCTGTTTTACTAGTTCCTCATATTTTCCATCTAGTCTAAGAAAGCAAGTCACTCAATGGTTAGCCAGTGGTTGGTGACCCTAATCTATTCGAAGCCAGGAGTCAGAAAACTTTCTGTCGAGGGCCAGATAGTCAGTATCTTCAGCTTTGTGGGCTATACAGCTTCTATTGAAACTATCATTGTAACCCAGAAGAAGCCACAGACAAATGGGCATGGTCATGTGCCAACAAACTTTATTTACAAAGACAGGTGGTAGGCTGGGCTTGGCCCTCGTGTTGTAGTTTGCCAACCATGGCTCCAAACTTTCAATAAAGACACGAAACTGTTCAAAGTTCACTCAAGAAAGCAGCTGGGAATCTTTCTAGTGAGATGTAACAAGCAGAGATCGGGGAAGAAAGGGGACAGGGTAGATGACACACCTGGCTGAACCGGAAGGCATTCACTTCCAAATCCCCAGTTGGTGGGAGATGTGTGCCCAGGCCAATGTCCCCTCCTCCCTAAGTTTGCATTTAAGTTTCTGCTTAAAGGTGTTTTCAGATACATGAAAGCCTGTCCCCAGGCCTCAGACTCCCCACTCCATCTTTGTCTGACACCAAGGATTCTCACCTAGCTTTATGAAAAATTCACCAAGACTCACGGACCCTCACAGTCCTGGCCCCGTAGCAGGGCTTCCCAAGTGCTGGCCTTTGGAAGCCCAGTCCCAGGAGATGGAACTTACCAGTCCAGTTAGCCACACAATCCACTCTTTTCCTGGGGCACCTAGCAATGTCCTGCAGAAACACTGCCTCCAGGAAGCACTCGGGGAAGTGCAGCCCCTCTTAGTAGAGTGCAGACCTGCTGATTCTTCCCTTTCTTTAATAACTGGCTGAGATTCCTGCCCTGTAGAATAACTGGGCACTATCCCAGAGAAAGTTCCTTGGTGACCACGGAAACAACCCACAGCCATTCATTCCTGAAAAGGCTCCAGTCTTTCTGGGGACAGGCTAAAGTTGGAGAAACGCGCGCAAAGGAAACCTATTCATCAAAAGGAAGCTACCTCCAATTTCCACTTGGTTCATGTTGGCTGGAAACAGGTGGAAGCACTGAGAGTGGGTGTGAGTGTGAAATGAACATGGAGTCCTGCAGAAAGCAGGAATGTTCTACCACCGGCGAGCATCCTGTGGATGCAGGCTGTCAGGCATTGTGCAGGACGAGAATTTCTGTATGTGCTTTCAATTCCTCCGACAGAATCTGTTTGGATTGAGGACGGCTGTTTAATCTTTGACATATGTTTTCCACAACAAGTGCTGGAATCACATCGAAATTGCTCCCTTCTTCGAGCCAAACCCTGGGTTTAGGAGTTTGGAGATCCTCACAAGGTGCTCTTTGCTATTGCTCGTTCGGAAAGAAGAAAGCCATTTCTTTGATGAAATGCAATTGTTAAGAAACTGCCAAACATAGGTGCTCCCTCTCTGCCTTCACAGATGGTAGCTTCTTTCTAGCCAATTACCTACCAGTGAACTGGGAGAGTGGAACAGGCACACCAAGCTTCCCTGTGCTCGGCCAGACTGTGTTATCCCAGAAGACATACACGTGTCTGGTCCTGTCTCAACTCATGAAAGCCCAGGAAGAAGCCTGCCTGACCCAGACATTTCTTTGCGAGGCCATTCCAGTTCGCTCTAAATATGCACGGCCCACAAAAAGCTGGTTCTTCATGAGTTTTACTAATAAGACTTATTTCTTACCAACCACTATGGTGGTAAGATTTTTCTGTCTGGGCACGTGGTGGGTATTGGGTTTTACATTATCTGAAAATATACAAGTTACACATAGTCGTGTGTTTCAGGAACTCTTGTTCCAAATTTTAAGCTAATCAAGAGTTCAATATTTACGTGTATTTATGCTTTTCTTCTCTCTGAGCCAGTACAAAGCTACAGAGAAATGGAAATTCCTACCAAGTGGTTTCTTTTCTAATAATTTCCCATCAATTTGGAGTCAGATAGATGTTTGTTGTTGTCTTTTCTTTCTTTCTTTCCTTTTTGTTTGTTGTTGTTGTTGTTGTTGTTTTACATCTCTTAAGAGATCTGAGACTTTGCTTATTTGTTTTGTTTCATTTTGGTTTCTGGAAAGTGACCTCAGAAAGTGTTGGAAACAAAGGTAATTGGTTAGACCAATCTGTGTTTAGTTTTAGGGGTCTTATAATTAAACTAATGTGTAATATGTCCTTTAAAAACATAAAATTAATTAATTTCCAATTAAAGCTACATAGCATGAGAGATGATCACATCTACCATTGGCGTGCTCTATTCCAAGCCAAGTGCTTCACAATGATGAAATCACTTAATTCTCACAGCCATGCCGCTGGTCAAAAGCAGGAGCTCACTCTACAGAGATGGTGACATGCAGGCTCTGAGAGTTTCAATCCCTTCAACAATGGTACAGAGCCAAGAGGCAAGGTAGCTGAAATTCAAATGCAGTCGTCTAAGTCCGCGTAACTCCCTGAAAACTCGATACTGAAATTCTGTTAGAATGTTGGTTCTTTTTGCACTTAGCGTACCATTAGACCACCAAAGTTTCCAGGCATGGCTTTAATATGACTGGTATGCCAATGGCTTGATTTATGTCTCCAACCTTAATGATTCCCCTGAACTCTGGACTTGAGTGTCCAACTGATATCTCCAATGTATCACTTCCAAAATGGAGCTGCTCACCCAGTCTGCCCATCTCAGTAAATTGCAAGTTAGTTGGGCCATTTTATACCTACTCCACCAGCAAATCTGTTGGTAATATATCCAGAATTTGAGAACTCTGGGGAAAGCCTCCATCATAATTCACCTATTGGTAAAAGCCTCCTAGCTTCTAGTCTTGTTATATGACAACAAAAATGGTTCCTGTTCAATGCAAATCAAAGCACATCATTTCTCTGAATCCTATGTCTTTAGCTGGCCCTACAGGACCCCGAAGCATCTATTTGTGCCTACCCTTCCACATAAGGGAAAATAAAACCAACTTCAAATACCCCACTCCCTCCCCAAGAACCACACATCCTGCAGCAACTCACCCTTGACAGGTCCCCCAGCAGGCTAGGCTTGTTTCCACCTCAGGACATTTGCACTTGCTGTCCCCTCTGCTGAGGATGATCTTCCCTAAGCTGTCCCTGAGGACTCCTCCTCCCTCTGCCTCTTCTAGGTCAAATGCATGTGGATATTCTTTGTGCTATTTTTTTCTTTCAAATTTTCTGCAAACTTGAAAATTTTAAATAAAAAAAAACTGGTGGGAAAAGATATCATTCAAACCCTTGGTTCCCAAAGTAAAAAATTTCTGTCGAAAGAATGAATGTCGGACCACTACACAAGTGCTTCCCAGGCTCTGTGCACAGGACAGACACACAGATGGCCTGGTGACAGTGCCCTGCCTCATCCTTGGAAATGGATAGCCCCAGTCTGAATTCTTATTTGGCCAGGCTAAGAGCAAGGGATTTTAAAGCTGACCAAACTAATGTCACAATCTTGCATGACAACCTTAAGACCAGGTCTTTTTTTTTTTTTTTTTTTAGTCCTCACCTGAGGATATTTTTTCCATTGGTTTTTTAGAAAGAGTAGAAGGGGGGTGGGGGAGAGAAACACCAGTGTGAGAGAGACACATCGATTGGTTTCCTCCCACATGTGCCCTGCGTGGGGGATCAAACCTGCAACCCAGGTGCATGCCCTTGACTGGGAATAGAACCTGAAACACTTTGGTCTGCAGGCCGATGCTCTGACCACTTAGCAACACTGGCCATGGCAAGACAGGGTCTTTAACTTAGCCAGATACTTCAGCAGTCACAAGAATCGGATATCCAGAGGTTCCCTTTGGTAGAAATGTTACGAAATCAGTATCTCTTCCATGTACCTGCTTCTTGAGGACTCTGTGCTTGTTATATTTCTAAAAATAGAGTTCAAATATTTAATTTTTAATAAAGTGCCAACGTTTACACACAGTGTAATTTTTAAAAAATGCTTTGTGGTTGCTCCAACACCAAATGTGAATAGATCTCGTAAAAGTCACACGTAGACTCATTCCCAGCACACCAGGATGGCGAAAACATCGATATGGCCACACCAGTGAAAACGGAGCCAGCTTCATGTTCCCCGAGTTAGGTACACAGACTCCCCTCCTGTAAGTCACTGCAAAGACCGGAAATGAGTCCGATAAAGCACTGCCCAGCGAGATTAAAACGAAAGCCTACTGAGGCAATTATGGAGTTCAGTTCTCCAGCTCAGGTTCTCCTCTTCCAGCTCAGCACCTGCTGAGTAGCACTGAGCAGCTGATCATTTCAAGCAACCAGCTCTCGCCTAAGTGAAACCGACTGCTCCTCGTTCTTCCGTTTCTGTGACTTATTAGGGCCAAAAATGTATCTGTTGACCTGTCTCCTCCTTTGTGAGGTCTTTGGGTAGAACTGAGTGCTGATCTGCTTCCAGCACGTTCCCTTTCTTGCAGGTCACGCGCACACCTACTTTCCCAGCGGATGCGCTGAAAAACAAGAACTCTGCACGTCACTTTGTGGAACACTTTATTAGGTGTCTGACTTCTATGACACAGTTCCTTAGTAACAGAGGGAGAGCAACAGATAGGTCGATGTGCCTGGTTAGAGAGCATCTTTTCCATTGTGCATTTAAGTGTATTTACATAAAAACCTGATTCTGAAATAATTAAGTTCTACAAATATATAAAGCCTTTGGTTCTGAAAAAAGGAAACAAAAACATTCCTCTGAAAAATGTTTATTTCATCTTCACATCCCAGTTCTACTTATATTGCCCATCAGATCACCTGGGAAAGTGATGAAGTTCTATATTTGGGTACAATAAATAACTTCCAAATACCCACCCACATGCCTTTTAACAAGGAGTGACCAAGCTGGACAGAATGTTCCCTATGGAGTTTGGCAGGAGGGTGAGTGGACCACATGGCTGAGTTAGGGACCCAGGGGAGAAAGGCAAGTGGCTCTGGTAGTCCTCATTGCAAACTCCCCCATCCTTGACCTTAACCTGCCTGTCTGACCCTGGCCTTTAGTCTTGGAGAGCCTGACCTCAACAAATTGGAGGTTCAACTTATGAAGGGAAACAAAGTTTGGTTGTTTAAGTCAGGTTAACACTCCCAACTGTTCCCAGTGAATTCACAGATATCCCTACGCTAAGCACCGGGGTGGGGTAAAAGAGACACAACTCCCCTTGGTGATCTTGGCCCAGATTAAACTAACCTATCATCCCTCCATGCCTCAGCTGGAGGAGAAATTCTGTGGTATCACTGACCTTTGGCTGCCCGTTCACTGTTCCATGTTCCCTTGTCAAGCTCATTGATTCAGCTAAAAGGTCATCCTGGATTATCTAAATCCAGGCTCTGACTAATGCTCTTTGGGGAGGCCATGTGGGAATAAGAGGGAAATTATATGAAACCATTCTTAAGACTATTTAGGATGTAAAGTCCAGGAAAATCCAGCTTCACTTGCATGTGCAGCATGGAACCCCAATAACAACACTAACATTTGGATCTGTTACTCAATACTTACATGCTGTGTATGAGACACCAAATTTCACTCTATTATAAGATTGAACACTGAATTATCTCCTACTGACTGGTATTTCCACACTGAATTGGCTATCTGATATTATTTTGGAGGGAGCCAATTAAAGAAACAAGTTTTTTCCATAGTTTGTCAGCATGACCTGCAAACTTTTTAAATACATCAACTTGAAATTTTCATAGAAACATACTTTTAGCTAGGTTTTTATCCAACCTGAACATTTTTTTTTCTTTTTTGGTACATGCTCCTAGCGGGAACCGAACCCGGGACTCTCTGGTCTGCAGGCCAACGCTCCAACCGCTGAGCCAAACTGGCCAGGGCTCCAACCTGAACATTTTTATTAGGGCTAAGAAATGATGGGTTCTGATTGGGAGTTCTCTGTCACATCTGAGAGAAGAGTGGGGACAATAAGGTTAGAAAAGAGTGTTCAAAGAGGTTCAGCAAGCAAGGGTAAAGAGGACAGGAAGAACAATGACAGGAACACAATGATGACATCCAATAGAGCAGGCACTTCCCTCCCAAGGACCAATCCCCCTTTCTCATTAAGAGAATTTAAATATTGTTCTGAGAGTAATACACCTTGCTAAACATTGTCCTTCCCAAACTCATATGCAGCTGGAGGGAGCCATGTGACAGAAGTCTAGCTAGTGGACAAAAGCTGGGCATCTCTGGGAGAGCTTTGTATTCTTGATATTATCATTGCACCAGTTCCTTGTCTCTTCCTGATTAGAAAACAGACATCATACCTGGCAGTTAAGTAACCATCTTGTGACTATGAGGCAATAAGCCAAAGGACAAAGGATGCTGGAAAAAAATACCAAAAAGTGTGGACCCTTGGCAATATTATGATGATAGCCCTGAATGCCCGACACCAGGTTTCCTATTCAGCTCATCACTGCTCATTGGGTTTTCTATGATTTGCAGCCAAATGCACACCTGATACATCAACATCCAATGATGAGATTGACAAGGATGAGGACGAGTCCATGAAAAGAGAAGAACAAAGAGAGCAAACAGGATAACTCTTATTCATACAAATCATACAGTGGACCTAAAAACACAGCTTCATTCTTTCCCCCAGAAAAGACAGAAGTCCTGACTAAAAGAATAAATGCATCGTTACAGAGATGCCCAATGCTCAAATTGGTATCTAGAATTGAACTCTGTCCTCCTGTGCTTTGATAGTTGGTATGAAAGGGCATGCTTATACATTAAAGCTGGGTGTTTTGCATCCTACAGAGAAGAGAATGGAACAGATTTAGAATCAATTTAGTATTTCTCTTGCAATCCATTTGGAGGACTTCCCACTGAGAACTCGTATGCCTCACCCTCTCGGCAGCCGTATTTAATAAGATCTGAGAGGAAAAATAAGTAGTAACTCTGGGTAGCCTGTTCTGACTGACTCCTGTATAGGCTATTTGGAAATTAATACACACTTATGACAAGCTGGTAGCATATAGGATATGTCCCATAGAAAATGTTGGACTGATCAATATTTAAGAATGCACAGGCAACATCAATAAATAAATGAAGCAAATGCAATGAGGTTGCAGATCAGAGATTGGGAGAGTACACACTCATGATAAGGATGGATCCCTTTGCATGGAAGGAAACACAGTGCAGCAATAACGTTCCAATAGTTAGTCAGGCAGTCCCAAGATGCTGGTCTTGCATAGAGAAATTGTTTCTTCATACTCATAACAACAGGTGATCCTGATGTTCATTCAGAAACTGATGGATACGCAAAATAACAGACTGAGAACAGGAACAAGAAATGGGATAGTCATGCGTGACCCCATACTTGCAGTTTTCACTATGTTCAGCTTTAATTTCTTTTCCTTTTCCAACAAAGTAAGTGCAAATATCTTTAGTCCGATTCTGTAACTTAGCAGCAAAACTTCAGGAACCAATAAATAGGGACACTGACAAACCAATACCCCTTTGCCTTTTGGACAAATCTTCCTAAACAGCAGCCTTGAACAGAAGGGCAAACATTTCTTGATTCAGCATTTGTGTTCCATCATTTACACCCACACACATGCCCCCATAGCAGTTAGTAAAGTCATTAACAAACACAATTTGAAACTCATAAGGAGTTAAAGCTATAAAATGCCTATTCATTAATGTATTTTTTTAACAAAAGGTTTCATCCTTCTTCCCTTCCTTTCAAACAAAGCTTTTGGATCATTCATTAGAACAATAACATATCATTTGTTTACTTCTTTTAAAATGACACAGTTGTATTCTCCTTAAAATAATGGCCATTTTGTTTCTAATTAAACATGATGGATTCAGGGTCCTGGTTTGCCATCTGGGCCATATGTCTCAGAACATCCTTTTTTGTGATGATGCCAAGAAGTCTCCTGGAGAAGAAACAAAATAGAGAAAAGAGGTCAACCTTGCTATACTGACTCATGCCTTTCCCTAAACACCCATGCCTTTTTAACCTGGACACACAGAGAGACAACATTGCCCAACTTCCCTTGCAGCTGGGTGAGTGAGCTCTGGCCAATGGCCTATGGGTAGACATGAAAAATGCCCCTCCCAGGTTGCCTGCACATTTCCTCACAATCTGTCTACTCATCTGCCAGAGGCAGAGGAGCCAGTGAAGGATGCTGAGATCACAGGGGATTGACTTAGGAGCCACCAGATCCAAAGACCTGGGTCCTTGGATAACTTTGTGTTGCAGAACCCATGCCTGCTGCAACCAACACTGGATATGACATGGGAGAAAAATAAATTGGACACATCAAGCCACTGAGATTGTGAACTTGTTTATTACAGCAGTAAACCTATGATGACTACTTTCAAGACTATCATCAATAAAATAAAAGGGCTTATCAAAGCCATTGTCAAAACTTGCCCACACCACAGAAACTCTAAGTACTTAAGGTATTTTAAGTAGAACAATTGATTCTATTTTAAATCTATCTTGCTAGAAGGATAAAGTTTGTCATTCATCTCTGACCATATATGTAAATTACCTCCTCTTCCAAACCACCATTGCTTTCAACTTAACTAAAACAATGCCACCTACCAGGGTCCCCTGTATAGGCCACCCAGACAGTACATTACACAACTCCAGGGAGCACTGTTGACAAACACTACAATGTACATAGTGCCCCCTGAATTATGCAGTACACACCTGGACAACCATTCACACAGCTACTGCCAAATTAGTTTACAAAATGCTGCTCACCATATCTCCATCATACCCAAGAAAAGGGGAAAGAAGAAGTAAACTACAGCAGTCTGACAGTGGAATACTGTATAGCTATTAAAATGACAGGCTTCTATGTATCTGTGTAAAATAATTACATACCAAAAAAATCAGAAAACACAAGTGTAATACACTGTCATGTATCCAAGTAAAGCCAAATTAGTCAAACTCGTCTCTTACTAGTAGAAAGTAAATATTCAAAGGGAATTCAAATATTCAGAGCAGTATTCAAGTAAGTTACATCTGGTGAAATGCACACTGGTTTGTGAAACTGTCAAGCCAGAATTCTGACTTCTTTGTCCCTGATCACACTGGACCTTAAAAAAAGTGATTGGTTTCTTGTGTTAGTTTCCCCTCTATCACACTGGGGGAGATAGCAGATACTACCTCTTCCCCTCCATCTCATAGAAGCATCTTCAGGAGAAAGGAAAACAGAAAAAAGGGCCTTTAAAATCATGCTAAGCAAAAAGAATAATGACAATGTGGATGACAAAACACTGAAAGAAAGCATCGTGACTCTATCATGATAATCAAAAATTGAGGAAAATGTAGAAAGCAGAATAGAATTAGGAAACCAGTATTTTGCAACCCCCAATGTAATAATGAGTTTAGTCAATAATCATCAATGGATTCCAAAACCCCTGGTAAATGGTTGCTGGAAACCAAAAAATCCACATGGTCTCAAAGGATCTGTCCACAGATTACACACAAAGAGAAAAATGTCCCTTTCCAAGTGAAGGTTCCGGCCATCATCACCTCATCCAAGTGATGGAGCTTATCACCAACAAAGTCGGAAAGGCTGACATCATGACATCATCTACTTTGAAATGTTGCCAAAAACTACTTAAACCAAATCTAACCATGAGGAAGCAATCAAACAAATTCAAAATGTGAGACTACTGGTCTGGACTCTTCAAAAAAAAAAAAAATCTATGTCACAAATAACAAACAAACACAAAAAAAAGGCAGGGAACTATTTTAGACAAACATCCCCAATGGTATTGCTCACTGCAAAAAAGAAATAAGCCCCTAAACCAGGTAAAGACATGGAGGAACCTTAAGTGCACATTACTGAGAAAGAAGCCAATGTGAGAAGTGGCTGTGTGATTCCAATTCTATGACATTCTGGAGAAGACAAAACTAGGGAGACAGTAAAAAGATGAGCGGTTACCAGGGGTTGTGGGAAGGTGGTAGTGTTTAGGGCAGTAAAACTATTCTGTGTGATACTATAATGGTGTGTACATGTCGTTCTCCGTTTGTCAAAAACTACAGAACATACAACACCAAGAGTGAACCCTAATGTAAACTATGGACTTTGGTTAATAATAATGTATTGCTATTGGTTCATCAATGGCAATAAATATAATACACCAGTGAAGATGTTAACAAGAAGGGAAACTGAAGGAACAAGAGAGGGAATATGGCAACTCTGTACGTCCTCTTCAATTTTTCTGTAAAACTAAAACTCTTCTAAAAAATAAAGTCTGGCCCTGGCCAGTTTGGATCAACAGTTAGAGCGTCGGCCCACAGACCAATGAGTCTCGGGTTCGATTCGAAGGTCAAGGGCATGTACCTCAGTTGTGGTTTGTCCCCAGCCCTGGTCCCTGGTCCAGGTCGTATAGGAGGCAACCAGTCTATGTGCCTCTCTCACATCGATGTTTCTCTCTCTCTCTCTCTCTCTCTCTCTCTCTCTCTCTCTCCCACTCTAACTGAACATAAATAGAAAAATATCCTCAGATAAGGATTAAAATAAATAAATAAATAAAATCTATTAATTAAAGAAAACAAAAGCCTTGTGGGGAAGGGGCTGCCTGCAGGGAGGAGGTAGTGAAGAAGGATAAAGCCAGGAATGGTTGGTTTTCATTCTAACTGTTTAGAGCTACTTGGCTTTAAACATGTTCATATAGTACTTTAAATAGATTTCTGAAATTTCTCAAAATGCAATCAAACTGCTGAAGCCCCATAAAGCAAGATGCTATTAGACTAAATCTGCCCAGTTGAGTCTGCATCCTGACTGAGTCTGCTCAAGCTGCCAGAACAAAGCACCATACACTGCTTCTCACAGGTCTGGAGACTTGAGGGCCAAGATCAAGGCTGGTTCAGGTGCTGGGAGGTTTGGTTTCTGCAGAGGCCTCTCTCCTTGGCTTGCAGACTTCCACCTTTTTGCTGTGACCTCACATAGCCCCTTTCTCTGCTCAAGCATCTGGTGTCTCTTCGTCTTCTTATAAGGACACTAGTCCTATCAGATGATGGCCCCACTCTTATGACCTCATTTAACCTTAATTCCCTCTTTAAAGACCCCATCTCCAAATACAGTCATGTTGGAAGTTAGGGCTTCAACACAAGAATTTGGGGCATGGGGGGAATGACATAATTCAGCACGTTCCTTAGTAGATGATGAGCTCTTTGGCTTTATATTTTAGACACTTTTAGAGGCTTCTTCAGTTCTCAAATATATGCTTAGTAAGATGATTAAACCAATGTTGCTTTGAAAAAAATATGACTTGTGAGTGTTTGCAAAGTGCTGAGAACTCTACCATAACACACACACACACACACACACACACACACACACACCTCCCACATCTCTAAAGCCTGGTTTTTATTTCCTTATCTTCACCCTGGAGACAGCATCAAAGATCAGGCATTTGCCTAAAGCAGGCCTGACAACCTCCCCTTCAGGCTCTGGAACTACAACGTCTGCAAGTCAGGCTGTTTACAGCAGTTCTGGGGAAACACGAATTCAGCAGCCGCCTTGGGTGCAGGCACCAACTGCACCCTGGCCTGCAACAATGATTATCACAGAACACTGCACACACACACACACACACACACACACACCCTCCCCGGAAGGAGGCAACGTCAAATCTAGCAGCGATCATCAGTGCTGTGAAATGTCCTATTTGATTTACATCAAGGGTCTGCACTTCCATCCTGTTTGGGTAGCAGCTCAAGTGAAGCTGGGGACTGATAAACAGCCGATCTATGACCATGAACGTGAATGAGATGAAAGCTGACACCATCTCCCCGCTCCTTGTCCTGTCTACATCCTGGGTACAGAGCATCCCACCAAAATTCACTCTTTGCCACTTTAGACTTCCTAGACTCTGGCATTCTGGGGACAAAGACTTCCCTGATTCGTGGTCTGATTTCACAATTACCTTGGACCCCAGGCCCTGATAAATCCTGCTGGTCAACAGGACGAACTGGGCTTTCGGCCGCGAGCAAGGAAGGCACATGGCGACAGAATAATCAAAAACTCGCGCTGGCTTAAGACGTGCCTGCCCTGGCCGCAAGCCCGGGAGATGAAAGGGCCCGCACACAAGGACCCCTTGCCAGCACGAACGTATCAGCATCTGTGTTTGTTTAAAATATGTAGAGCGAGAGAGAGAGTGCGATTTTGTTTTCTCGAAGAACATTCGGAGCCAATTTCGGCACCCAAATCTTCACAGGAAAACCTCATGGGGCTTCGTGAGGTGCGAGCGGGCGCTAGGAGCAGAATTTCCTGCCAGAACTGAAATTCCAATGATAACTGACATTGGATTATTATTTTAAAGAGAAAGAGAAACTGCTATCCACTTGAGACGACACGGGTGATCGCAGTAGTATTTACACCAAGTGCTGGAAATTCAAGTACATGAATGGGCTTCAGCGTTTTGCAAAGTGGGGTCCCCTCATCAGCAGCAGCCCCTCAGGGCTTGTTGAAAATATACATTCTCCACCCCTCAGACCTGCACTGGGGCCCAGCACTCTGGGTTTCACCTGGCAGTTTAATCCACGGGGATTCTGATGCATGCTCAAGTTTGAAAACCATGGAGTTCCTTTAAAAGTCACAGCAAAAAAAATCTCTAGCCTCAAACATTCATTTGTCCCATATTTACTGCCCCTCCTATGTGCAAGACACCCCCTAGCTGCTGTCACAGCTGAGAAGGATGCTTGCCCTGTCGGCTAGGAGTTCTCTGGGTCAGTGTGTAAATGCACCCCTAGCAGAGCCCCAGATGCTGTTACCAGGATAGTGGGAAGAAAGCCGAATGAGTAAGGATTGCTCACTTGGCTATCCTCTGGCGTCCAGTCCAGGGTCACTCAATTGCAACACTGGTGATATTTTGGGCCAGATGATTCTGTTGTTGTGGGAACTGTCCTGTGCATTGTAGGGTGTTGAAGAGCATCCCTGGTCTCCACCCACCAGATGCCAGCAGCACCCCCCCCCCAGCTGTGACACCTAAACTCTCTGGGGGGCAAAATAACTGGGGTTGAGAAGTGCTGGATTAAACTGGAGTGTGCTGGCTCTGGAAATGTAAACTGTTAGATGGTGAGCCTCTGGAGTCTATAAAGGCCAAAGCCAGATTTAGAGGAAGAATGTCTCCACAACGCTTGCTCACACCTCCTGCCCCCAGCCCATAAAGGAATGAACTGGGCAGACAACCCTAGGTTCCAGGCTACCCTCACTGAGCCAACCTCTTCCTCCTATCAAGCTTCTGAGGTCATGGAATTTGGGGTGCACCTCTGAGCTCAAAGAATGGCCCTCAGGGCACTGCACCTCTCATGCCGTCCTGACCCTTCAATATTAATGGTGCCGCTTGCCTGACTGGCATAATACAAAGCAAAAGGAATGTCGCTGAGGCAGAGACGATGCCATGGGGCTGCCACAGCTCTCAGCTGTTTTGAACAGACTGGTAAATTAGGGAGGAAGCTGAGCATAATGCAACGTTCACATTTGTTTCTGGTGATTTCATCCACGAGAAACTGCAGGTGAGTACAGAAAACTGTGCTCAGCTGAGCCCAGGGCACAGGGATACACAAAACTGCAGCCCTCATGACGCTCATGCCCACAAGCCAACCTCGGGGCTTTCTTGAGGCCAAGTGGCATATTTTGTGTCATATTGCTCTACTTCTTAACCATCTAACGTGTCTAGAATCATACTACCATTTTTATTACCTCCCCCTCTCTCTTTTTTTTAATGTGCCAGTGACGAAGTTTTTGAGTACTGTGCCTCTAGCCCTGTTTTTCTCATGAACCCTGTAGCTTTCATTGCTCATTCTTGCATACGATCAGTGCCATGATTTTGAGGAACGTACATGCCACATTACAGCAGAACATGCTGTATCTTCTCCCTGAGCTGAGTGTCAGTTGGGTGGTAGAAAATCAGCCCTCTCCTTTGGCTCCTCCCTTTTGTGGCTCAACCTGCAGCCTCAGGCCAGACAGCAGAGCCACCTGGAAGTTTCTTCCATTTTCCCGGGCTGCAATAGCCCCTGTGCTAAGTTCCCCCAGCTCCGGGTCATGGTCATTTCCCCCTCAGTGTGTTCGCCACAACTTACTGCCATTGTCTACCTTGAGGCCCCTAAGGACTGAGACCATGTCTCATTCATCTTGTTCTCCCCAGTCTGGCCACAGTACACATTCCATCAACACTAGCCTGGCCACTCACCCACTCCGCGTCACCAGGCACTGCCGGAGCCCCAGTTTCCGGAAGATATCCACCACCGTCTCCATGGGGGTGTGATCCGTGACTGTGAAAGGGCTGAGGTTCAGGACACGGCGTAGCTTCAGGGGTTGTGGGCTGTTGGCCGGCAGCTCAGGGGGCTCCTCCGTGAAGTACATGATGGAATTGCTCACGATGCCCTCCTGCCTCTGTCTGGCGTTCTCTGGAATGGGCAAGCAGGAGCATAAAGCACACCAAAATCCCTTGCTTAGCAACTACCCCAACGGCAGACCCTCAGGAACACACATCTTCCCTCCTCTTGCATCCTAGAATCCCACAGAAAAGGGGCTCAGAGGGCAAACTCCACATTCTTAATGAGGGGCTTCAGGCAAACATCTGTGAAATCGGCTCATGCTGGGCGAGGGTCCCCCTGCTGTGACCCGACTGTTCATTGCTAAAATCTTGAAAGACAAGCCAGACCAGGATAGCTCCTTTGGGGGAACGCAGTGCTTGCCCTGGATACCCAGAAGGCCCAGAGCCATCCTGACACTTCTTCATCTCATGATGGGCTGAAATTTGACATTAACAAGGAACCTCACTTAGCTGTCCAGTGACCTCCATACATTGTCTTTTTCACAAACTAAATTACAGTTGGCCCAAATGGCATTGCGAATGCTGAAAGGAACAGAAAAGTAATAGGACCAACCTAGGCTCACAGCCCATAAACACAGCTTAATCCCCAATGTGATCCTTGGGAGCAAGGAAATACCCCTAGAAAAGCCACATCTCCCACCCCTTGAGTATCCTCTCTTAAAAATGGGCTATTTTGAGGATATCCCAAAGAAAGATAGTAAAACTGTTATGGTAACAATTAGCCTATTTCTATCTATAGGCAAGGCCATGTGAAAGAGAGCTGAAGCAGGGGAACAGGAACTCATTAGTATGCAGCTTTATGCAGTACTAGAAACCCAGGCTATTTTAAGTCACACATGAAACAAATCCATCAGTCTCCAGATATTTCTCCAAGGCGATTTTCCTTCTGTCGGAATTTTAATCTTTCTTTTGGTTCATGGGAAAAGGTTAGGAAAAATGTACGGTGAAGCTTGCCTTAAAAATGAATCCTGGTTTCTAGAATACAGTTCTTGCTTTCTCAAAGACTACTGTTCACCTATATCGTTCTTTGAGAAATAAATTCTAACTGTCTGCTGTCAGGCCATTTGGTGCAATACTCTCATGGAACACTGGCAGCATTTGGGGTCAGGCGGAGTTTGAAAAAGAGTCCCTGTTAAAAGAGGAACAGAGGGCCCGCTGGGCAGATGCCTCCACATTATTTGGGTCAGGTTAAATCTAGTTACATCAAGTGGAATGTGATTCAACCACAGATGCCAATGAAACTGCAGCACAGCATGTTTTCAAATGGAAGTGCTGCGTGATGCACACTTCTGTCCTAAATCACGATGGCTCTGCCCTGAAGCACTAAGGCGGGAGGCAACAGTCAACACATACTTATTTGCTCATTTCATATACCAACTGATTTTCTAAAAGTCCCACATAGCAGGAATCCCATCTCTTTCAATAAGCAGGCTAACCGTTAGGAATGCCCAATGCATCAAGCCACACACCTCAATCAGGAACTGGTCACATGGGCCCTGGCTGGTTTAGCTCAGCAGTTAGAGCATCAGCCTGTGGACCAAAGAGTCGAGGTTCGATTCCATTCAAGGGCATGCACCTCAGTTATAGTTCGATCTCCAGTCCTGGTCAGGATTGTGCAGGAGGCAGCTAGTCGATATGTCCCTCTCACATCGATGTTTCTCTCTCTCTCTCTCTCTCTCTCTCTCTCTCTCTCTCTCTCTCTCTCTCTCTCTCTCTCTCTCTGAAAATAAATGGGAAAAAAATGTCCTCAAGTGAGAATTAAAAACAAGAAAAAGAAAATGATCACATGAATTTGCTGAACCCCTTGTAAAATCAAATGCCACTTAGTAAACTGTCAGTCCACTTGTTGAAATAAATAAGCTTACATTTCCTCTGCAATCTGCTGATTGGGTTAGAAGCTGTGATTTAACAGCAGCTAGTTCAGTGCATTCTTGCTCACCAGTGCATATACAATGCCTAGTATACAGCAGACACAAAACAGATATTTGCCAAATGCTTGCATGAACCAATCAATCAACAAGTGAATGAGGAGTAGGCCTACTAGATGTTGGTGGATTTAGCTTTACCTGCCATGTAGGACAGAGCCTATAGCATGTAGAAGGCATTAGAAATGAAAGCTCATGAGCTAATCACTGCCAAACAAGGAATCGAGGGCAGCGGGTGGGGTCAGAGCCGGAGGTGTGAGCTGTGCTCCTTGCTACTCCAAGAGTGACAACTGCTGCTCTCTCTGGATGAGCTCTGCGAGGCCTCTTTGTAACTCTATTAGAAAGACTTATCTTAAAGCTTTAAACTCTGGGAGTGTAGGTGCTATGCACAGGCCAAAAGCTGGAGAATGGAAGAAGAACCAGCAAGAAAGCTCTATGCCTCTTTACTAGGGTGAACCATCTACTTTCGATTTGGACAAAAAAATCTTCATCAGTCACCGAAATGCCTGCAACAAACTCTAGAATGTAAGTTCACAGAGTGCAGAGACTGGCTGCTGTCACCCCTGTACTCCTGCTCCTATGGCTGTGTGGGCACATGGTGAATACACAAGAAATATTTCCTGTATGAAAGAATACACTGTCTCCTCCTCCAGGCTATAAGAGAAGAGACTCCCATACCCCAAGGGTTTATAGGAGCCTGTGTTAGAAACGGACTCCCCCCACAAAAAACCAACATTTACATGTGTAAAAGACAAGAAAAAAGTGCACCTAATATTAACCATGACCTTCTATGGCATTGAGAATGTGGGAGCTCTTTTCTGTTTACCCTTTTTCTTGTGACTTCCCTGATATTCTATAAGTATGTATTACTTTCACTTTAAAAATGTAGTAAACTTCAATTTTAACTGTTTTAAAAATCAAGTACTTAAACTGTTTTAATAAGGAGGCTTACTGTACATTCTACCAGAACTAGTATTAATAGATGCAGCTCCTGAAAAAATGATGTACATTTTAGGAGCACCTGCTGAGGTCATTCAACTTGACATTCCACTTTCTCCAGCAACACAATCAGAATGCCAGGTGCAGAGTGGGTAATCAAAAAAGTGCTGGTAGAGTAAATTCCACAAACTATGATAGGCCAAGAACGTTTAAAAGACTAAAAATGATCACATACCCAGCAAACTATTACAATGGCCTTAGAGCAATGGTTCTTGACTGGGAGCAATTCTGCCCCACCCTCAGAGGACATTTAGCAATATCTGAAGACACTTTCGGTTGTCACAAGTGGGGAATGGGGATCCTACTGGCATCTACTGGGTAGAAAGTAGGGATGTTGCTCAATACCATACAGTGCACAGGACAGCCCCTCTCAACAAAGAATGAACCAACCCCAAATATCACCAGTATTAAGGTTGAGAAAGTCTACTTTAGAGTAATTATGTTTTTAGGGTGGTAATACTCTATCATCTTCCTCATTTAAAATGCTTTCATAGCCCTGCTCAGTTTTGTTCAGTGGTTAGAGCATTGGTCCATGAACCAAAGGGTCATGATTCGATTCCCCATCAAGGGCATGTAACTGGGCTGCAGGTTCGATCCCCGGCCCCAGTTGGGGTCATGCGGGAGGCAACCGATTGATGTGTCTCTCTCACACTGATGTCTCTCTCCCTCTCCCTCCCTTCTACTTTATCTAAAAATCAATGGAAAAATATCCTCAGGTGACGATTAACAACAACAACAACAAATGCTTCCACAAAAACAGATGTAATTAACCAGAAAGGTTCAAGTGGAAAATTGGAAGCAACTATAGTGGTGGTCAGTACAAAGACAATATGATAACAAAGTAAAAACTATTTAGAAGAAAAAGCAGATTATTTTATGGTGTCATAGTTTACTAAGGAATGGGGACGTCCCTCTGTATATATGTTTTAATCCCCAGCAGGAGAAGCAGATGACATCACTGTTCTCCCAGGAAGAAACCTCTTTATTCCTAAACAGCCTGTCCAACATGTCTTACACTTTTCTTCTTCGGTCCTGGATGTTGATCCCTTTCAGAAAGTAAGCATCTTCCACATGCTAGAGAATCATCATTAAATCACCCACCAGACCAAAAAAAAAAAAAAATCAGAGTTCCCTTAACTCTTGCCCATAACTCTAACTTTCCATCCCTTTAATCATCTTTGTGGCTTCCCACTGAGTCCCCTCTCAACCCGTCCTCGTCCTCGCTTAATTGCAGAACACAGGACTGGAAGAGCGTGAGCCCTGCTGAGCACGGAAAGAGACTCATATTTGCAAATGGCACCAAGAGGTAAAATCCCATTTACCAGGGACTTGAACAGGGGTCACAGATGGCCCCACGAGCTAGTGCGTGATGGTGAAAAGGGATGCACTTCCTAGGTGGTGCCAACGAATTGCTCTGTAACAAAGATGACAGCCATGGTTTGGTATTCCAGAGAGGGACGGAAAATAACAATCCATTTTCAGCGTCATGTCAGCAGCTGCTCCAATTTTGAACGTGACCTGAAGAAAAATTCCTTATTTGCCTTATTTACCATTCTTTTCTTCTCCAAACTATCTCGGATCTGTCCATAATCTTTGTTCCTAATTCCCCTGAAAGTGGCATTGGCATGCAATCATTACTAGCTAAACCCTGATGTCATATTGCCGTGTTCACGAAAGGGCATTTCACTCTGCAAATACAGGTGGCGAATTTCTGCACCAGAATACAGGGACTCTTCTATTTCCAAAGACCAGGAAAACAGCTTTTCTGATTACTCAGACTAAAACACCCATTGCCTTTCCACAAACCATGTAAATAGCAGCTTCTAGACTGGGCTCGGTCTGATTGAAAACATACAGGTATTATTTACACCGCGTGTCGCCTCTTCAGACATTCCAAACATAGCTTCCAGGGGAGCGCTCAGTGGGCAAGCTGCAACTTCTTCTCTAACCCGGTGATGGCGATGGCTGCTACCCACTTGATTACAGTAATGGGTTTCAGCGAAATTAGTGAACTGTCTCTTAGCAGGTGTGCCTGGAGCTACACAACAGGTAATGGATTCTGTGACATTTATTACTTTAGTTTTTCAATTTCAACTGTGGCTTAAAAGATTTTAAGGATTGAATACATTTCTTAAAGGCTGCTGATTGCATTATTTTAGAACAAACTCAGCCTTACATATACAGCTTTTTTTTTAAATCTCATTTTTCACAAGGAAGTATTTATGCCTAAAGGTAACTACCTGTTAAGCAACAGGACCTATAAGAAACAGAAGCATCACCGAGTACTTAGCACAAATATGCTCTCCTGTCCAAAATATAAAATCAGATGTTGCTTTGGGGAGATAAATATGTTTGAGCAACAAACATTAGAGGATATAGCTTATCTAAAGTTATTTTTATAAAGCCTTTGATTAAAATACTTTAAAGATATTTCAAAGCTATTTAACATGTGAAGAGATCCGGGAATTCAAAGGGAGAGCTAAGAGATTGTTAGCAAAGGGCAGGGAGAGGCAAAGGTTGTCGGTGAAGGCACATTCCCAGTGGGGCATTCTACCATCATACCCAGGTGAATCCACTGGCAAACCTCATAAACACTCTGAAAGATGGAATATATCATAAAATCATCAACGGCACACCTGAGCCACATCACGGCCCCATCCTATAGGCCCCATCCTATATATAGGCCCCATCCTATAGTGAGATGCTGGAATGGTGTGCAGATCACGGGGCAGGCATGTGAGCAAGATGGCATTGGTGTTTGCCACGCTCCGCCAATGTGCCCGGCTGCTCCCTGCCCTGCTGCATCGGGAGGTCTGCTGGGACGCCACTGGAGCGAGCCTGAGGCTCACTGCTCCTCCTGGCCAGGCCTGCCAACCACTCACAGCCAGGCTTCCCTGTTTGGAATCCTTCTCCTCCAGCTCCCCTCCCAATGCAGTCACTGCCCGGCTGATGGGGCCCACAGGGTTGCTTCTCCGAGCTGCCTGTTTTTGGGGCACCCTACCTGGGCATTATCCCCTCTCTCCTCTCCCAACTCAATGGCGTACCCCTCAGCCCAGCTGATTTGGGTTAGCACATGAGGAGGAAAAGCATCACACAGAACCGACATGACTTCTGCCCGTTAACCCATATGGGCCTCAAACTGGTTCAAAGGGACACAGTGTCATAAAGGGAGGTGAAAGGCTGCTGTGGAACCGAGAGGCATCTGAGGCAAAGAACTCAACATCTCAGTAGTTAGCCTGCCTGCAAGTCTGTCTCTGAGAGCAGCTCAGCCCAGGCCAGCCTAGGCTTTCCCATCTGTTCCTTCTCAGCTTTGCCCAACAATGAATTCCCTACAGGCAGCAGCCACTTGCCTCCTAGCCCAGGTGGCTGCTTGCAAACATGGTGCTCATCTTCCAGCCAAGAATGCCCCTCCCTGCTCCTCACGGTGTGACGTGGGGACCAGCAGCATAGCATTAAAGGGGAGCTTGGGAGAAATGCAGAGTCTAGGGCCCCACCCCAGACCAGCTGAATCAGAATCTGCCTTCCGACCAGATCCCCAGGTGGCACAAGTATACATTCAAGTGTGGGATCCCCTGGCTTAAAGCCCTCTGACCTTTGTATATTCTCTCCACCCTCTTTGAAACCGTGTGGGGTACAAAGGCTGCCATTCATCTCTTAGTAGCATGAGAGCTTCCCTCTCTTTACTCACTTATTGCAAGAATCAGTTCCCTCCTCTGGGCAAATCCAATGAGGCGCTCAGAGTCCCTGGAGACCACCACAGGGAAGCCGTTGTAGTCAGTCTCTTTGATGAGTGTCTCCACATCCTCCACGGTCATGCTGTCCTGGGTGAGCACAGATAGTGGCGGCTCTCCCCGCCGAGGCCGCATGACGTCGGTGGCCAGTGTGCGATGAGTGAACTCGTCCTTCACATCCAGAAATGGGTACCCGTTTAAGTGGATGTGGGCCTCGTAGATGCCTTCTTTTCCAAAGGCATCGGCCACCCACTTGCTGGTCACAGCTGCTGCCATCAGGGGTACAATGTACTCTAGACCACCCGTTAATTCAAACATGATGACCACCAAGGACACAGTCATCCTGGTAACTCCGCCTGCAAGTGAACAGAGGAGGGAAATTCTAAAACTCAACCCTCAGGAGGGCATAGATTGTGGAAACTGACAAGCTGGCTGTAAATCCTCCTGACAGGAGAGTTTCTAAGGAGACAGTTTTACACATCGCCTGTGCTCAGACCTCTGCAACTGAGGCCGGGCTCTGTTTAGACTCATCAGGGAGCCATAAGTTACATCTGACCAGAGGGCTCTTCTGTAGTGAGGGACAACTTGGATGTCTGTTCACCTAGGAGCACATGCCTTGCTTTTTGGTGAGTGGATACTATGTGGGCTATGCAATTTTCTGACTCAGCAAGTGTGGGTCCCTCCCAGAACTCCATAAGCTGGAAAACTGTAGAGACTCTTAGGGACTCACCCTTGTGTCCCTTGTATTCAAAGGAAGAATCCATACTGACTCCTAATCTTCCAGTGAGCTTAGCTTAAACTGGGTGTTTTGGGGGGTTTTTTTGGTACGTGCCCATAGCGGGAACTGAACCTGGGACTCTCTGGTCCACAGGCCAACACTCCAACCACTGAGCCAAACTGGCCAGAGCTAAACTTTGGTTTCTTGACCTCAGCACTAGAAACATTTGGGAGCAGATCACTCTTGGGGGGGGGGGGGCAACCTTGTGCACTGTGGGATGTTTAGCAGCATCCCTGGCCTCCACCCACTAGATGCCGGTAGCATCCCCAGCCTCAGGTGTGACAGCCAAACATGTTTCCTCTACTGTCTAGTGCTCCTGAGAGGCACAATTGCCCCCAGTTGAGAAACCATCAGCCCGGGTCCCTGAATGACTAAGTGGAGAGAAGCCCTCTGCTAATACACACACACACACACACACACACACACACACACACACACACACACCCCGAGTTGGTTCTCATTATTCACAGTAGTTATAATCTATAAAGTCACCACAAACACTAAATTAGCAAATTCTGAAGTATTGCCCTAGGGGAGACATCAGGTTAGGTTTCTGTGAGCCTCTAGTCACAACATTTTTGTCAAAATCAATACAAAACCTTATTTTGTGTATTTCTTTTCAAAGACACCTCATCTAATATATGTAGTTGATTCGTTAACATTGAACTCACAGCCCACTGTACTGTGTAATGCATGCCTGAAGGAAGCTTCTTCAACACATGTATTTTCTCCTTAAGACACATCTCAGGTTATCCCAGGCTCCTCACACTAGGAAACCAGAAATCACTTCAGCACTATGCTTGGGAACCATTAATAACAGCAAAATCATTAACAAAACAAAAACAAAAAAACAAACAAAATGCAAAACATGTGGCAATCAACAGACCATGAGAAGAATATTTATGTCCAGTCTGAGAGCCAAACCAAGAAGGTAGACCTTCACCTTGGTTGATTCAGCTGGGAATGGATGTGTGTGTCGAATAGCTCCCATTCCCACTGTTCTGTGAGCGTCCAAGAGTGACTACGAAAACCCCAGCAGTATGGATTGAGGAGTTACAGACAAATTTTGCAAGTAGACAAATGCCCAATTATGAAATCTATGAATAATGAGAATCAACTGTCATCATGGTCCAGATATAAGCCTTGGTGTGTTAAGCCACTGAGATTTAGGGTTTTACCTGTCACAGCAGCACAACCTCTCCTATCCTGAGAATGCCAGTGCTCATGTCTTCCTCCGGCCAGTCCTCTAACCCAAATGAGCATTTGTGCTCGGTCTGCCTCAGCTTTCCTTGCACCTCCCACCCCGCCTTACCCCATCTCTGGCTGTACCTAGGCAGGCTGCTGCTCCCACCATTGCATAAAGTCCTGGGGTAACGCAGTCCGCTCCAGGCCTGCACCAGTTCCTGAAGATGATCCAGTCATGGTGATGGTAAGCGAGCTGCTCCACGCCAATTCCCACCATCCTGCCTGCCATGGCTCCCACAGCCATGCTGGGGATGAAGAGGCCTGATGGGATCTCCAGGGAGCACACACGGAAAAGAAGTATGAGAGAAGGAGCCCGAATTTCTGCCTCCCTATCCCCAGTATACACGATCCCCCCACCCCCGACAAGCTTGCATTTTGCTTCAATCTTCAAAGGAGGTGCAACACTTCAAAGTAGGTCAGCTGGGCAAAGATGGGACCAGGGATTGCACCTGCTTAGTTGCATCTACTGTGACTTAGAGAGAATGAAATTTTACACATTCATTTCTTAGCCTCCAACAGCTGGCCTGGTTTGCCTGCTGTGGATTAAAGAATGATAAGCCCCACTGCAAACAGCATTCAAAGTGAGCATCTGTCATTTGAGACACTCGCCACTCTCTTGCTCCCCTTGCACATCCTTCAGATTAGCTTTTAAAATGAAATGTCAAGCCACAGCATGAAAATGAAAAAGAAGGGCCTGTGAACTGCCCTCTTGGATATACAGTAGCTAAACACCTGTCATGGCAGGGAGCAATGCCCTCTTCCTGACAAAGTCCATTTTCTGAAAAGTATTTTGAATATTTTTAAGCAAGGTTAAAGGCAGCATAGAAATAGACTGTGCGAACTAAAAGATCTTGGTAATAGTGTGCTTTGTGTTTCGCTGAGTGAAAATACATTTTAATTTATCTAGGGAGCAGGATGTGCTACAGAACATGCCTGATTCTCCGTGTCGTACATATTGCACAGGACTGTGATCCTGAGTGGGAGCCACATTTAGGACCAGCCAGATTGTCATCAATCTCAGGATGGAAGTGGATCTTTAACCAAATTCCAGGTAAGTTTGGATTCTTGAGTGTGATCTCTCGAGTTTGGGACATTACTGAGGAAATTCTTCCTTTCTGGGCTGTCCTTTATCCCACAGCCACTTAATCCCCTGGAATTTCAAAGTCAACTCTCCCAGCAGGCACCAGAATAAATCCCTTTGCTAGGAGAGGATGGAGCAGAGACAGTCAGCTGTTTAATAAGTCCACCCATACTTGTTCTCAGGGCAAAACAAATCATAAAAACAGCACACAAAAAGCAATAGTAATGGAAAGCAATAGGGGTTCTGGAGGATTCTCAATGTTCTGTTTCTGGTCCTAGGTGCTGGTTACACAAGCGTGTGTGTTTCATTAAAGTTCGCCAAGCTGTATACATCTCTAGATGAATGACAAACTCTGAGCCTTGGCTTCTTCACTTGTAAAATAGGATTAAAATCTACTTCATAGGCTTGCTATTTATCAAAAGCAGAGTTTCTGGTTGATTAAAAGAATGTCAAGGGCCCAGAACAAGACAACATTCAATAAAGGTCAATCCCCCTTTCCTCCCAGCACAATTTCATTTTGGCCAGTGGGGTGCTATCCCCAGCAGGACATGGGTGGCCCCCCCACAACTTCCTGCCCCTTTATTTACCTTCATGCCAAAGGTGAATATGGTAATGACGATTTTGAAGATCAGCGCCAGTGCCAGCTGCCACATGGCCGTGTATACCCCGCGCCCAGCTGGCCGGTCGGGAATGTCATCCACAGGCCGGGTCATGTTGGGGTCGTTGATGTAGTCACAGAGCTGGGAGGACTCAAGGGCCCCACAGTCATTGAACAGCTCAGAAATGAGCTCACTTGTGCTCTGGCGGGTGTAGGGATTGGGGTAGGCGATGATGGCGGTGATGGCAGTCACCACGATGACCTCCAGCACCGGGTATTTCCCCAGCTTAGTGGTTTTGCGCCTCCTGCACCAGGCGATGTTGCAGCGGATAAAGAGGGTTCCCCATAAGCCCCCAAAGACCCCCAGCAGGATGAAGGGAAAGAGCTCGGCCATGTACCAGGGTGTGTGGTATTCCACATAAAAGAGAACAAGGCGGCTGTTCCCAAAGGGATTAATGGATCGAAGAGTGAAAGCCGCCACCAGGGCCGCGAAAAAGGACCTCCACAAGGTCTTCAAGGGAAAGTAGTAACTGACCTGGGATGAATAAGGAAAAAATTAGAGACTGGTCAAAAACAGGCAGTGCTCACTTCCTCAATCTAGGCTAAATTATGACCCCAATGCACCAACAAAGATATTTAAAGGAAACTAACTCTGTCTAAAAGTGGAATGGACACTAGTCAAGGTGTTTTTGAGCTATTTTTAAGAGAAATGAAAGTATTTCATCATATCTGTTTACGGCACAGAGATCCTCCTAAAAGTAAATAAACCCCTGAATTTGATTCTACAGACAACAGAATAGATCAAGGGTTGGAAATCCCTGGCCCAGCAAATGTTTCCAAATAGCACAGGAGTTAAGAATAAAATTTAGATTTGTGAATGGTTGTGGAGGAATATTTTGTGACATGTGAAATATTCAAAATAAGAAAACTATTTTGTGACATGAAAATCATAGAAAATTCAAACTTCAGCATTCATAAGTAGAGTTGTATTGGCACGCAGCCACACCTGATCACGTGCAGCTGTCTGTGGTGGGTTCCCCACTACACAACAGGGCTGAGTAGCTAGGACCCAGACCGGGAGACCTGCAAAACCTAATATAGGTTTCTGGCCCTTTACATAAAACGTTTGCTGATTCCTGCAGCTCATTAAGGAGCTACAATTTTTGCTGCTGAACATTTGTTTCTCAAGTGTTGTTAATGAGCTGCAGGAATTGTGTCAATACTCCTTTGAGTGTAGTCCTCAGAGAGCTTTAGATGGAGACCTACTGCTGAGCTAACCATCCATGTATTCCCCAGCCCTCAACACCGACATTCCCTGGTCACCCATGCTCACCTCTTCTAGACTGAAAAGCACACCCCCAATTGGAGCACCAAAGGCAACTGAGACTCCGGCAGCAGCCGCAGCTGACAGGACCTGGAAGGCAAAGCATTCATGAAGACAAGTGTGTGCAGGGGAGACTGGAGGGGTCACCTTCCAAAAGATGGAACCTGAGTCTGCTCACCTCACGCCTCTTGCCCTCATTCTTGCTATACTTGGAGAAGAGGCTGCTGAAGAAGTTGCCACAGCAACAAGCCACGTGCACCAGTGGCCCTTCCTTCCCGAGGCTCAGGCCTGAGGACACTACCAGCACCAGGGTGACGGTCTTGATCAGCAGGGTCCACTTGCCCAAGTAGCCCCTAATGATGAAGCCGCTCAGAATGGTCTTTATCTGCAACAGAGGATGGAAAACAAGGAGGCGTGAGTTGCTTCAAGGCCACGGCTGGCAAAGAACAAATTCCCCTGAGAGGTATTGCTCAAGCCTACCGTCACTAAATCATGTGGAAGAAAGGTTGCTTTCATTTTTGATTTAGCTATAATTTTACATTAATAGAATTTATATTAACATATAATTTTATATTGCATTCATGGAAATGTGAAACGGTGCAATGCATAGTAAATTTTAATTATTCCTAAAGTAGTTAAGATCATAATGAGGGCTGAATAAGTAATTATCAGGGTCTCATTTTATTTGTGGTTATCCTGTTCACATTACCCTCTGTTGTGTTGAAAAGAGACGTGTAGCCCTGGCCGGTGTGGCTCAGCAGTTAGAGCATCGGCCCGCAGACCAGAGAGTCCTGGGATCGGTTCCCGCTAAGGGGCACGTACCGTGGTTACAGTTTGTCCCCAGCCCTGGTTGGGGTCATGTGGATGGCAACCAGTCAATGTGTCTCTCTCACATCAATGTTTCTCTCTCTCTCTTCCTCCCTCTCTTCCTCCCGCTCTATCTGAGGATAAATGCAAAAATGTCATTGGGTGAGGATGAACAAAAAAAAGAAAAAGAAAGAAAAGAGACGTGTAGCTATGGATTTGAACTCTTAATTTTTGACTATTGAAAGAAGTTAAAGATAGAGAAAGCTGGCTAACTTTGTAACAAAACACATGGAACAAGATGGCAATGGGATTTTAGGTTGGGTTTGTGGACCAAATTCAGCCCACTGCCTGTTTTTAGATGAGCCATCGCTAAGTGCTTTTAACATTTTTAAATGCAATACGTAAACAAGAGTCCTAGCCTTTTAGTGAGAAGAATTGCTCAGTTTTGCCTCTTGGCTCACAAAGCTGAAAATGCTGATTTCCTTTTCCAGAAAACTCTGCCGCCCCTGCTGCAGGCCATCCGTATATGGGTGTTCACGTCCAATTCTTTCAACTTTTCTGTATGTTTGAAAATATTCTTGCCCGGCCGGTGTGGCTCAGTGGTTGAGCGTTGACCCATGCACCCGAGGTCATAGGTTCGATTCCCAGTCAGGGCACCTGTCCAGATTATGGGCCCGATCCCCAGTGGGGGGCATGCAGGAGGTGGCCAGTCGATGTTCTCTCATCGATGTTTCTGTCTCTCTCTCCCTCTCCCTTCCTCTCTCTCTAAAATCAATAAAGAAAAAATATTCTTAATACCACGTTGGAAAAGGAAGATATTCTGTGGTTTCTAAAAACACACCTCTGGAGGATGTAAAGATGTTTGAATTCATGACGACCCCCTCCCTTCCAATGATTCCTGCCCTCCTATATTAAAATGGACTTTGACTACAGGTAGAGGTATCTTGCCCCATTTTCAGACCCATCATATTCTGTAAGTGCCAAATAATGGCTTTCTTCCTCAAGGTGCACGAGTTTGCCTAACCTTTTTAGAATTCAACTGGGTACCAGTCTCAGTGACTAACCTCACATATTGGAGTCCTCTTCGCCCCAAACTATATTCTTTGGGATACAGAAGCATCACCAATGGATAAATAACATTTTACCTGAATGGTTGAAATGGAGTGAATGTTTACTGTTAACAACTGACAAACTTGTAATCATAAATTAATTAAGACACTGAGTGAATCAGCCAATAAAATTCATGGTCCATTGCCGTTTTCCCATTGTGTAATACATCTTGGGACAATGTTATCTCTTGTCAGTGTCAGAACTTTTATGTCACTTCAAAGTGCCTCCTAGTGGGCATTGCTCTGCCAAGGAATCAATTTCTTAAAGACCTACTGCAGTCCTTCTCAACCTTGGCACTCATTGGACTTAACTCAGAAATTAGAACCCCCAGAGATGTGATGTAATTGGTCTGAGGTGTACCCTGGACCTAGAGATTTTTATCACCTTCCCAGGCTATTCTACAATGCAGCTCAGGTAGAGAACCAGTCAGTGGTCCATTCCTGAAGAGTAGTACAAGTACTCCTAATTTCATAACAGGTAAGGGATCGTCCTGAAACTCAAATTCTCTTCAGCATCACATCACCTTTGGCAATTTGGGGAGTGTCATGAAGTGAGCTAATCCTTGAAATTTTAAAGAGGTGTTATCTCAGAATCATTGATAGAGATCTGTTTCTTAATTCCACGAGAAAGATCGAGAACAAGTGTGCAGCTCTTCTAGTTACATAGTCAGATGGCAATTCTTGCACTAGCTTTCAACTTATGGCAGACAAACTAGTGGTGGTTAAACTGGCCTTTAACTAGTAGTACTTGGCCTACATGAGCCTGTCCTCTGAGCATATCAGATGTGTTTCTTTAAGGGATATTTTGTTTTACTATGCCTGCCACAATCCTGCTCTTTGGTGTTGCCTTGAATAAAATTATCTCAAAATTTTTTGTCAGTTACTTCATATGGATTTGGACCCTACGGTAGAATTTAAAAGCACCATTACCATTTAGAAAATTATAAGCGTCTCAATTACCTGAGCCTCTGCCAGCCATGACACGTGGTGAATTAAACAATGTAATAGGTATTTCGTAATTCCCTAAAAAATGATTTTATAAAATTATCATGATCAAATTAGGGACTAAAGAAAGCAAATTTGTTCCTAGTACATGCCAAAATCCAATCACAACCTTTGATTAGAATTAATAGAGACCAAATGAAGCAGGGCTTTAAGGAGATGAACTTTAGCAGATTCCAGACTCTGTAGGGTTAACTTTAAACCCTGTCTGGTAAATAAATATCTGTGAGAGTGTCCAGGTTTTGTAATGAAACACCAACTCAAAGTATATTCTAAGAGGACATGATTTCTTACATGGTCAGCAGTAGTTCTACTTGTGAAGCAAACAAAAGAGAAAGAGGGCCCCCTGTGCCCAGTCCTTTCTTAATCCCCAAATCCAAGAATGAGTGTTCACATTTAAATGTCCTTTAGAGACCTTAGACAAGAGCATTTCTTACACACACACAAAATGTTCTCTAAATTTGCATTTTCAAATGTTTCCCAAGGGATTTTCATTCTAAGTAATCAAAATGTTTCAGAGGCAAATGCTGACACTTTATTTTTTTTCTTTATTGATTTTAGAGAGAGAGGAAGGGAGAGAAAGAGAGAGATAGAAACATCGACGAGAGACAACATCCATGGGCTGCCTCCTGCATGCCCCCTACTGGGGATCAGGCCCACAACCTGGACATGTGCCCTGTCTGGGAATAGAACTTCTTGGTACGTGGGTTGATTCTTACCCTCTGAGTCACACTGGCTGGGCGGTTCCCGAAACTTTAAAAGAGTATTGTGGCCCTGGCCAGTTTGGCTCAGCAGTTGGAGCATTGGCCCTTGGACCAAAGGGTGGCGAGTTTGACTCCCAGTCAAGGGCATGTACCTGGGTTGCAGTTTGATCCGTGGCCCAGTCAGGGTCATACGGGAGGCAACCAAATGATGTGTCTCTCTCACATTGATGTTTCTCTCTCTCTGTCTCCCTCCCTTCCCTGCTTTCCTTCCGCTCTATCTAAAACATCAATGGAAAAGTATCCTTCCGTGAGGATTAACAACAAAAAATATAGACTATTGTGAACTCTTATAAATGTAGGAATGGATGGTACATAGTATATGTGGTTAAAAGCATATGAATGAAACAAGCATCTGTGTACCCACCGCCACATTGACGAGAAGAGTGGGGACCTTCCAAAGCCCTGTGTGGGCTTCCTCAGTGGACCTGTCCCCTCCCCGACACCAATCACCTCCTTGCCTTTCTTTATAGCATTTGGGCTGTTTGTGGACATTATATAAACAGAATCATACTTTACAGAGTCTTCTGAGACTTACTTCTATCACTTGAAATCGCTATTTTGGGTTTCATCCCCATCAGTGTATTTCCTGCACTTTGCTCACATAGGAAACTTAATGCTCAACTCAGCGTTTTACCCCTTTTGAAAAAGCTCACACAGAGAAAGGCGCCCACTTCAAATGAAGACCAAGTCTGGGCAGCCCATCCCGACAGAGCTGATTCCTGCTCCCTGACTGTCTACAGCAGTGGTTCTCAACCTGTGGGTCGCAACCCCTTTGGGGGTTGAATGACTTTTTCATAGGTTTGCCTAAAACCATTGGAAAACACATATTTCCATATTTCCGATGGTCTTAGCAACCGAGACACCACTCTTCTGTCCGTCTCCAGGCGGGTCCACCCACATGCAGATGCACCACAGACAACATAAGGAGCTAGATTAAAGGGTCGCGGCATTGGGGAGGCTGAGAACCACTGGTCTACAGGATCCCCAGTTGAGCCTGCATCTCTGCCTCCTATAACAGGAAGATGGCGCTGTCCACCTTTAACGGCTGCTTTAAATTTCCCACCAGTTCCCCATTAGCCATCTCCTTATTTTGACAAGGTAGCTTGAATTAAAAGATGCCTACCGTTGGCAGTGGGATCTTAAACTGAGATGCTAACATCGATCGGTTCTTTTTAATGTCCAGGGTGCCTTAGATCTTAGGTATCAAATCAAATATAGTTAGTTCTGCCATAACATTTCTTTTGAAAACACAAAATTTGTTCCAATGTGATTCAGGCATTAGAGAAGAACTTGAGCATAACAAACTTCACGTCTGTTTATGCACAATTTCATCTGGGAGAAACACGGGCTGAACACAGAAAACAGCACCAGCTGAACCCAGCCATGCAGGAGTGAACAGGCACGTGCCTCAGACACCCAGCTCACACATGCTCTCGGGAGCACGCATATAGTCCTTAACCACTTAACGTGTGCAAAACGGTGCTACTGGTTTTATTAGGCCCCTCTCTTTTCCATGTGTCACCGACGGAGTTTGTGCGTGCCATACCCCTAAGCCCACTTCATCAGCAGCTCTGTTTGCACCCTGAAATTGTGCAGAATGCTGGGATCCCGAGGAACACAGCCTGCATTACGACAGAACTGCCTATATTAAGAAAATGGGATGGTATTGCAGCTTATTTTTTCAGGATCCTGCAGTAATACGTGAATATAAACCCTCCAAAAGTCAGTGTGACATACTGTCTTTTTTTTCTGTCATTCCTAGAACAAGACATGTCAAGCTTCTCTTTCGAGAATCTTTTAATTACTTGAGCCCCTGTGGGCGCAGGGAATGGGGACCAGCATGTGTTTGTCACCACAATTGCTCACTTCTCGAAACTCACCATCTCCATTGCCTCTAGGCATGACTAAAGCACCGACCCAAGTGAGAACTGCACTGCTTATAGTGACCATATAGGAACTTGCAGAAATATTTCTGGCTAAAGTGTCCACTCTCTGGGTTTTTTAGAAATTAGCTCAATTATCGTTATTCTACCTAGTAGGTCATCCTAGGTTTGAAGTCTAGTCTCAGGCGTTCCTCCTGACCAATGATGTCACTTCACTCATATTTTGGCTGCATGAAAGTGCTGAAAAATAGAAGTCTGAACTCACAGGGGTGCATTCACAGCACATGCCCTGAACGTGGAATTATGTTTTGTGAAGATTGCTGTTACCTTGTCACCACCAGAGAAAATCGTGGCAAGGGAGTTTACTCATCAGCAAACTTTCTAAGCAACCAACCCTCACTATTGTCTATCTCTGCATTACATCATAGATGTACTACGAGTTACTAAAGTGCCACACTTATGTGTGGGGCTAATGAACTCTGATTCCACAGGCTTTGAGGGTTATATGTGGCTTGCAAACACAAGATTTGAATCATCTGAGAAGCAATGGAACATAAATCCTGGATATAGAGCATAAATTCTGAGTTTGATGCCCAGCTTACCAGCTTAGTGACCCAGGGCAAGTTACTTAACCTCTCTGTGCTTCAGTTCCTCAACTATCAAATGCAGAATAATAATACCTACCTCATAGATGCATTGTGGGAACTAAATGAGTTAATAGATGTGAAATGCTTGCATCTGTGCTTGGCCCCTAAGTGCTCCAGAAGTATTTGCTGTTGTCATTATCGGCGCAAAAGAAGCGGGGCCACTACTCACCTCTGGTATACCAGAACCACAGGCGTAGGGCGCAAAGACACGCACCAGGGAGACAGCCAAGAATGCAAACAGCAAGGCCCACAGGATGTACAACAGGTAGTTCAGAATGTAAGCACTGGCACCCTGAACAACAGATACAAAAGAAGAAAGAACTGGTGAGCCACAGCACGCCCGAGTGCCCCGCCCTCCACTGTTGACAGCAGAAGCTGAGTCCTGTGTCAACAAAAAGGCAGCCGTTGCTTTGATCAGCTGTTGCTACTGCCATGGTCCACACCCGCTGACGCAGCTGAGGCCTCTCCATGAGCAGTTTACACAAACCTTCCCCCATGAAATCTCAGTGACCATGGAAACCGGCAATGAGACTTGGTTTTAATCACCACTTGCGCTAGAGCTAATGAATGGTGTGATGCAGAACATTCTGTCTCTGCGCCCCTGCAAGGTCTGTTTTGTCTTGACTGTGGTGGATGGACCTCTCTTTGCTTCCATTAAGGCCACAGGCATGGCAGCCACAGTGCCAGTGAGTGTGAGAACTGTAGTTTAGGGTAGTTACTCACGTGCTCCTGCACCCCCAGTGTCAGCAGCCCCTGGGCATGCTAGGAATATTGGTGAATGAGACACTCCAGAGGGGGTGCCCGGCAGAGTGTTGCAGTGAGCTCTGCAGAGGAGTCAGGGGCATGCTAACATCGGAGAGGCAATTCTAGGGGTGGGGGGAAAACTTGATCACCTCCCAGAACCACCGACTGAACCGTTTCTTCCAAATTATCTGATATGCAGACAATGCTTTCTGAACCAAATACGGAGTCTGGGCTCTTGGGTGCTGAGGACCTGGTCTGCTGGGTAGAGACCACATTTCTCTAGGCTTAGGCTTCTTGCCACCATCTGGATAACTCAAGTAGGGGGAGGAAAGCAAGGTCACCTACAAGTCAGGCTATGGACACAGCCACATGTGTGCCTATTAAATGCAGAAACACGTTCCAGCAGACTGCTCGGGTCTTTCCAGTCACATATATTCACACCTATGTGCTGAGAAAGCGGACTGAGGAACACATTTCACCCAGTTAGAAATGTACCTGTTTGAGACTAAACATAACTTCTCACTCTTGCTAACAGTAATTCTTTGAATCAAAGTATAAATCTTAGAAACAACTAAAAAGATGGATGGCCATATTCCCCTCCCCCCCAAAAAATATATTGCAAGTAGGAGAGAAGAAACAAAACATGGCGGTCGGCCAATGTTGCCTGCCCACTGCTGTCAACCCAAGAGAATTTATTTTGGGAGTAATGGAGAGTGCTGAGAATGTGTGAGATTTCAAGGTCCCGTCTGTTTCTGAGAGTTGAAGAAATTAATTTTCAATTCGCTGAGAAAGAGGTTTAGCAAAATGGCAAAGGGCGTTGCAAATGTCTTCGGCTGAGTTAAGTCCATCGGGCAAAAAGAGATGAAAAAATGGTGACACTGTCCAAGAATATTTCTAGCTTGAACAGCCTTCATATTTCCCTTAATGTGAGTCTTGGCAACCTAGCTCCCCCTCGCCTGGGTTTCTGAGCTGCCAATGACCCAGAGTCATTGTGATAACCACAGAATTTGGTGAGAAGTTAACCCTTTCCCCAAACTAAGATTTTTATACACATCTGAAGCTCCAAGGGCCATGAGGGCAAGCGCCCAGTCCATGGTTCACCACTACACCCCATGCCTGGACACTCCCACTATAGAAGACCCCAAAATATCCTATGCAATGTACTCACAAAATGCATTGGAAGATGGTAACTTAAACCACGGTGAGATACCCATACCTGCTAGGAGACTAGAATCAAAAATAGATAATAACAAGTGTTGGTGAGGATGTGGACAAACTGGAACACATACACTGCTGGTAGGGATGTAAAATGTTGCAATCGCTTCGGAAAACAGTCTGGGAGTTCCTCAAAGGGTTCAGCTTCCACGTGACTCAGCAATCTCCTGCTAGGTATACGCCCGAGAGAAATGAAAACACATCCACACAAAAACTTATACACAAATGTTCGGAACAAAATCATTCATACCAGAGCGAAAGTGGACGCAACCTCTGTTAATCAACTGATGAATGAATAAAGGGGGGCCTGTGCATACAAGGGAATGTTATTCAGCCATGAAAAGGAGTAGAGGATCAAAGCCATGATTTTTTTTAAGATGACATCTTGGTCCTTAATTAGAAAGTATAAAAATCAACCCTATTTCTCTAGCAAACTACTCTTGGTAAAAAAATAAATAAAGCAAAACACAATACTTTAAAAAATACATACATGTCTTGCACACATGAAACAGTGGGGAAGGGTTTTTCAACTGAAGTTTGACCACTAGAGCTAGAAAAAGCCAAGTTGTACTAGTATGAAGCCACGAGTGATGATCAGGACACCTCAAGGTGACACCACAGACAGTCACACGACGCCCAGCGGTGACACTGTCCAGAAACCCACCTCCGATTGATTCACCAGCAGCTCCGACCACTTCTGCCACAGGGGACATTTGTCTCTATCCTCAAAAGTGGTTTCAGTGGAAGTCCAGCAGCACTGCTCATGGCTGTACCAGAAGGCAGACAGGCAGATCCCCTCCTTCAAGTCGGTCATCCAGTCGACGGCCAGATCGATGACCCCAGCCAAGGTGCCTGGAAGAAACAGCAAGAGCCACTCAGAGGAACAGCCCCAGAATGACATGGTGAGAACACACCCCCCGGGGCTAGAGCAGGAGCACATCAGCCAGGAAGGCCACACAGCAGAGCAAGACACGAACACGCCACGGGCTCCACACATACAGGAAGTTTCTTTGTTAGTCATGAAGCCCCCCCAAGCATTTATGATGTGGGCAAGGCGGTGCCCAGCCCAATGAGATACAAAGGCCAATGACATGCGGCCCTTGGGCGGCTTTGGTCAGAAGTAGGGTCCATGCACTCTATACATGACTTAACCTCACAGCGGCTTCTAGGGCAGGATGCTGGGGTCAACATGAATATTCCTCAGGAAAGCGTGACAATTCAGACAAAGTGGAGGCATAATGGCTAATAGTGGCATTATTTAAGTAAAGTTTGCCTACCAAATGGGAACCAAACCGAGAACTTTCTAGATTTTTTTAAAATTGTTGTATAAGGGATTGTGGATCTATATAACGAAATAACTACTTTAAAGCCTACTCTAAGTGGGATAAAATAGAGTATGCAGGAGGCGACAGAGGGCTATCTTGGGTCTCTTTCTAGAATAAGCCGCTCTAGTCTTTTATGAAGGCAGGGAATACTCTCAGGCTACTAAGGTTTTCAAACTGTCACTGAATCCTTATTATAATATCACTTCCCCACCTGTATCAACACCAATGCATCCACATACCTGCATTGGGGCGCACCCATCCCTGCTCTTGCCCTGTTGCATCAAAGCTGCTCTTTTCTCTGTACCATTCAGGCAGCGCTACCTCCCCCCGCCTGGCAATCTCCTGTTTATCTTCCAGAGTCTGACACAGCACCTCCTCCAGGAAGCATTCCCTGATTTCCTAAATTTGGGCTAGGTATACTTCCCAGGCATTTACCCATCACCACACCTATCATATCCTGATATCATGATTTTATATAAATAATATCTATATATTGTGTGATTCCATTTACATGAAATGTCTAAAACAGACCAACTGAGAGGGACCGAAAGTAGATTATTGGTTGCCAGGGGCTGGAAGGAGGCTGCAGGCACCGGAGTTTGATAGCTAAAGGGCATGGAGGGTCTTTGGGCGCCGAGGAAAATGTTCTAAAATTGTGGTGATGGCTGTACAACGCTGTGAATACACTAAAAACCACTGAATTATATACTTTAACTAGGTGAATTGTGTGGTATGTAAATTACACCACAATAAAGCTGTTACACACACACACAGTGGGCGAGGGGGATGAGGCTCAGAGAAGGAGAAGTGTACTTTTAGAAAAGGTGATCAGGGAACTCCTCAAGTGAAAGATGATATTTGAACAAAGACCTAAAGAAAGCAAGGGAGAGGTCCTACAGATAGCCAGGAGCAAGACCCAATGATCACCCCAAATTCCACCACCATTCATTCATTCATAATCACAGCATCACACACCCAATCTTCCTGGTGACTGCTTCTGACAGTGCAAGCAGTTTCAGCTTCCTTCTATGTATGGAGTATCAGCAAGGCCCAGTGGTGACTCCTGATAAAACGCCTCGTTTGTGGAGCAACACCGACACCCGGTGGAGATTCATAATAAATATTTTCTTAGTGCTTTGTTCTGTGGAGCAACAGCGACACCCAATGGTGATTCATAATAAATGCTTCATTAATGCTCTGTTACTATTTCGTTCCGTGGAGCAACAGTGACACCCAGTGGTGATTCATAACAAGTGCTTCGTTAATGCTCTGTTACTATTTCGTTCCATGGAGCAACAGTGACACCCAGTGGTGAATTCTGATAAATGCATTGCAGAGAAAACCCTGGACTTCTCCATCTCAGAAGTCAGAATATAATGTCCAGGGTGCCACTAAGGAGATGACAAGTGGGACATCTGAGTCCTCTCCACCACTGGGGAACTGGAACATGAGTGGGGCACAGTTTTCTGGCTTTCCCTTCAAGGTATATCCAGATCCAAAGAACATTTTGGCCACCTTCACTCAGTGTCATCTCTTTCCTTCCTCCTATATTCATTTACTGAAATATACAGGGGCTCGCCCTTCTCCAGTGGTTCTCACCCTGGCGGCATGTTGGAAGCACAGGTGGAGGGGAATAGGAGGAAGTAGAGAGGGTCTTTTCTCAATGCCAGGGCATCATCTTCAAATATACGATTGGATTAAAGCCCAGGCAGCAGTATTTTTTTTTAATTCCCCGTGATTCCTCCTAAAAGAACTGACAGAAATCAGGTTGATAGTGAAGCCAATTGGTCAATGCCAGGTTAAAGACAGCCCAACCAGGCTCTTAGATTAGTCAATAAATCTACACTGTGTGGCCCTGACTGGATTGGCTCAGCAGTTAGAGTGTCGGCCCCACAGACTGAAGGGTCTTGAGTTCAACTCCTGGTCAAGGGCACATATCTGGGTTTCAGGTTCAATTCCTGCCCCTGTAGGGGTCATGCAGGAGGCAATCGATGTTTCTCTCTGTCCCTCCTACTCTATCTAAACATCAATGGAAAAATATCGTCAGATGAGGACTTTTTAAAAAAACCTACACTACACTGTTTACTCCAGTAAGATGCCAGAACATCTACTCTGGATTTATTCCTTCTTCTATTCATTTCTCCTTCCTAGGAGCCAAGGATAATGATACAATGTACACTTTTATAAATCTATTCTAAACAAAGACATCAAAATTCATAACCAGCTCCTACCCTGCCTACCTTTAAAAATCTTTATAGAGGAAGTCAAACAAATTGGTGGCAATACACCGTATAAACATAAAATCAAATTCCCTTCCAACACTGCTGCTGTTACATACTAGGAATGTCACTGGGAGAGAAAGACAGACTGGGAGAAATGAACAAGCACCCGCTGCGACTAGAAGGAAAGGCGTCCCCCTTACGCACTTCTCTTGGCTCCTTGTGACATGCCAAGGCCGATGGAGCCCCTCCTCCAATTATATATGAAATGAATGAAGAAGCACCTAGAAATTGAAATCCTTGGTGATCAGAAATCTACATCTGTACCCCGTTAGTGTTCTGTCTTTCTTAGAGCGTTTGCTCTGTTCTGCCCATATTTTGCTCATTGTTTGGTCAGTCCTATAACCATAACTCTTATGTTGTTATAGGCAGGGACTGTATTCTAGACATTAACCTTCACAGCCTCCTGAAAGGAAGTAAGTTTCAGGAAACAATTTCCATGGAGAGCTGGTGCATTGCATATAAAAGCATAGGTTTCTCCTCCACATATTCATTCATTCACTCTGCAAACACGATGTTGGGTTATAAAAATGAAGGACACGGAGTCTCTGAGGGTCAGAACAATGTATGGGCTGCAGGTATCTCCAGCTCCTGAGGTGTCTCCCATTATTTTAGTGTCTTGGATGTTTGCAGTTCATTCCAGGGCCTTCCAGTATTAGCAAATGCCAGCCTCGTGTGGTGTTTTATTATTTGAAATAAAACTTTCTCCATATTTTCTTGCCTTCTACATAACCAAGCATCCAGTAGGGCCATAGACCTCTGCGCTGTGTGGAGAGGCCGGCCGGGCCTCCAATCACAGGTCCCCAGTGACCGCACTTGGGCTCCGCCTTGGGATCTCGCCTTATGAATAACAGATTGTATATTAAATGTAGAGTCGTGTATTTTGCTCTTGGACATTTCAAGCACTAATGGAGTGCCCTTCCACGTACCCGCCAGCAGGCCTATGAGCAGCATGACCACCCATCCTGACCAGGCATCCAGCAGACCCTTGATGAACTCCCACACGGACTCCTTGCTTTTGCTGGTTATCTAGAAACAAAAGACACAGTCGTCCATCAGGATGCATCCTGCAGTCCGGGCGTCCTTCCCTGCAGCCAGCAGGGTGCTGTTCTTTCAGTTACCTACCACCACCACCACCACCACAACAACAAAACGGGCTTTCTAGTTCCAGAAATCCACTTTATTAAACAAACCTACTGCGTGCCCTTTGATCTTCGATTATTCAAAAGCCATTCTGCAGAGAGACATCCATTGATTCAGTGCCTCCAATCTGAACAGCAACTCCAACTTTAACCTACCTCGGAAGGCCTGCTCACAAGAGAACCTCTTCAACACAGACGGCAGTACCTTCTGTTCTTTTCCAGGGTAAATGTCAACAGCAAGAACTTTGAATTCACTAGTGTGATCACAGTTCCCGGGCAGATGGGCAGTGTTCACACCTCTCTCCCTCCTCTCCCTGCCATCTGGGGGTCACTCCTCATCGTATTTGGAAGCTGCTGTCCCTGAGCTTGACGACAGCACCCACATTATTGGTCCATCTCCGTAGGGGTGACCAGGCTAGTAGCCCGCCCTCAGCACTCTCTCCCCCTCTCACTGTGACCTCTCTTTGCTGGTTCCCCTCATTCACTTCTACCTGCTTCTACCTGTTCATCACCGGCCCCCAGCTCCCTCTCCCTGTTTCTACTAGATGCCATTGCCCTGCGTCCCGACCGCCTCCCTGCTTCTCCCTCTACAGACCTTGGCCATTTCTGCTCATGACACAGCCTCCCACGCAAAGCACGTGGTGCCACAGTTGTCCATCCGCAGCTCTGCCTCAGCCACAGGCCTCCCGGGCCTTGGAACCCAGCCCACCAGTGACACGTGAACCTGACCCTGAGCTGAAGAACTGTCCCACGAAAGCATGTCTTCACCAGTGGAAGGAATCCCCTTCAGCGTGTCTTTAATGACCACCACCTACCTTCCTGTGTCTGTCAGTGTCCCGTGACTTTTCCCTCAGCCAGTCGATGGTGTGGAAGTCCTCATAGGTCCCCACATCAGGGAACGGCTCATCGAGAAAATCCATCAGGTTTCCAGAGACGCTCATCGCTCCTGCATGTGACCATGCTAGTTATACCTGGGACAGGAAACTGTGGTTAAACGCGGAAGCAGGATATCTGCGCGCACCTGGCCCAATGGCCCCTTTGCAGCATTTTCTTATATCGGAAAGAATTCTTTCACCCGCTGCTGCAATCAATCCGGGCTGCTCTAACAGAAACGCCCTACACTGGGTGGCTATGAGAAACACATTTATTTCTCAGTTCTGGAAACTAGCAAAGCCAAGATCAAGGTCCTGGCGAACTGGGTGTCCGGTGCGGGCCAGCTCCCTATTCAGAAATGGCCATCTTTTCCCTGTGTCCTCACACGAGGGAAGGAACTTGGGAGCCCTCTGCGTCTCTTTTATGAGGTCACTAATCCCAGTCGTAAAGGCTCAGTTGTCATGATCTACTGACCTCCCAACGGCCCCATCTCCTAACACCGGCAGGCACACTGGGGATTAGGTTTCAACACATGAATTTGGGAGACACACACATTCAGTGTCTGGCACAGTCAATTCTTGCTATTTGCGGTAGCTATGTTCTATAGTCACCATGGACACTGAATTAATGAACACTGAAGCACTGTCCCTAAGAGAAAGGCAGCTAGGTTCCTGTGAGCCTCTGGTCACATTTTCATTGACCAATCAGTACATAACCTTGTATTTCATTTTGTGTTTCTGGCTGAAGAGACCTTGTTGAACAAATATTGTTTATTCATTCACATTGAAGTCACATCAATGTTTTTCTCCCTCTCTCTCTCTTTCTCTTCTCCTCCCTCCCTTCCACTCTCTCTAAAAACCAATGGAAAAAATATCCTCAGGTGAGGATTAACAAAAAAACAATCCATCAGGTTTGCATATGAGGACGCAGCGAGAAGTCTGTGACCAGGCAAGCAGCTCTGGGTAGAGGTGCTCACTTTTAATTTTTTTTTTAAATGCACTCAAAAGGTGCCTGCTGCCAGAATAGTAGCAACGTTGAGGGTTTACTCCTTTCCTGCAAAACAATTCTACTCCCATTGTTCTGGCTCCTTTTGTCTGAAAAACAATTGCAAATAAACCAAGACATGGGCCATGTTATACCACCATCGGAGCCTGATTACAGGTCACATAGGAGCTCATCTGAGATGGAGAACATGCTTGGCAACAGGGCCAACGCTCACCACCACCGAGCAGAAAAAAAGAACGCACTCTTGCAAAGACAAGAAGTTGAAATAAGCACTAAATAAAAATTACTTTGGCAAGGGGTATGGAAATTTGAATTATAGGACGAGAACCACGAAAGTGTTGGGTAAAGAGGTGAAGGGTAGTTGTAAAAATATTAGAGCACAGGCCTCTCTCGTTGCTGTATGTATTTTTATGTGTGCAGGGCTCAAACACCGCCTGGTGAAACTGCATTTTAATCAAATTGAAAAGTCACTATGGGCAAAGTGGGGTAATCACCTTACAAGCAATAAAGTGGCCATAGTGATTGATTTATTGACCATCTGTGCAACTCGGCCGCTTTAAAACCAAAAGTTTGAGGTTTGAGCCATGCCAAGCTGAAAACTATACTGGTTGACGAGTACCCGGGGAGGAATCATGTTGCATAAGTAAGTAGCAACCAATAATAAAAGGGAAGGAGTAAAATTAGAAAGCAAAGATTTCATTCTCATTTTTATAAAATCAAGATGGTGATAGCCTCATATTATATGAGGTAAAGAAAATCTCTGATGGGAAAAATAAGATGACAGGCTGTTGACCCACAATGAGGAGCCCTCACAAGAAAGACCCAGCCAGCAGAGAGAAGAACCACAGAGACTTGGACATTCTGTTAAAAGGGAGTTCATGTACCTGCCATTTAACCACGTCTCTAGTTAAGCAGCAACTCTAGGCAATGATGGTTGAAACGAAAACTCTCTCTGGAGAACAATTACATCTTTAAAGGTCACGGTCGTGACAATTAGACTCATAATTTGTTCATGGAAAATAAACACGATCTATTCTGTAGATCTAATCAGACGCTCTTCTGGAGCCCATAAGGTGATGGTGTCACTTCTCAGGTTGGGGTTAAGAAAGACAAGAGGGCCAGGAGAAGTGTAAGAAGAGGGCATCCAGGTCAGAAAAATGGAAGAATTCTATCTGGGAAATGTGAATGGACACGGAATGATAATCTGGCCAAACCTGGGAGCAGCAGGGAGTGAACGTCAAGGATTGGCTAACTGAGAAATAAACTTCATCCATGTAAGTTCAATACGGTACAAGGAAAAACCCCGAATGGATGCAAAAAGTCATTTTCGCTTTCAACAGAACATGATAGCAACAGACCCTGTCCAGTAAAAGTCACTTCACCCAGGGCCCAACGGAGACAAGCATGTGTGGACTATGGTATCGACAATGTCATCTACAACTTCGGTGTTGAAACAAACTCTGAGGGTCAGCTCCCGCTCTGAGCAGGGATCTGTAGTCTTTTAAGGAAACCTCAACTTTGTGCATTTGGATACTAGCAATAACAAAATGGCTTCTAAAAAATGAAAGAAACCACGAAATCACCAGGTCAAGATGCAGGACGGGTTCTAAGTATAATCGAGGATAGTAAGTTACCAGCGTCTGATCAATAACGTCTAGAAGAAAGCCACACCTTTGAGGATGCTGTTTGCTGCACCTTGGATGGCTTTTCTGCCCTCCCTCTGCAACGTTCCTATTCCCCCTCATGATTCTGACCTGTCTGACCCTAGCTGTGCAGTGTGCATTAACTTCCCCAGAGGAAGCTGGGGGCTTCCTCCTTGGCAATCAGAAAGCATTAAAACGTGAATCTCCGCCTGGCATGTTAAATATCTTTTCCTGAAAACTCTTCAAGGTGTTTACATTATTAGAGACTATTGTCTTTTATTCAAACAGAACACATCTCTTCAAAGTGGAAAGGCTGCTGAATGAGAAATGTGCATGAATCTTATCTGGCCGTGTGCCCTCAGCTGCCCCTCACTGCCCTCCTCGTGAAGGTCCGGATCCTTTCCAACCTGAGGGCAGGACACACAGACGGTAACTTAGCACCAGCCCCTTCGCCCCCTCGGGGACCAACAAACGCTTTTTAATTAATCAAAACTATTTGGCTCTGCCCCAGATACTGGTTAATAAGCCCGTGGGACTTTCCAGAAATTTCAGAACTACATTCACTGACAGCTCTTTCTCGCAGTCATTACAAAGCAGAAATCATACCAAAAGTGCTCTGCAGGGTTGGTGAAATGAAAACTTCAGATGCTCTGTGTGTTCACCTCACACCTTTCAACGCTATGCTAATATCTGTGACCATTACTGCCCCTAACACTTAAAAGTGGGGACCGAAAACTGTGATTCGGAAGAGACCGCTAAATCTACACAAAAAGCAAGCTTCAGGCAAGTGCTGGGATCTGGTGGTGACCAGCCCAAGGCCACAGGCATGCTTGCCCGTGGAAACTCCCCTCCCCTCTGACCAAAGGCAAACAGACCTCAGGGAAATGCGGGTTCAGTTGGGCACAATCACAGTGCAAGTCTAGGAGTCAAGGTATCTATAATCTCTCAGTTTGTCCCAATTTTGATAGAATTACAGTTTTACTAAACACAAGTAGTAAATCTAACATACTTATATTTGCTACATTCCAGAAACTTCTCTCAGCTACTCAACCTGCCTGGATCTGGATGACCCGGTGGGTAGCATTTTAAGCATTTTTTTCGCAAAGGGAGTGCACTCATATAACCAGCACCCAGATCAAAGACCAGAACGTGACCAGTCCCCAGAAGCCTCCTTGTAGCCCCTTCCAGGCCCTCCCTACCCCTAAAGGGAACCACTATCCTGACCCCTCACACCACGGCCGCATTTTGCCCAGTTTTGAACTTTATATAAATGGGGTGTTCTTCTGTTCTACAGTATTTTGTAAGATCCATCAATGTTGTTGAGTGTAATTATCATTTGTCCATTCTTTTTGCTCCTCTAACCACAAACTTTCTACTAAGAGCCACATAACCAATACTTGAAGATCTCTAGGCCATGCAGCCCTATCAGGACAACCCTACTCTGCCACACTGTCACATAGAAGCAGCCAGAGATAATACCCAGATTAATGGCTGGGGCTGTGCTTCCCTCAAACTCGATTTATGGACACTGACATATCATCTTCATTTGTCACAAAATATTCTTTTTCTTTCGATTGTTTTTTTTGTTTTGTTTTGTTTTTTTAATCCTCACCCGAGGACATTTTTCCATTTTTTGTACAGACAGAGTGGAGGGGAGAGAGAGGAAGAGAGAGAGAGGGAAACATCGATGTGAAAGGGACACATCGAGTGGCTACCACCCGCACGACCAACCAGGGCCGGGGACAAACTGCAACCAAGGTCAGTGCCCTTAGCGGGAACCGAACCCGGGTCTCTCCGGACCACAGGCGGACGCTCTAACCGCTGAGCCAAACCAGCCAGGGCTCTTTCGATTGTTTTACAGTCATCAAAAAAATATGAAAACCACCCTGGCTGGTGTGGTTTGGTTGAGTGTCACCTTGGGCACTGAAAGGTGGCCGGTTCAATTCCCACTCAGGGCACATGCCCGGGTTGCAGGCTCAATCTCCAGTAGGGGGCGTGCAGGAGGCAGCCAACTGAAGCTCTTCTCTCACATCGATGTTTCTCTCTCTCTCCGGCTCCCTTCCTTTCTCTCTGAAAATTAATAAATATATATTTTTTAAATGTTAAAACCATTCTTAGCTCAAGAGCCACACAGACACAAGCAGTGAGTTCAATTTGGCCCACAGGATGACGCATCTTGCCAACTCCTGTTTATAGCATTGGTTGTGGGAAGAAACCCCTGAGTATTTATCTATCCTACCATGGATGCACACTTGGATGGCTTCCACTTAGAACCATGACACAGAGACTGCCATCATTTTGCATTGTTTACACTCATCCACAGAAGTGTTGACAGGGTAGAAACTGCCACCAATGTCTCCTCCCAGCTTCAGGGGCCTTTCCAACAAGCTGTGCTCATCACCCTCTCCTTCCTGTCCCCTCCTAGTAAGTTAACTGACATTCTGGGGTTAGCTATGCTTCCTGCAAAGGGCAGACGGGAACTATTTTCAGCTTTGCGGACTACAGTCTCTGTCGCATGTACCCCACTCGGCCATGCGAGCAGCAAGCAGTCCTAGACAATGGGTAAATGGAGGCATGTGGCTGTGTGTCCATGATACTGTATTTACAGAAACAGGCGGTGGGCTGGGGCAGTGGTTTGCTGGCCCCCGCTTTAGACCAAGCACATACTGGGCATCTGCAACCTACCAGGCCCCTGTCTGAGGTACCAGAGCATCCAGCAGGCCTACAACCCTCACCAAGCAGCAGACGCCAGCAAAGAAAGCCCCGGGACCCATTGGGAGAAGTCCAAACATAAGTAGGCACGGTAGTCCCTCACAGGACTATGGACAGGAAGGATGATACCCTGGCAACAAAACTAAAGGATCTCGCTAGCAATGCTTCACCCTGGAAGCTTTAGAAAAATAAAAGGTAATTACACACACACACACACACACAAACACACACTTTGTGGTTTTCTATCCTACAATCAGAAATGTTTCTTCAACTAATTACTAATTTTAATGCTACCAGATCCCAGATACCTTTGTTCCATGAATAAAAATATGACCACACCATAGCTCTACACACCAATCACAGCCAACAGAGCTGGAGGTCAGCCATAGCACAGGACACCGTGAGAGGTGCTGGACACAGGAAGGACAGCAACAGAGAACAGGCAGGAGAAGACAGGACCTGAGAACATCGAATGCAGGGTCACACCTTGGTTAGATGGCCGCTAAAAAAATACATCCCAAAAAACTTCATTTCTTGCAGATTTGCCAGAAGTTCCAACAACTAATCACAGCCTCCGTTACAGAGTCCTTTTTCTTGCAACCTACGTGGATCACACCAGGCACTGAGCTTAGGGGCTGGCATCTGCTGGCCACCAGTTCCTTGGTGCTGGCCACTCTGAAGGCCTCCACACTAGGTGCTCTTGTTCTCAGAGGGGGTGTCATTGCACCTCATGGCCACCAGAGGGTGCTTTGCAAGCAGTTCTTCTGCCTGGAGTACCTTGGAATGGCCAAGAAACACAGGTGGGGAGTGCCTCCTCCTTTTTTTCTCCATCTGCTCCAACACATAACTCCTGCCTCCACTCAAGAGAAGGCAGGACAACTTCGGCACCATTCAGTGGCTTCTCTCCTTCTACCCATCCTGAGTCAAGTGCTACCCCAAATGCACTGGCCACAGATGAGTCTGAAACACAGCGCATGGACCACATCAGACACATCACAATACAGTGTGTGATTCCATTTATATGGGATCATATCAATGATTTCATGTGTCGGGTGGCAACACAGACGTTTCCTTTACAATCCAAGAAACCATACATTTAGGCGTCATTCACTTTTTGACGGGTTTGTGGTACCCTATAATTTTAAGAAGTTTAAAAGTGTGGCCTGACCATCAGTCAATGCAGATTCTTAGGCACAGTTTTTATGTGTGGGTTTTGCCCAGGGGCATCCATTTCTTCCGCTGGCATCAGTATTGTTATTGTTCTTTAGAGCACAAACCCGCCCCAACTCTTCAGGTCCTTGAGGTTCAGGTAGAGGGGGCTATGCTGGACGGAAGACCTCTGACTACATGGGAAGGGACTTCAGGGCTGTCTAAAAACATTCCCTTTCTATTGAGGCCTACCTTTGAGGTTGTTGTTCGCTGACTTTTTTGTTTGTTTCAAGAAGAATGGGATGCTCTAAAACAGGCCTCTGGTGGGGAGCGGCCTGGGGAGGGCAGGAACATGAAGGTGATATGGAGGCATGGTGGGGCTGGGGGCACCTGGGCTCCACAGCCACGTGTGGGCGCATCATCAGCCCATTTTCCAGGGGAACACACTACTGCTCCAAGCACTGGGCACAGTGACTGCCTATGGGGTGTGTGTGGAACCCATGCAAGGTCATGAAAACACATTGGAGAAAAAGGAAGTCTCTCTTTCCAGACGTGGCTGACCTGGGAGCCACTGGCCCTATGGAGTGTCTACAGCAGGGGAAGGAAGCCAAGCAGAAGAGACCAATGATAAATACACTAGTGGCTCCCAACAGAGGTGATTTTGCCCCCCAGGGGACACTGAGCAATACCTGGAGACAGTTGTCACATCTGACAGGGGTGCTACTGGCATCTAGTGGGTGGAGACCAGGGATATTGCTAAATGCCCCACGGTGCACAAGACAGAGCCAGGCAGAGAATGATCCCACCCCGAATGTCACCAGTGACAAGCTGAGAAACAGCAAACAAACAAAAGCTACAGAAAGTGCCTGAGGCCCAGCAGCCAACCCTTCTCTGTGTTCTTCTCCAAGTAAAGGATGGGGCAGGGACGATGTAAAACACCCTTTAAACCTCTAAACGCTCTCACCAAGTTTCTCTGACATGAATTTGGATTAGTAGTCAGAACGTTTACTACAGGAAATCCATTCTACACAAACACTCAAACTGCTAGACTACGACCCCACAGATACAAGAAGCTCAACAAACCCCAAGCACACTAGGAAGAAGAAAACAACACCAACATATGCTATAATCAAATTGTTAAACCAGTGAAAAGGAAGATAGCTTAAAAGTAGCAAGAGCTAGCCTGGCCAGCATGGATCAGTAGTTGAGCATCAACCTATGTACCAAGAGGTCGCTGGTTCGATTCCCGGTCAGGACACATGCCCAGGTTGTGGGCCCGATCCCCAGTGGGGGGTGTGCAGGAGGCAGCCAATTGAGGTTCTCTCATTGATGTTTCTATCTCTCTTTCCCTCTCCCTCCTCTCTCTCTAAAATCAATAAAGAAAAAAGAGTAGTAAGAGCTTTGGGTGGAGTTAACTCAGTAGTTAGAGTGTCAGCCTGTGCATCAAAGGGTCATGGGTTTGATTTCTGGTCAAGGGCACGTACTTAGGTTGAAGGTTTGATCCTTGGTTGGTGCTCATGGGGGAGGCAACAAATCAATGTGTGTATGTGTCCCTCTCTCCCTCTCTCTCTCTCTCTCTCTCTCTCTCTCTCTCTCTCTCTCCTCCCTCCCTTCCACTCTCTAAAAATCAATGGAAAACATACCCTTGGGTGAGGATTAACAACAACAAAAAAAAAGCAGCAAGTGAAAAAAGACACATATGTACAAAGAAAATGATTCAACTGAGTGCCCGTGAAATACTTTCTTTCTCTTGTAAAATATCTGTCCCATCATCTCTTACAAAAATGATCTCCCAATCATTCTGGTCAAAAGCCTGAGCCCCTAACAAAGCAAAGGCACTGGGGTGGCAACCCCACATGCAGTGAACAGAGGACATGGGGGCGCCCCTCGGCATTACAGGTCGGGGCACATTCACTGGGGCAGGTGGAAAAGGGGAGATACTCACATAGAAAACCACATCCCACATGTGCAAAGGCTGGGGGACCCAAGTTACAGCTAGACATCCAAACCCCATTGGCATCTGGGGGCTACTGTACCAAAGTCTCCCAGCCAGGAAGACATAAGGAGATACATTTTCATGAAATACAGGCAGTTGTGCATTTACTTAAAATCAATGCATTCAAAGCTATCATCAGTATGCCCTAACCTACAATCAATATACCTAAATGTTGCATGAAGCTCCTCTCCTCCCCACACCCAGGGAGAGAACACACACCACGAACAAATGTGGGGCCATCAGAGAATGGTGGCGCTCCAGAAGGGGGAAGGGGGCAGCTGCCACCGTCTGGGGAGCTGACCTCCCCTCCCAGAAAACTCAAGCTCTTCCCAGTTGTATTTGCTATCCAACGCTGTACAACAAGTTACCCCAGAACTCAGCAGCTACACATCAACATGTGTGATCTTACAGTTTCTGTGGGTCAGGAAGAAGGGAGCGCTTGGTTGGGTCTTCCTGGCTCAAGGTCTCCCAAGAGGTCATGGTCAAACTATGGGCCCTGGCTATGGCCCCACCTGAAAGTTTGACGAGGGCAGGAGGTCCCACTTCCCAGGCGGCTCCCAGACATGCTGGCAAGTTAGTGCTGGCTCTTGGTGGGAGGGCTCAGTTCTGCTCCGTCCCGCACCTCCACAGGACTGCTCGGTGTCCTCAGGACATGGCAGCTGGCTTCCTCCAAGGGACAAGGTAGAAGCAGTAGATTCTCTTGTAACCTGGCCTTGGGAGTCCTACACCATCACTCTCACAGTGTCCTATTGATGGCACAGGTCAGCCCTGAGTGCTCAGGGTGGGAGGGGACTGCACGTGAACATGGACACCTGGAGGCAGGGTCATCAGGGCCCATCTTGGAAGCTAGCCCCGACCCTAGTCAAAGCTTTTCACCTCATCTGCCACCTCGCCAGTGTCACATTCCTCTGAGATTGTGGAGCCTCGCTGTTTTCAATGCAGATACCTTTATGGTAGTGAGGGGCCACGATTCATTCACCCCTTCCAGCTAATCCTCCAGACCCTAAGCTAGGCTCCCCAGAAGGGCAAAGACCAAGGGGTAGTGACAATGAGAGGAGCCCCCGGTGGCCATGTGGTAAGGGGCCAAGAGCCACAGGGCCAACGATAGTAGCAAGTCCCAACAAGAAGGAAGCTCAGAGACAAAGGACGTGCAGAAAGACATGTGAGAATTACAATTTGCCTGTTTCAAAATTTTGCCTGGAGCCAACAGAGCCGGGGAGGGCCACTTCCTGTTCCTCCTCCTCCTTCCTCCTTGGCCCACCTCCCAGCCCAGCCTCTGTAGGCTCTGAGCCCCAGCGGGTCTCCATAGGACGGGGAGCTGGTGCGGGCCCCTGACCTTCCCTCCGTGGCACGGTTCCTATGGCCCCAGGGCCATACCGCTATCTGTCCCACGTAGGAATGCACGCAGCCTGTGAACTGGAAAGGGAATAAGGCCAACTTCGTGTGCCATTGGGTGAAACAATGGACTGGGTGTTCTTGCACCCCCACCCCAAGGGGCAGGGAGGGGGGCATGAGGTCTCCGTGCTCCCCATGTCAAGGGCAAAGGATTGAAATTTCCACAGAGACTCCTTGTTACAATAACAACAACACTCTGACTCTGAATAAACGAAATACTGCCACCCTCAGGCCCATGTTAGCAAACCGAGGTAGAGGAAAGGTTGTCACAGGCCCAAATGTCACAGATCAGAGCCCAGGCCCCTAAGGCCTTTCTTCCACAACAGCCCAGCAGCCTCCGGGCAACATCTCCCTGCTCCACCGAGAGGCTGCTGGACGCCTTTCCCCGAAACTGTTCCACGGAGCTGAAGTGCAGCGCTGGCTACCTCTGACTTCCCGGGCGGGTGAGGGCTCACGCTCCCCCGAAAGCACCGTGAGCTTGCAAGGGTGGCCAAGGCAGCACCAGAGCCTGGATGGCTCAGGTAATGGAGATGACAGCCTCATGGGTCCGAGGCCACAAGTCTGAGGTCACGGTGACAGCTGGTTGGGTCCTTCCGTTTCAGGGGTCTGTCCCTGGCTCAAGGATGGCTGTCTTCTCCCAGGGACCTTTCACACTGTCTCCTCTCCATACCTGTCTGGAGAAACTCCCTCTTCTTATAAAGACACCAGCCAGATTGGGTTAGGGCACACCCCAACAACCTCATTTTAACTTGGTTACCTCTGCAAAGCCACTCTCTCCAAACAAGGTTGCATTCCAAAGGGCTGGGGGTACCTTCCCAGATGAATTTTGAGGGGCATGATTCAGCCCATAACAGCTGCTCTGTGTTCCTCCCTCTCCTGGGACCTCCTCAGACTCACCGCCCTCTGACCATTTTCTTCCACAACGATCTCTGTTCTGCTTCTGTGCGGCATAACCCCTCATGGAGAAATCAGATTTTAGCAGATACTCATGCTCGTGACTAGCAACTTTGTAAAGGTTACATGCAGGGTTACATGTCACCAAACAGTCTTGACACGTTCTTCCCAGTATCCTCAGAGCAAGGCCACAGGGGAACATGGCCACAGGGTGGCTTACCCATATTCTAGCTGGGTTGCCAAGGGGAGAGCTGAAAGGGCAGGCAATTTGTAAGTTCGGGGCCAAAGAGGTGCTGGTAGAGGCATGACTAAGCTAAGAGGAAAAATGACTCATCTGTCATCGAGGTGGCTGGCCTCCTAACTACTAACCACAAGGCCCTTCTAAGCAGCCAGCACCTCCGAGGGTTCCAGAGGAGGGAAAATAAGTTTCACATTTAGCCGTCTACAGCCAGAAAGAAAACAAAGAACTGAGAGGCAGGGAAGCACAGTCAGCCCATAGACAGATGTGGTCAAAACCACTGGGCGGGCACAAGGGAAGCGGGCCCAGCCACCACCAGGGCAGGGAGCAGACGTCCCAAGGAGCAGAACACAGCCTCTGTGTGCGGTCTCCCTCCGGCCGAGCCCCTGACCTGCCCTGGGCATCGGAGCTGCTGCTGATGGGAGGGCCCAGGTCCTGCCCCTAGCCCTCCTGGCCTCCTGTGTGTGACTTCGGTCACCTCCAATAGGAAAGGCTCTGGCCTGGAGCTTTCACCGATTTGAACAACGGCCAGACTCCCTGCTTCCGAGAACCGCACAAAGACAAGCACAACAGTCAGCGAGTGCCCCACGAGCACAGCTGCAGAGGGAAAGCTGTCCAGGAGGAAGGAAACACAAGCTGAGGGTGGACCATGCCCAGCAGGGGCAGGGAGAGCCTGGGCCAGGTGACGATGGCCTGGGAATGATCTGGGCTGACCAGCATGTGGCCCGGGGACTTAGCCCTCAGGCACTGAGAACAGCCAGCTTATAGACCCAGGGACAGAACGTTGGGCTCAAAGGGCAGCAAGAAAGCTGTGAACAAGCGTAACTGTGATTCCAAGAATCACAGCCGCCAAACAGTGGCCTGAAGACTCAGGTGATTTCATCCACAACAGGACAGCCAGAGACCTTTCTAGAATCATACGCGGAACGTCCATGTGGGCTCCTTTTGATGTCTCTGTGACCACTGCCCTGACTGGGGGTGAGAGGCGCCATCTGAAGGCGTGGTAATTACACGTGCACAATTCGACCCCTTTGATGGGCAAGGCTCGCCCAGATGCCCAGCACAACACTGGGGCACGGTCCAGCACACCTGATCACCCAGGTCACTGCTCACCGGCCACCCTGCTTTTTCCCTCAGCCACCTCTAACTCTTTCTACAGGAGCCAGAGTCACCCTTTCAAACACAAGTCTTGGCATGTCACTCCCCCACCCAAAAGCATCCAGTAGCCTTCCATCACACCTAGAATAACCCAGAGTCAGCGGACCTCCTGCCAAGTTCCCACGTGATCTGCCCCAGCTGCCCCTAGAAGCAAGCACATTTCCCACAGAGTGTTTTCCTCATTCCTCTCCTCTGAACACACTGACCTCCCTGTGGCTCCTAAAATGCACCTGACCCTGCCTTGCCTTGGGGCCTGTGCACTGGCTGTTCCCTCAGGCCCCTCGATGTCCACAAAGCTCCTCTCACTTCCTTTGGGTCCCTGTTCCTGTGCCAGCCCTCAGAGAGGCCTTATGCGTGCCCCAATTGTCCTTGGCCTCCTGCTATATTTTCACTCGAGTGTCATTTCCATGAGGGCATGAACCTTGTCCATTCAGTTCCCACTGAATCCCACTGCCTAGAGTAGCAGGTCTCAACTGGCGGCAATTTTGCCCACCACGGGACAGTTGGCAATGTCTGGAGTTTGTTTGTGCCAGCTGGGGGTGGGGCAGTAGTTACTAGTGGCATCGAGTAGTTGGAGGCCAGGGATGTTGTCTAACATGTGACAGTGCACAGGATGGCCCCCATCATAGAATATCTAGTCCAAATCCCCCACATGTCCAAAGAGTCTACACCTCTTTTCTATCTTGTTTTAAAACTTTTTATTATGAATGTTTTCAAGTACACAGAACATTATCCACAGGAGCACAATGGAAAACACTGATCAATTCAACAGGTGTTTGTATTGAACCATATCTGCCTCTTCTTGTCCTCTCGCCATTTACCGGAACCAATCAAAAGCCAATTGTTGATCTAGAGCAGTGGTCCTTGAAGTGTGATCTTAAGACACCTAGGGGGTCCCCAAGACTCTCTAGGAGGTTCTATGCTGCCAAAATATTGTATAAATATCTGAAATTATTTATCTTTTCCATTCTGATTCTCTTGTGAGTGTACAGAATATTCCCGGGGCTACATGACACGTGATAGTGCAACAAATTGAATGGAAAAGCAAGTATGAGAATTCATCTGTCTCCTACTTAGCCATTCATTAATGATATCTCGAAAAATGTTTTCTACATGTAAGAAGTAACGTAGTCTATCATGACACTTCATCCCTGATCACTTCAGCATGAACCTCCAAAAAATCAAAATCTACATACACACAGTGCAGCTACTGCTCTGTATCCAAGTACCCGTATGCATCTTAGCTCACTGTTTCTGTGTCTGCAATCCAGGAGGGCCTGAGCTGAGAGCCTACCACACTCCAAGATACCACATCGCATAAAATTTCCAGCAGTTTCCTCGTATCAGCTAATAGGCAGTCACATAAACATAACCCAGGTATCCCGAATGCCTACTATAGACGTCTGTTCAGGCCAGAAGCCAATCAAGGGCTGCAAGTTCTATTTGGTTATTGTTAAGGACTGAATGTATGTTCTCCAAATTCATTTGTTGAAATCCTACACCTCAATGAGATGGTGTTAAGAGGCGGGGCCTTCGAGAGGTGGTCAGGTCATGAAGGTGGGGGCCTCATGAATGGACTTGCCCTTATGAGAAGAGGCCAGAGAGCTAGCTGGCTCTCCTCCTGCCATGTGAGGACAGAGGGAGAAAGCAGCCATCTGCAACTCAGAAGAGGGCTCTCACCAGAATCCGACCACGCTGGCACCTTGATCTTGGACTTCTAGCCTCCAGAACGGTGAGAAATTAATGCCGTTGAGCCACCCAGTCTCTGGAACTGCGCCATAATAGCAGAGCTGACCATGACTCTTACTCAGTCTCATAAGTTTCATTCGATGGAGAATTCCCCCCTTTTTATTTTCTTGCCTGATATTGGCTTGTTGCAGAGAGAGGGTCCAATGGCCCACTGAGGGTGCCAGGTCATCTGAGGCACACGACGGTGCAAGGGGCCACTCTGGGATATGGGATGCAGAGGAGGTGCCTGGACAGCCTGGAATGGGACCTACAAGGACAATGGCCAGCAGAGGATGAAGGTGGCACCCAGCCTTCTGCACAGTGGCTCTTTCACACTGAACACCAACCATTCCTGGGAGACCAGATTTATGAGGCCAGGACAGTCTTGGAGAGAGCTGATGGTAGGGGAGTGGGCAGAGACACACAGTGCAGTCCCAGGCTGGGGGCAGGGGGACAGGACAATTGTCTTGGCTATTCTAAACCCCCATCCGCAATGCCACTGCCATCACCACTTCCTGTCTCTTGGGAATTTCCCAGCATGCAGATCCTCTTCCATCTATCTGATCCCTCCAAAAAGCCAAGGGAGCAGGACCAGCAAGTGCAGCTGGCCCCATTTTATGTATTCAGCAACTCCTCCAAGCAGAAAGGCTGCGGCCAAAGCCACCCTGCTAAGTGACAGAACCAGACTTTCCACGCAAGTCCCACACTGAAACTTAAAGCATGTGACCCCCCCACACACTTCCCGGACAGGGTGTCCACATCAGGGGCAGGGGCGGTTTGTGGCGGACATCCCCACCACCTCTTCCCACGATTGGCGGAGCAGGGCTCATCATCTCGTTTTCTATTTTTTTTTTTTTTATCCTCACCTGAGGATATTTTTCCATTTTTTACTCAGATAGAGCGGGAAGGAGAGAGAGGAAGAGAGAGAAACATCGATGTGAAAGGGACACATCGAGTGGCCGCCACCCACACGACCCAACCAGGGCCGGGGACAAACTGCAGCCAAGGTACATGCCCTTAGCGGGAACCGAACCCGGGTCTCTATGGACCGCAGGCTGACGCTCTAACCGCTGAGCCAAACCGGCCAGGGCAATCATCTCGTTTTCTGCTCACCTCCACTGGAACCATTCGTCCCACCTCTGCAGATAAGAGGGACTCCGTTCAGAGTTGCGCCATAGAAGGATATCCTCCGGGTCTGCCACACCCCGAATCCCAGCAGCACCGGGCACACGCTGACCCAGTGCCTGGCAGTTTCCTGTCCCCTGACACTTTCTGCCTAGCCGGCTTCCCAGCTACAACATGCAGACAGGCCAGCCCGCTGACAGAGCTGTTTCTGGAAGCCCGCACATAAAAGAACCTTCACATATTTCCAATATATTCAACATCATGGAAGGGAATCAGATCTCTGACCAAGGGCTCAGCATCAAAAAAATCAGAGGAAAACTAATTCTGGAATACTAGAGCTGGAAGAGCATCTAAATCAGTGGTTCCCAGCCAGCCAATGGAGCTCCCCCTGCAGGGACAATGTGCGGAGAAATTTTTTGGTGTCACAACTTGGAGAGAAGGGAAGGTTTATTAATGGTATCTGGAGAGTGGAGGCCAGGGATGCTGCTAAACATCTTACAGTGCACAGGACATCCCACCGCGACAGACTGATCCTGCCCAAAATGTCAATAGTGCCGAAGTGAAGCCCTGGTCTAAATTCCTGGGTTACTTCTAGTACAAAGAAACTGAGACCCAAAGTGACTTGTTCAAGGTGACACAGCCCCAAAGCCTGAAGTAGAATCTGGGACTCAACCACATCCCTCTCTATCACCTGTTCTGCTCTGCTCGAGCTGGGCTGGGGGAGAAGCAAGGGTGAGGACCCGAAGGAAGCCAACCTGAGCCAAATGAAGAACATGGCAATCAAGAAATTACAATCACTGCAGCAGGGTGTGCGGCCTCGAAGAGGAATGCCTTCTTCTACCACCAACCAAAATGGCTCTGCTGTGCAGGTCCTCCAACAGTTACTGGTGGGCCACACTATTCATGGTGTGAGCTCCAATTCAGTTCACTGACACCACAGCCCCCAGAGGGCACCCAGTTTACAGGAAAGAATGCCACGTTCTCCTCCTAAGGGTGCCCACACTTGTCCTAGCCTCGGGTTGTTTTTGAACCAGAGAAACAAATCTGAACAGGAGTCCATAAAAATCCCACCGACTGAACAGTCACCTGACCCCCCTTCCATCTGCCGCTGAGTCACCATCGGCCCCTTCTTTCATCAAGCTAATTATTCAGCAAGGGAACTCAAAAGAACACTGGGAATTCTGGGAGTTGGGTGTTCATCCCCACCTCCACCCCCTCCTAAAGACCATTTTGTTCTTAAGAGATGTGTTCTGAAGAGAGCTGATTTGCTATCTTCCCCTCCCATGTTATCTTCACAGGCTGTATTGTATTGTATTGTATTGTGTTGTAGTTTAGTTTAGTTTATTGCATACTGTTATTTTTAAATCTGCTTAAAGCACCCAAAGGTGAAAAAAATACATTCATGGGCTATCCCCTTTTCAATGCTGGAACCTTGCAAAATCATGCAAAACGATTTTGATTGCATATCTAGTTCTTTGACTTGCTGACCACCGAGACGTGTCCATCCCATTCAGAGCAAAGCAGCTTTGGCTTTAAAGAAATCAGGCTGGATGCTGAGGACAAACCCCTGTCAGGAGAATTCGTAAATGGGCCATTATTTAAGAAGCACAATGACAGCTGGGAACAGCTGATAGTTATCTTGGCCAAGCCCGGCTCTCTCTTTATAATGCATGTGTGGGTGATCATTCCAGATTTTTTTTCCTTCCTGAGCAAGAGGCCAGGTCTTCCCATCTGGCCCCTGCCCACTTTCCCGGGATGGGCATGCAAACACCCAAGTCACCACGCGTGGCCTACACCAGCTCCCCTCCTCCCCCGACTCCGTCCCCGGGCCGGGTACATGCAAAAGCGCGGCAGCCAGAGACCCCCACTTTGGCTTTCTGGGGCGCCTCCGGGCTGCAGGCCCGCAGCCAGGACTCGGCGCCGCGCGCCCCTTACCTGCAGTGCCGCATGGCGCAGCCCGGCCACCCACCTGCACAGCATCCTAGAGCATCCTTTCTTCAACGCAACGCCTGTGAGCGCGGTGACGTCACCGGAGGCGGATCCCACCCCGCCACGTGACACCCTCGGGGACAGCGGGGGGCAGCGGGAGGTGGCTGGTGGTGGCGGGTGGGCGTGGGGAAGACCCTGTAAGTCCCTGGAGGTGAAGATGAAGTCGCCGGGAAGCCCATTCCAGCCTCCCTGCTGGGCTGAGCTAGCGCGCAGCTGGCCTGGCCTTCCCCCAACTGTGGGAACCAATGGGCACTGAGGGAGAAAGCCAGATGATCACAGGCTCTGCGCGTGTAATCGGATTGCAAGAGAGCTGGCAATAAGGGGATTAGTAGTGAAAGGAAATAATTCAGAGTTTTATTTTAAACATCTTTATCAAATGCAATGGAGAAATAAATATGCTTTCTGCAAATCGGATTGGCAGTTAAAATACAGAGCGCCTGGACATACTTTGCATAGAGGGTCTATGAAACGTGACAGCAAACCCTTTCACTGGGGGCATATTTATTATGGAATATTACTCTGACTGCACTGATGAATAATGCTTTGAATGCCTCTCAATAGAGACTTTCCAATATTAACCTGGATTTGCCAAATAAAAAGACAGCGATGACGCATACTGATACTACTTACTTAAACATCTCATTATTTAAAATAAACCCCTATTGCCTGAGCATGGTTGTACACGTGTCTGTGTTTATTTTCTTAAATCTTTTGACAAGGAATTCAATCTCTCTGACATGACAGAGTTCATTCCCAGTAGCTCATTATTTCACATTTTTTTAATTTTTATCACATTCTGCAGAAGTGAGAGGGAGTCATCTTCCTATTCCAGAAAGTATGTACAATGTCAACATTTCCCCCGTACAACGGACAACAGCCTTGCCTAGAAAGCCTCAGACAACTCCAACTGTGGTCATTTTGTAGATTTGAAATGGCCTGTTTCAAACTCAAGCGGTGAACATATGACCTTTTCTTGCCAAACCACATAAACAGTTTTGAACTGTGAAAGGACAGTATTTGTCTTCCGGTTTCACACACGCGAGTTTCCTTGCACTGGAGTCGGAATCGCCACTGTAACACTCCCCTGCTCGCGCCCCTGCAGGGGATGCGAAATAGATTGTTTTACAGACTGCTGTACAAGCAGGCCGGGCTTACTCACCTGCTATTTATCCCACAGCTTCCATGCCCTTCTATATTTAACCCCGGCATTTTCCCACCGTTCCCTCCAGATGCACAGAATTTCTGCTCAGAGGCCAGTCTCTAATTTGAGGGTAAATACGGCCCTCTCCCGGCTGTGGATCATTTTCAACACCCGGTTTTAAAAATCAACCAAGTGGCCGTGTGGTTTTCTAGGTCACTTTCCTCAAGTTTGTTTTTCTGAATGATAAGCAACTTACCTTTTGCTTTCAGATTCCTGAGATAGAGAGTTAAAATGCTACCGAAATCCCCTGCTCCTGGGGGTTCAGGGTCTGATGGAAACAGAAACTGACAGGCTCACTCTCCTGCCAAACTTGACAGTCGATTTCAGCCTCACAGGCTCAGGCCTCGCCGCCCCACCCCCAGCCAGCCTGTGCGTCACGTGCTCGGCCCAGCCATTCAGCCCTGCCCAGCCTCTGTCACCTCTTGTCTCCGGGGGCCCTTCGCCTACACTCGTCGGTGCTTTCATGCCCAAAGAAAACCCAGCGTTCCCGACACAGGACACCCTGCTGGGGTGCACAGACTTCTGTGACAGGAGTTCCAAGAATCAATGGGGCTCGGGGGCCCCACAAAATGCCCTCCTGCGGTCTGAAGTGACGTGCTCATTTCCGGCTTGGAGGAAATGTCTAAAGGAGAGGCACCTTCCTCATCGTGGGTGATATTTTGCCCGTAGGTGAATTTCACCTTCTTTTTTCAAGGTGATTGCTCAAGTGGAAAAATCATTACAGCAAATGGGCAATTCACAAAAGGCCGAAAAACTGGGCCGTGCAGTTTGCAACAGAATGAGATAACTCTTCCAACCTCCTCCACACCCACCCGTGAAACTTGTCATTTTGGCAAAGATTTTGTTGTTGCTGTTAATCCTCACCCAAGAATATTTTTTCCATTGATTTTTTTTTTTTAAGAGACAGAGTGGAAGGGTTGGGGGAAGTAGAAGAGAGAGAGGGAGAGCGAGAAACAAAAAAACATTGATGTGAGAGAGAGACATCAATTGGTTGCCTCCCGCACACGCCCCTGATCGGGGACTCACACCTGCAACCCAGGTATATGCCTTTGAGGGGAATCGAACCCGTGACCCTTCGGTAGGACGCTCTAACAACTTAGCCATGCCACCAAGGGCTTGACAGAATTTTTAAAATAAAAATAGGTACCACCCGCCCTGGCCTGTTTGGCTCAGTGGTTAGAATGTCAGCCCGTGGACCAAAGAGTTTCAGGTTCGATTCTGGTCGAGGGCACATACCTCAGTTTCAGTTCATCCCGGCCCTGGTCAGGATCCAGCAGGAGGCAGCCAGTCAATGTGTCTCTCTCGTGGTGTCGATGTTTCTCTCTCTTCCTCCCCCCCCCCCCCACTCTATCTGAAGATATTTGAAAAAAATATCCTCAGGTGAGGATTAAAAAAAAAAAAAATAGGTACCACCCATGAGAATGTAAATTGAACAATCTTTTTGGTGGGCAGCTAAGCAATTTTTAGTAAAAGCCTTACAAGTATGCATCGTTTGAAAAATACTGTGGGCCCCACAGCTGTTGGCATCGTTTGCTCCAGGAATTCAGCCTGCAGAGGGAAAGAAGGGAGCACAAAGGATCACCTTGGGAAACTTCGCTGCAGTATTATTTATGATCTCAAAGCACCAGAAGCCAGTTAAATCTCCAAAAACAGACGATGGGTTAAATTATAAGACATGTGTTCAATGGAAGATGTAAAATGAACGTGGTAGTAGATACATTTTGACATGAAAATACCTTCACAGTTTATTAAAGAGCAAAGTCCAAAGCATTATGTGTTGATAGAGCCTTCTAATGGATGTAGGTGGGATATATTTCTATCTACACAAATACCATAATATCTGAACATAGAAAACAATTAGGAAGCAAACTCGCAAAAGTATCAATCATGGTATTTCACTGGTTAGTGGGATGAGGGGTGTTTTACATGTTTCTTCTTTTTTAGCTTTACATTTTCTCATTTTTTGCGATTAACATATATTGCTTTTGTAAGAAGAAACAATTACTGTTGCTTGTTTTCTTAAAAACACCCTAGTAGACATGTGATCATGGAATAAACATTTTTGGCTACTTTTTGATGCAGATTTCATTACTTGAAGATTCTCAAATCTTAACCGCAAAGCCCCAAGAGTAATTCTTAGTCATCCTAGATTGTTCTGCTCATAAACATCCCCTCCACCCCCAATATTATGTTCCTTTATTGGAGCAAGATTCCTGGCCATTGTACAGTGATGTATCCACTAAACAGTCCTGTGTACAGATTACATACTATCCATCTAGACAGGTTTCCATTGGGCTCTGCCCAGTGATGGAATAGTTCCATTTATAACGGTTTACACATCAAAATAGCTTTCAATTTGACCAGGCTGTCCACAATTCACCTCTGAAAAAATTAAGTGGCATTTCATTTTAACTACCATATTTTACAGCATTAAAAAACTTAGGCATGAATGGCTGCCATCAACAAATTGTCAAACAACAAGTGCTGGCAAGGGTGTGGAGAAGGGGACTCGAGTACACTGCCGGTGGGAATGCAGACTGGTGCAGCCACTATAGAAAACAATATGGTGTTTCTTCAAAAAATTAAGAATGGAACTGCCATTTGACCCAGTGATCCAACTTCAAGGAATATATCCTAAGAAGCCTGAAACACCAATCAGAAAGAATATATGCACCCCTATGTTCATAGCAGCACTATTTACAATTGGTAAGATCTGGTAACAGCCCAAGTGTCCATCAGCAGAGGAATGGATAAAAAAGCTGTGGTACATGTACACAATGGAATACTATGCAGCTGTAAGAAAGAAAGATCTCTTACCCTTTGCGACGACATGGAGGGACCTGGATGAGCAAAATAAGCCAGTCAGAGAAAGACAAGTACAACATGATCTCACTTATTTATGGAATATCATGAACAAAATAATCTGTTGATCAAAATAGATCCAGAGTCATGGAAGTAGAGAACAGACTGACAAACCTCAGGGGAAGAGGGGTGAGTGGGTTAGGAAGAGATAAACAGAAGAATCTATATGCATATCTGCACAACCAGTGGAGACAGACATTAGGTGGGGGAAAAGCAGAAGGGGATTGGGAGTGGGGAGGAGGGGGTCAATGAGGGGGGGAAGGAGGGACATCTGTAATACTTTCAACAATATTTTTTTTAAAGCTTAGGCATTGCCCTGGCTGGTGTACTCAGTGGTTAGAGCATTGGCCCATGCACCCAAGGGTCTCTGGTTTGATTCCTAGTCAAGAGCATGTACGTGGGTTGCTGGTTTGATTCCCTAGTCTCAGTCGGGGCACATGTGGGAGGCAACCAGTCAATGTATCTCACATTGCTGTTTCTCTCTCTCCTCTTTCCTCCCTTTCGCTCTCTCTAAAAATTAATGGGAAAAAATATTCTCGGTTGAAGATTAACAACAACATCAACAAAGCTTAGACAATAGGTAACTTCTCAAAATGTGGCTCTATGCACTATGGCCTTCAGCAGAGTAAGAGCCTGTCTTCTTGGTCACCTTTTCAGTGCCAATGAATACATGCCAGCAATAGTCCCATGTGTAACTTGGCATTAGAGCACTAGGTCTGTCTGGTGGTGGTGGCAGGCACTATTATAATATCCAGATAAACAGAGACCCATCTTTAAAATGCCAACTTGAAACAAAATTAAGGGTACAATAATACTCAGAACTGAATTTGGAGCAATATGGTATCCTGAGTGATTTGAACATTTCCAGAAACTGATAGCAAATTGTACTCGTGATATTTCCCAGCTATGGAGACATGAGTACATTGATCCCAATCCCTTTACTTGATCCACACAACCCTGGGGTCATCCTGCAAAGTGCATATCAAAAGCATCAAGTTAGGTTGACAAAGTTTGATAATATGTTATACAAGTCAAACTTGAAACCTGTTGAGGGAAAAGCATCCAATCCTTTGTGGACACATTTAGTTTTATTGTAATACAGCAACTTGTACACTTCTAACGTTTCAAAGTGAGCATCATCCTTCCAGTGAAGCAGAAAGAAAATTTTAAAACAGGAACAAAATTTACTAGAGAGTGTCAATTCCAAATAAGATCCTATAGGTTCTGCTGATTCTCTCATCGAGTGGCCGGGCTCAACTTATCATTAGGTAGACCATTTTATCTATTTGTTTGTTTGTTTTGTTTTAATCCTCATCCGAGGATATTTTTCCATTTATCTCCAGATAGAGTGGGGTGGGGGAGAGAGAGAAACATCGATGTGAGAGAGACATATGTACATACCCTTGACCGAAATCAAACACGAGACTCTTTGGTCCGAAAGCTAACCCTCTAACTGCTGAGCCAATCTGACCAGGGCAAGAGAATTTTATTTTAAGTGTCATCTTAAACTGCAAGGATGTCCATTAAACTTGCCAAAGGAGAAGCCATGTTGTCAAAAAGTCCACTTAACCCACCCAAATATCTCAAATATCTCAAATATCTCAAACCCACCCTTTGTGGACTTTCTACAATCCCCTTTTCTTTTTTAGTATTTCTTTCTTTTTTTAAACAAGAGTAAGTAGACAGATACATGTTGGTAAATGCTAACTGTCCATATTCACATAGAGACACAATGTAATCTCTGAGCCCAATATACAGAGGGAGGAGGGAAAAGCCAGAATTCTACACTCCTACACAGGGCTTAGCACCCTCCAGCCTCCAGTAGAGCTAAGGGAGAAGAAGGGTAGTGTTTCTCCCACAGAGCACAGTGGTGTTGACTCCATACAGTTTTTGTTGAGACAGAAAGGCATAAAAATGAATTTGGAACAGAAAGGGGCAGAGATTCTTTTCTACTGTATTCTGCTCAAGGCACATTCCCCCAAATAAGGTGAGAACCATGGTGTAAAGGAGAGAAAACAGACCTCAAAAACAGGGTGACTGAACACAGGGTGGGGGGGTGCAGAGGGGAGACTGAAACTTGCTCCCACGGTCTGGAGAAAATTTCAAAACGTTGGAATCCATCAATGTTCCACTAGCGTCCATTCGTCATCTTTTCCTTCATCTTTCTCTCCTTCCTCCCCATCATCATCATCTTCATTATCTTCACCTTTATCTTCATCCCCTTCATCAATACCTTCCAACCCTTCTTCTTCATCATCATCACCTTCTTCTCCTTCCCCCCCTTTTTTTTTATCCTCACCCGAGGACATTTTTCAATATTTTGTTCAGATAGAGTGGGAGGGAGAGAGAGAGAGAAACATCGACGTGAAAGGGACACATCGAGTGGTTGCCACCCACACGACCCAACCAGGGCCGGGGACAAACTGCAACCGAGATACGTGCCCTTAGCGGGAACTGAACCTGGGTCTCTCCAGACCGCAGGCCAATGCTCTAACTGCTGAGCCAAACCAGCCAGGGATCCTTCCCCTTCTTCATCATCCATGTCAGTAACTAAGTAGTACTGTAATGGGTTTGGCCAAATGTCATCTTTGATGACCTCTAACTCATCTGCACTCTCACTGTGCTAAGGCAATTCAGTAAGCCTATCTCCTGGAGTTGGGCACCCCTGGTCTGTAGCATTTGCAGAGTCCCATGGTGTAAATTCTCCTACCATGGCTGATTTCAGACTACCAGGCTCAGAGTTGGCAAGTGATACAGTATCTCCCCCTACACAGGCAATGGAGGTAGACTGTTTGCACCTGGACAAGGGCCAGCTTTCTTACCTAGAACCTGGCCTTGGAGAAAAGCTGATACTTGTCCGGGTGCTTTGAATTGGAAATAGGAGTGTGTCAAACTGCACTGACTCTCTATGGAAGCCACAAGTTTCTATTTACATTCAAAATCATTGAAATGAATAAAATGTAAAATTCAGTTCCTCAGTCACAGTCACACGTCAAGCGCTCGATAGCCACATTTGGCTAGCAGCCACCAACATTTTGGTGCAGACACACCACAATTCCATCATGGCAGATCGTTCTGTTGGGTGGTGCTGTAAAGCATTTCTTTTCAATTAGTTCCATTGCAATAAAACAGTTTGTGTTTATTACCCAGGGGATTCTGCCTGCAATTGCAGGACAGGAAAAGCCATCTGGCCAGAGCGTGTGCTGGTGGGAAGGGTGGGAAAGCTCAGATCCCAGGAGGCCGTGTGCCTCTAGCCACAGGTCCCAGGCAAGATGCTTCCAACGCCCTAAAATGTGCAGCCTTGGCCTTTAGACTTGCCCAGGGGCTGGCAAATCTTGTTCCAGAATGAGAGGGGAGCATCCGGTCATCTGTTTCAAAGCAAAATTTGAGACGCATGATAAGATCACACACAATGTTGGAATAAAGGAGCAGGTCCTTCAGAGATAAGTGTTTCTGGGGACAGCTGTATAATGACCCCCTCCCCAAAGATGTTCACACCCGAATTCCTGGGATCTGTATATGTGTTAATTTAGGTTATAGCTCCTGAGATGGAGAGGTGATCCTGGGTGATGTTGTCACAAGGGTCCTTACAAGAGGGAGGCAGGAGGGTCAGTCAGAGAAGGGGATGTGATAACAGAAATAGAGGTGGGAGAGACAGACTTTTGAAGATGGAGCAAAGGAACCAAAGCCAACAAACACAGATGGAAAAGGCAAGGAAACCGATTCTCCCTGGAGCTTCCAGAAGGAACACAGCCCTGCTGACACCCTTATTTTAGCCCAGTGAGACCCATTGTGGACTTTTGACCTCCAGAGCTATGAGAATAAACCTGTGTTGCTTTATGCCACTAAGTATGTGGTCATTTGTTACAGCCTCAACAGTCACCTAATAGAGCCTTGACCTGTTGAGTCACTGGTTCGTGCTGATTGAGCACCCCAAGTGCCCACAGTGCAGGCTTTGGCATGAGCTGGTGCCCTGCCCTCAGAGCTCACCGTCCATGGGGAGAACCAGGAAATGAGTCTTTCCCATCGATGCCCCTCAGGCTCTAACAAGAGAAGTGCTGAGCTTTCAAAACTACCAGCGATGGAAGGACAAATACAAACACTGACCCACATGGTCGATGCACCCAGTAGACAGCTCAAGTAGACAAGACCCAAGAAAATATATAGAAAACCCAGACACGATTGGCAATCAATCAAATGGAGCTAAGTGTATGTACACATGTGTAATGGGGTGAAGAGTGTCTCTCCTAAATTCATGTTCACCAGACCCTCAGAATATGACCTTATTTAAGGATCTTCAAGATGAAATTTATGGGCCATAAACCCAATGACCGGTGTCTTAATAAGAGAAGGGAGAGAGAGATTTAGAGCCCGAGAGACACAGTGAAATTATAGAATTCAACATATCAGCTGACAGAGAAAAGTTTATAGCACTAAATTGGTTTAAAATAAAAATAAACACACCCAACTCAAACAATTACAAAAAGGCAACTAACACACACACACACACACACACACACAAACAGAAAAAAGAATTAATAAAAATGAAACAGTATTTCATGAGTTATAAAGCAAAAAACAAACAAACCAAACAAACAAACAACAACAACAACAACAACAAAAAAAACCCAGGAGAACTAACAAAACCAAAAGCCAGTTCTCTTTTTAAAAGAAAGGGTAAAAAATATAATAATAATAATAACTCAGTAACTAACCTAATCAAGGAAAAGCAAGGGAGAAAACACAAGTACAAAAGTTGGGAATGACAAGGGGGAAAGAGCCATAAAAATGAAGGAAATGACAAAACATTCCTCTGTACATCTCTCTACAAATCAATTGGAAAACATAAATGAAATAAATCATTTTTAAGAAAAATACAACTTACCATAATTGACCTCAAGAGACAAGTCTAAAAAGCTCAATTTCCATAGAGGAAATAGAGAAAATGGTTTAAGGAGCCCCTTGTGAAAAACGCACGAAGCACACCCAGATGTTTTCACAGCAGAATCCTCCCAAACTTATCCTCTCTGAGCCGAGGGAAAGAAGAAAAACGGGCATGTTTGTTTTATGGAGAACGACATTGATCCTCACCCTGGCAGAGACTGCACTAAAAAAAAACAGTGTATCAATGCAAAAATCATATATAAATCACTAACAACCAACTGCAAAGCACGTTCATATCTGTATATCATGACCAGATGGAGTTTGTTTTACAAAAGAAGGGGTGGTTCTCTGTTAGGAAATCCATGAATATAATCAATCATGTTTTTAGGGTTAAGGAGGAAGATCATAAGAGTATCTCAGTAGATGGAGAAAGAAAATCTGAAAAAAATCCAACATCCATTCATGTAAAAAAAAAAAAAAAACTCAAAAATAGAAATTAATGGATACATCCTTAACATCATAAATGTGTGCACGTAAGAGAGAGAGAGTTTGGAATTGAGGTTCACCCCTAAAGCCAATGTTTTACTAAATGGGGAAACACTGGCTTTTTCACTGGAACCTGAAGAAATATATATATATATATATATATATATATATAACCTTATGTATAATTGTATTTATCTTATCATTATTTTCTATCACTATGCTGAGAAAAATAATAATAAAACAGGTAAAAACCTGTCACGAAATACTCAAAATAAACGAGTAAACCTGTCAAGCATTCCTAACAAGGATAAAATGAGCCTGGAACGTCCCTGGCTGGTTCAGCTCAGCAGTTAGAGCCTGGACCTGAGGACCAAAGAGTCCCGGGTTCGGTTCCCGCTAAGGGCACGTACCTGGGTTTGTCCCCAGCCCTAGTCGGGGTCGTGTGGGAGGCAACCAGTCGATGTCTCTCTCTCTCTCTCTCCCTCTCTCTCTCCCTCTCTCTCGCCCTCCCACACTATCTGAGATAGATGGAAAAATGTCCTCGGGTGAGGATTTAAAAAAATTAAAATTAAAAAATGAGCCTGGAATGAATGGAAATACATTCTTAGTTAAGAGGATTCAACATAGGAGGTCAGTTCCCCCCAGTTTGTCAATTTAATGCAATTCCGGTAACAGTGTCATCATTTCCCCCCTGGAGCTACACAAGCTAATCATAAAATCCCTTTCGAGGAACAAGTAAGCAATAATAGCCAATTAAACACTGAAAAAGAAGAAAGGAAGGAGGGCCAGCCTTAACAGATATTAAAACATACCAGTAAACATCTGTAATTAAAGCAGCCTCGCTCAAAAAAAAGCACGTTTAGATAGCACCCAAAGAGCGTTGCTCACCCTGCAAGTGGCAAAGTCTCACTCTCTACTGGTGATGTTGTGGGGAGACTGGTGACAATGCAAAGTGGTACCCCCCTCGGAGGGAGAGGTGGCGATACCTGGCTGAATTCCATATGCATTTACCTTTTGACCATGAGACTCCACTGCGAGGGGTCTAGCCCACAGAAACACTGGCAAAACTATGAAGAGCTGTCTGCAGTAGGCTTTGCATTGCTGAATTCTATTTTTTTTTTTTTTATCCTCACCCGAGGACATTTTTGCATTTTTTGTTCAGACAGAGCGGGAGGGAGAGAGAGGAAGAGAGAGAGAGAGAAACATCGATGTGAAAGGGACACATCGAGTGGTTGCCACCCGCACGACCAACCAGGGCCGGGGACAAATTGCAACCGAGGTACATGCCCTCAGCGGGAACCGAACCCGGGTCTCTCTGTACCGCAGGCCGACGCTCTAACCATTGAGCAAAACTGGCCAGGGCGCTGAATTCTTTTTAATAGCAGAAAGCTAGAAACACCAGGAGATGGTGGAAGAAACCAAAGTGCCAAATGCGAAGTGCAAAGGGGAAGAGAAATGTACATCGCTTGCACACACCACTCTGAGGAGGGGGACGCGGGTGAATGGAATTTGCGTGCGGGATGGATGTGAATTGAGGGGAGCCAGAGGGAAGATGGTAGCAAGTTGAAGGATGACCCTCCCAAAGTATGTCCACCTGGAATGCGTGAACGTGACCTTATTTGGAAAAGAGTCTTGTTGACGTGATTAAAGATCTTGAGATGAGATCATCTTGGATTAATTGGTGGACCCTAAATCCAATGACGTGTTCTCATAACGCACAGAAGAGGAAAAGTGAAAAACACAGAGAAGGGGGCAGTGTGAAGATGCTTCAGAGGTCAGAGTAATGGCTCTACAAGCCAGGGACCTCTAAAGGCTGGTGGGGGTGCAGCCCCAGGGGTGGGAAGTGGCAAGAAGGAGTCTCCCCTAGAGGCTTTGGGGGAGCGCGGCCCTGCCATCACCCTGGTTTTAGACTTCTGGCCTCTGGGACTGTTGAGAATAAATTTTTGATTTTTGTTTTAAGCCACCAACTTTGTGGGACACTGTTAGAGCAGCCAATACATATTTTGGTGGTCTCTTGGGATGTATCTTTAAGTGACAAAGGCCAGGTAGAGAAAAGTATGTTTGGTGTGCTACGATTTATCGGAGAGAGGGAAGCAAATACAAATATAGATATGCACATATATTCACTTGTATATGTGTGTCCATTTCTGTGTGTGCACGTGCGCGTATATATATATGTATATATATGTGTGTGTATATATGTGTGTGTATTTATATATATGTATATTTGTATATCTACTTATATTAAAAATAATGCAAGGAAAAACAATATTTCTTAAATGGTTACCTGTAAGGAGAGGGAGGGTTAGGGCAGCAGGACCAGAATAAACACTAGACTCCTTCGACATATCTCATTTTGCAAGTTTGTCTTTGGAGCCATGTCCATATTTTACATAATTATAAAATAAAACTCAGAATCAAAAATAAAATGAAATACATGTCTGACAGCTTAACCACACAGAAAAGAAAATTCTGAGTTACTTTCAAACACAGTAATTTGATGACATATTCCTAGTGAGATATGCCTTAAGGTCTAAAATAACTGCAAGAAAAATGTCCGTTTCCAGTAACTATATATTGGTGGCCATATTGGTAGTGTTTTTCTGACATGATTTTGTATCTGTGTGATACGGAATAAAGCACAGGAGTAATTATGTGAGATTCTCTTTCTATCATCCCTTTTTGATCCTACCTTTAAAAAAGGAAATATTGTCTAGCATCTGAAAAGGCCTAGAAACAATGAACAACCCAGTGGCAATGAGTACCCCCATAACCAAGAAACCAGGTGTCCCTGGACATGATCATTTCCAGGTCAGAAATACCTAGTCAGACAGAAAGCAAGAAGCTCACCTGAGACTCTTAGGTATATAACAAAAGGGCCCAGGAGCCAACCAGGAGAGGTTCCCCAGCCAAAGATGGAAGAATTTGAGCACCACTAAGGATAACAACTCCAATGGATTAAAGCACACCAAATGTATTTTGATCTCTGTGTTAATGATACATACTAAAAATAAAAACCCCCAAAATCAAAAAAGAAAGTGGTCACCACTGTACAATGTAGGGAAACAATCCATTGTTTTTGAAACTGGTCAATAAAGATAAGAATTGAGCATTTGCCCTGGCTGGTTTGGCTAAGCAGTTAAAGCGTTGACCCGCGGACCAAGGAGCCTCAAGTTCGACTCCAGTCAGGGGCATGTGCCTTTGTTGCGGTTCGGTCCCTGGCCCTGGTAGGGGTCGTGCTGGAAGTGACCAATCGATGTCTCTCTCTCACATTGATGTTTCTCTTTCTCTCCCTCCCTCCCACTCTATCTGAAGATAAATGGAAAAATATCCTTGGGTGAGGATTAAAAGAAAAAAAAAAAAAGAATCGAGCATTTACCTTGCTTTTCCCATACAAACTATCACTGGGTAAACAAATAGATGAAGTTTCTCTTTACAAGGGTATTTCATAGTAATCATGTTTAAAATTTGATAGAATAGAATGATCATTTTGCAACCCTTAGTGAATTAATGGATCTGGGCATTGATGGGCATTGCAAACATTACAAAAGGATATTATAAGCTGCCTGATAGATGAACATATGAATGGCTTGCCACCCACTCCCCACCCTCAGAAAAAGGAAAAACATGAAGTGGAATCTAATCAAGCTTTTCGATTCACGTCCAGAATACGGGTGACTAAGAGGACACCCACCCTTGTTTCTTTGACAAATGATGGGGGGGGGGGGGGGTTATCCTGTAGATTAAACATAGTCACAACTACAGTGAGACACCACTTCACACCTACATGGATGGCTAAGATCAAAATGACATAGCAAGTGTTGGAGAGAATGTGGAGAAATTGGAACCCTCATACACTGCTGACGGGAATGTAAAATGGTGCAGATGCTTTGGAATAGAGTCTGGCAGTTCCTCAAACAGTTCAACATAGAGTTACCACATGACCCAGCAATTCCACTTTTAGTTTGAGACACAAGAGAAATGAAAACATCTGTCCAAAACTTGAACACAAACGATCATGGCAACATTATTCATAATAGCTAAAAATATCCATCTGGTAGATGGATAAACAAAATGTGGCCCATCCACACAATGCAGTATTACTCAGCACTAAAGAGGAATGAAGTTCTGACACACACTCAATGTGGGTGAACCCGGAAGACATGATGCTGAGTGAAAGAAGCCAGACACACATATTGTATGATTCCAATGATATGAAATGTCCAGAGCACACAAATCTAGACAGAAAGCAGATAGTAGCTGCCAGGGGCCAGGGGGAGGGGAGACTTGGGGGGTGACTGTTAATGGGTATAGGGTTTCTTTTGGGGATGATGAAAAAGTCCTAAAATTGATTGTAGTGGTATTTGCACAGCTCTGAATATACTAAAAACTGCTGAATTATGCCTTAAAAGGAGGAAATGTATGGTAGGTGAATTCTATCTCAAGAAAGCTGTTATCAAAAACCAAACAAACAAACAAACAAAAAAACAGATTGATGGTTGCCAGACGTGGGGGGTAGGGGCATGGGGGAAACGGGTGAAGCGTTCAAAAAATATATGAAAACAAAAAAAAAAAATCCCAATAAACGGATCATACTTGGATTCTGTTCAGTTTCAAAAAGAATGACCACTCTGGCCAGTGTGGCTCAGTTGCTGGAGCACTGTCCCATGCACCAAAGGGTTGCTGGCTTGATTCCCATTCAGGGCCCAGGCCCAGGTTGCAGGCTCAATCCCCGGTAGGGAGTGTGCAGGAGGCAGCCCATCAGTTTCTCTCACATCAGTGTTTCTCTCCCCCTCTCTATTCTTCTCTCTCTAAAAATCAATTTTTAAAAATCTTTAAAAAGAATGACCTATGAGACAACTGGGAAGGTGATCCCTGGATAATGACATTAAGGACTTAGTAAATGTTAACACATGAGGACGGGAGGCAGGTGGATGTGGAGACGAGACATGATCAGCCTTGACTGATCCATGTTGAACCGGGGGACGGCTGCTTATGTGTTCATTTGACTGTTTTTATACTTCCATTTTTATGTTGAAAATGATGATATACACTTTCATATATCTAAGTCCCTGCAATTAAATTTTTATTTGAAAAATCACACATTTCCATTTGGTTCTTAAGGCAGATTAGTTTAATTTTATAGAAGAAATACTTTCAAGCAATACAAATGACACAATCAGAACAGAGATGACCACTGATTGGAACTTATTCCCACAATAGAAGGTTACTGATTTCAGCGGTGACAATTCAATAATCAGATGAAGTGAAGATCAAATTCCCTTTTCCCCGTGTGTGGATTAGAACTGCTGATGAGCATGGCACAGTGTTCTTTATCACAAGGCATGGTATAGAAAATTTTTTTAAAAAAGATGAAAATACCCCTTAAGACGATAGGACTTCACTTTCTGACGCGTGGATTTGGGGGGGGGGGGGGGTGGCAGTCTTAACGAAGTCAGAAGCTGCAAAATCAAGTGATGAACGAGAAGTCTTTTAGGTACTTGAGTCCTCCCGTGTGACTGCCCTGGCTGTCGGCTGTCACTGGCTATGTGCCCTTTCAGGCCAGGACAGTGGAGGCTGGGGGAGGACCGCCACAAGCACTCCTCAGACAGATATCAAAGCAGGCTTGCATTTGCTTCTGGGATTTTTGTGAAACCCTGGGGTGGGGAGGCATTCCAATGTAAATCTGTATACGCTGGGCATTGAGAGTTATTGGAAACCCTTGCTTGAGAGCTTTACGCATGGGCACAGCTGCCACTGAGGTTGGCAGAAAAGGGGCCTCAACCCACTGGCCCACTCAGAGCCAGTTTCTTGTAGCAGCTGCTGAAAAGAAGTGGCCAGGCCATGTGGCCAGGGGACTCTACCACGTGAGGGAGTCATGCACCCGAGGCGTCAGTTTGCCCACAACACCCCCAGAGTCCAGCGGCAGACAGTCTTTGGTTCAAGTTTCAACAGCGGGGGCATGGAGAGGGCCGCCGTTGTCCTCAGTGCTCCGCAATGCTGTCTGCCGGGCTGCGATGCTTTGCGTGTCTCCATCTCTGTTGTGGGTATGTACACAGAGAGATTAGCCCAAAAAAACAAAACAAAACAAAACAAAACAAAAAACCAGCGAGAGCCAAGGCACAAATACATAGCAAGAGATGACAACTGTGAAAAGCATAAAGTTTTCAGTCTTACCACCACTGACAAATTCCATTGCCCGTGACAGGTCGCGTGTCAATGAAATGCTTTTACAAAATTCACTTTTCATAAATGCAAAGAGGAAGGTAGCTTATACAAGGGGGTGATTACAGACTAATGATTTAGAAGAGAAACATTGATTAATGGGGGCATTTCCAAAGGAGGGGCAGAAAAATCTAGGAAGAGGGGTTCTGTTTTCTATTTCATGTGACTACCTCATTTACTTCTCTGAGGTCTCAAAAAGGAGAGTGCATTCCATATATAATAAATATGCATCAGGCAAAATATTTATATCATTTGGCATTTTAAAAGAATAATGGTATTTTTTGTTACATAAAAAAAAAAATTTCTCATGAACTACTTCTAAGATTTCTTAAGAAATATTGGGTAGATTCCAGTATTGGGGGGAAGGATTCTGATTGAAATCAAATAACTCATGTCCTCTCCTGTAAATGACTCGCTGGGTAACTGCAGTCACGCGCATGCGCTTCCTTCCCCAGAAAAGCGCCTTCAGAGATTATGCCTATGGTGAGAACTGCTGCCTGACTGATGACAGTGCGAGTTCTTGGGTCCTTTTCACTTTCCTTCATGGCAGAGCAGTAGAACAGAGCCCCGGCACCACCTTCCTGGGTGGTCGCCGGAAGGGTGGGCTGGCCCGGGTCTGGTGCAGGGCAGTGTAAACAGCCGCCGCGGACACGCAAGCCCCAGCCAGGGCGCCGGGGGCTCGGTGGCCCGCTTCAGATTTGGGGGGAGCACAGAACCGTGCGTGCTGACACACCACAGAAAGGAGGCGCTCTCAGTGAGCAGTCCCCGTGGGAGACCGAGTTCTGTGATGCACAGGGGTCAGCTACGACCGAGCCCCCAGTGGGATCTGAACAGAACACAAAGAGTGTGACAGTGGACAATATACATGATAAAGGCACACATGACAAACTGGTACAAGTGACGAATTTAGCACAAAGTGTTTGCATTTCCGTGTCAGAAACAAAACCGGGCCCAAAGTTCCATTCTACTGCAGGACAAATACTGAAGAACAAAATTTCAGTCTTAAAATACACCTTCAAGTCAGTATTTTCCTTCAAGGAAAAAAAAAGTACTATAAATAAATTACAATACAGTGAATTTGCCTGAACTCACTTCGTTTCTGTCTTCCAGCCTTTAAGTCAAATAAAACAGCGTAAAAACTGTACACTCTTAACATGATAGTTGATCTTTTATAAAATAACTTGTCTTCAGAGATGTCAATTTCACAACAAGGAAAAACCAAGCCCTGTTGCCGTCACTATTATAAAATATATATGTATAGATATATGTGTTTTTTTTTACAAAATGTGTATATTAATAGCTTTGCACAAATATTTTAAAGACGAATTTAGCTAGTCTAAGAACTTCATGAAAATAAAACAGGAAGATAAATACTTCATGTGTACAAAGCACTACATCAAACATCATCGGCGGGCAGAGGAGGTATGTTAATCCTTGGTCTTGTGAAAAATGCTATCTTCTCCCTGGGATTGGAGAGAATGACAGGTTAGAAGCCGATATAAACCCAGTGAAAGCTGCCTGGAGGCTCTCAATATCAATGAAAGCTTTGCTTACTCATAGAACAAATTGAATTTAAATGCCAACAACAAATATATTTGTATATAGACTCTCGAAATTTGAACAGAAGTTACGAAACCAAAGGTTTGTCTCTAGTGCCTAGAACAGTGCCTGGTATACAGTAGATGCTCAGTAAATATTTGCTTTATTAATAAATGAATAAATAAGAACTACACATACAAATGAAGGTGTTCCAAATCATAACTGAAGGAAAATAGTTATACTGATTTATGTTCTTTTATGATTATGATGGCAATGTGAAAATTCAAGGTATAAAAAAAAATTTAAGGGTAAAATTCAGGCACACATTATTCAGCCATAAAAAGGAATGAAATTCTGCCCCGCCGGTACAGCTCAGTTGGTTGACCATCCTCCCATACACCAGGAGGTCACCAATTCAATTCCCAATCAAGGCACATGCTGGGTTACGGGCTCGGGGCATGTGGGAGACAGTCGGCCAATGTTTCTCTCTCACATCTCTGTTTCTATCTCTCTCCCCCTCTCCCTTCCTCTTTCGAAAATCAATAAAAACATTTTTTTTAAAAATGAAGTTCTGTATATGCACGTATGCATGAACAGTGGACATGGACAACAAACTGGGGACAGGGCAGGGAGGGAGGGGAGGGGGAATCAGTGGGGAAAAAGAATCATCTGTAACAAAAATTAATTAATAAAAAATAAATTAATTAAAAAAAGAAATTGAAATGTGTTTTGACCTAGCTTCTGGTGGAAAAGAGTAAAAAATAAAATAAAATAAAAAATTAAGTTCTGACATATGCTACAATGTAGATGAACCTCAAAAACATTATCTTAAGGCCCTGGCCAGTTTGGCTCAGGAGTTAGAGCATCAGCCCACGGACCAGAGAGTCCTGGGCTTGGTTCCCACTAAGGGCACGTACTTTGGTTGCAGTTTTTCCCATTCTCGGTTGGGGTTGTGTGGGTGGCAGCCATTCTCCCTCTCTCCCTCCCTGTCTCCCTCCCACTCTATCTGAAGATAAATGCAAAAGTGTCCTCGAGTGAGGATTAAAACAAAAATTATCCTAAGAAGCCAAGCAGAAAAAAGTACATACTGTATGACTCCATTTATACAAAGTGTCCAGAATTGGCAAAGCCATAGAGACAGAAACGATTAATAGTTGCCAGAGGCTGGGAGAGGGGGAACGGTGAGTGACTGCTAAGTGGTACAAGGGCTTCCTTTTGGGGTGATGGATGGAACTGTTTTGAAACTAGACAGAGATAGTGGTTGCGACACACTGAGACTGTAGTAAATGGAATTGTTCACTTTAAATGGTTAATTTTATGCTATGTGAATAGATTAGGAAAATAATCTATGGTATTCAAATTCCAGGCCGTGGTCACTCAGGTGTGGGAAGTCTAAGGTTGCTCATGTTTGATTCTTGCCATGTAGAATCTGTGACAATTCCCTGAACTTTTTCTCACCTACGATATGCACACGCCCCTGTATGTACATTATGCTTCAATCAGAAGTTAATGAAAAAGGCCAAGGTGATACATAGATGTACACGCATGTAAATCACTGTGTTTATAATAGCAAACATTTGGAAAGAAGCAGTTTATCAAATAGAGTATTCAGGTAAATTATATCTATTAGATGAGCCGTTACAGCCGACAAAGGGAACAGACTATGTCAAAACAAGGGGATCTTTTAATTTAAACAAAGCTAAATGCAAAACTGAATCCACATTATTATTACCAGTAGCATGAAAAAAGTGTCAACAAAGACAAGATCAGCCCTGGCCAGTTTGGCGCAGCAGTTAGAACGTCAGCCTGAGAACCAAAGAGCTGTGGGTTTGATTCCAGTCAAGGGCACATACCTTGGTTGCGGTTTGATCCCCAGCCCTGGTCAGGGTTGTGCGGGAGGTAACCAATCAATGTGTCTCTCTCATATCTCTCTCTCTCTCCCCCTCCCTCCCTCCCTCCCTCCCTCCCACTCTATCTGAAGATAAATGGAAAAATATCCTCGGATGAGGATTAAAAATAAAAAGATTAGAAGAAAACATCAGAATGCTAATAGCATGGGGATTCCTGTTTTGAGGGTTTCTTTCAAGACTTACATAAGTTTTTATGCTAACAAAGGTGTGATGGTAAAGAGCAGGAAAGTGAGGCCCTATTTCGCCTACCTGAAGGTCTGCACTTGGATGGGCTCTTTGTGGTTCTGCCCACGCAGCTGGCAGACCCCTTTGGAGGCCTTCTTCAGCATCTTCTCAGCTGCCTGTTCTTGGTGGAAGTCAAGTTTGGTCTGTCTTGTCTGGAACAGCAACATGGGATGAACAAGTTTGGAGGAAGAGTTTGGAGGAAGAATGAATGAAGACACTCCCAGCTCTGGGGACACACAGGGGAAAAAGATCTGCCCCACCCACTCCCTCTAGGGAATCTTCACAGCAGCTACTCAGGGTCACACCTCATAGACTTGGGATCCAAGACACCCCACAAAGTGGAGGGAGAAACCTAGCTCCTTAGGATGAGAGCTTGGATCGCTGAAATTAGAGTCTTAGCATCTGATATGCTTACTTCTGAACCCACACGCAGTGGAGCAAAGGGCAGTGACTGTGACCAGGCCTCTTACCTGCCTCTCTGCTTCCTTCAGCAGACTCCGGAATCGCTCGTCTCGCAGCACCCAGTGAGGGAGGTCGGTCTGGCCTCGGAGCTGGGCGTCCTCCAAGCGCTGCCTCAGCTCACGAAGGGTGCAGATCTCCTCGTTCAGCTGCCTTTGCCGAGTTCTAGAAGCCTGGAGGTCCAGCTCCAGGTCCAGGGAGGTGCGGGCCATGAGCTCGGCCAGGGATGACCTACAGGACTGCAGGAGACCACTACCATGAGCACACACATGAACCAGGCTTGCGGGCACCAAGTAGCCAGCAAGCTCGGGTCTTCTAGAAGGTTCTTCCCCAATTAAAGAACACAGGTGAAGCAGAGTTACTGAAGAGGTATTTCTCTTCACATGGTCCAATGTTAAAAAAAATAATAAAAAGATCTGGGCGAGATTAATTGAAATCTCTAGTTCAATATCAAGTCCGAGACAGCAAATTGTTTTCTTTAGCAATGACCTATGTATTTGCAAAGGTGTAGATAAACAGACCCTGTCTTATGAAGCTGGTGGGATCAAAAATGGGCATAATTGTTCTAAAATGCTATTTCACAATATAGATCAAAAGCCAAAATATGTGTATTTTCTTCAGTTCTTAAATTTCATTTTCACTTGCATTTGAAAGGCACAATTGATGACATGAAAAAGTGATCCAATTAAGGTTCACGAGACGAGAAAACCTAAATATATAACAAGAGGAAATTTATCAAATTAATTACAAGGCCAGCATAAAATGCAGCCACTGGAAAAAGTTGACACACTATTGACATGGAAAAATCTTAATAATCTACTGTATATCTTAATAATCTACTGCATATCTTAATAATCTACTGCATATCTTAATAATCTACTGCATAAGGGGGAAAACGATGTCATAAACCATATGAAGCCACCGCTTTCCTCTCCATGTAAGCCTCCAGGAAGCCAATCTGCTGTGTTTAAGAAAAGTCCGTGACTCAGTTGGTTGAGCGTTACCCCGTGCACCGAGAGGTTGTCGGTTCGAGTCCCAGTGGGCACATGCCCAGGCCGTGGGCTCAATCCCCAGTAGGGGTCGTGCAGGAGGCAGCTGATCCATTTTCTCTCATCGATGTTTCTACCTCCCTCTCCCTCTCCCTTCCTCTCTCTCTCTCTAAAATCAATGAAAACATATTAAAAAAAAAAAATAGAAAAGTCCAAAGACACGAATTTTGCATGTGGAGTGAGAACGGTTCTTGTCATTTGATGGGAAGCAACCCAGGAAATGGCAGCAAAATCAAATCCATGAGCATGTGAACATTGTTCGGCACACTGTATAACTGCATGCTTTCTACAAACACTAACACCATTTTGGACATACGCAGAATTTTAATGCAAATATGATGTGACTTGATAAACAAATGCATTTCAAACACTGCTGAATTCATAGCAGGAAAAAAAAAACAGTTGTCAACTAGAAGTGACTTGGCCCCCCAGGGGACACTGGCAGTGTTTAGAAACATTTTTGGTTGTCAGTAGTGTTGCTGTTGAGAAAGACTTTTGTAGCTGAATTTGTGTATTTTCTTACCATTCTCAGCCAGTGGTTACTTGAAATACAACTGCCACATGGAAACTGGGGCTTTTTAAAAATATGTATCTTTAGAAGAATCCTTGCCCAGAAAAGACGGAACCACTAGATTACAAACTAAAAGCAGCAAAACTTTGTCAAGTAGCATGACACGGAGAAACGTTTGGTGGGTAAAGGAAACTAAAACTATAGAACAGTCCGATGAGGGAAGAAGCTCTATGTTGAAAAACAAATTTCCTAAACTATATATACTCCCCTGTGGAAAAAGAAAAAATCAACTCTATGTGGAACAGTTGTTTATGAATTTATCATATTTTAAAATGTCAAGAACGTGAATTATCTTACAACTTAGATCATGATATTATCTTAGGACATTAAAAAATATAGGTAACATTTTGACACCATTACTATACTTTTAAAATGTGTAAGTAAACAGGAAATAAATACATTACCTTTTAACTAATATTGCCCAAAAGATGACCTTTTTTAAGTTTTGTAACAACAACTGCTAAGGTAAGTGTAGATTCCACATTAGCTTATGTGGCACACACCTGCTTATAGCGAAGGGTTCGTCTTTCCAAAGTGTTTCGGACAAAGGGGGACTTCCGGGGCAGTGTTGAACTGTCGCTGTCACTACGATAAAGCTGCAGCAAGAAGAATGAGGTTCAGAAACACTCTCTTGGCAATTCAACATTCCTTGTCTCTGTACTCTGAATTGGATTATTTTCTTTCTCCTCACAGGCACTCAAATGTATTTACGAATTCTAGTGCTTTTACAGAGACTCCTGGTTTCAGTAAAAACAAAACCTACCCAAGACTTTTAAGTAAAACAAAAGGAAAAAAACAACAACAAATAAGCAAACTAACCCCCCTCCCAACCCAGCCCTCCTTCATGTCCATCAACTGAACCATAGGAGCTGTCCAGGAGAATCAAGTCAACAAAATTTCTGTCCCATCACCAGCAACTGTGACTTGATATGACGTGTGACACTCAGGAAAGCCAGCACTGTCCTCAGAGGTTCTCAGCTTTCATCATTGTCATTTGCTGTATTTCTGGTTTGGGCAAGATCTGGGGGAAAAAACAGCTTTCCAAAAAGGGACTCATTCCTGGAGCTGGACAAACCAGCTTCACTAACGCCCGCTCTGCGAGTCAAGGGAAAAGGTCTGCCTTTCGAAAGGAAAATAAACAATGCCTTCTTTATAGGAGCCAAGACATTATGTATTTCATTTGGTGGCGAGTTCTCGACCAGGATCAATGTGTATCTGTGTCAAAGCCAAAGTCCTTGCCTTCATGGCCTTATTTTCCACGCCAATTAACGTGAAATACTCAGCGCCGTGGCGGGGCAGCTGACATGCCTGGATCGTTAGGCGTGTATAAGAACAAAGGGGCCTCTGACAGCACCGTCAGTAAACGCATGCTTTTAGGCAGCATGCAGGACACAGGCAGGAGCTGGACGCCTTCCCCTGGGGAAGTAAAGGGTTTCCTCCTGCACCACCTCCCCTTCTCAATGGGAGGGCTTGAATCTGCTCCCCAGTGTTCGGCAAGAGTCTAGAATAAGGATGGGACGTGAGGGTGGCCTTTGATCTAGCACCGACTGCCTGGTTAAGCATTTGGCCCCTCAGGGTTGAATCCTGATGGGGCAAGAGTGCTGGGCCTGACCTTGTGCTACCCAGGGCAGCTGTGACCCCGACACCTCACTTCTGTGCAAAGGAGAGCAGCAAGTCTCGCAAACATGGCAGAAGGGCAGCTTGGACCACCTAGGCGCCAGCCCCTGCTGCTCATTCTGTGTGGTAAATGATTAACCTTCCCCCAAGCAAGGTCCTTGCCCAGCTCCTGGAAGGTGAGCTGTAAGGCCCTGGAATGTCCTGCGTAAGTGTCTTTGGGAACCTGGGGCCGAGCCTCGTAGTCTTTCTGACAATGTGATTTATGGTGGGTGCCCCTAGTCATCAGCTTGACCTCTGGAGGGGCTGGAGACCACAGTTAGCCATACAATCAACTATGCCAACGTGACCAATGGCTTTTTAAGTTCTGTAAGTCCTAGCACATTACTGAACCTCAGGGTGGGCTTGGGGACCCCTGAACCACGCTCCCCAGGTTTCCTGCACGGGTATGAGGGCCTGTTTATGTAGTGTGATCTAACTCTGGCTTTGCCCTAATGGAGCCACAGTGGGTTGGGGCTCCCTCTACATCTATTCAGGGTTCTCGACCCTGTGTGCATGCTAGAATCATCTGGAAACATCCCAGAGGTGTGATGCTCAGGCCCACTGTGACCAATGACAAGCCTTGGGGGTGGAACCCAGCGCTTACAAAGGCCCCCAATGTGACTGGACTGCAAGGAGCCCCCAGGTCTGCAAACCACCCAGCACCTCCTGCCATCACCAGTGGGATGTGAACTGACACGTAGAGTCGCAACCCATGGTGCGTACACAACGCTGAAAGTCCAGCTAATGCATGTTAGAATCCGGGGAAATCCAGTTAGATGTACATGGGCGAGGCAGGGGAGATGAAACCAGCGTGGATTCATAGCCACACAAGCACGCAGTTCATTTACTGGGATTAGTCGTAAGTACACGTAGGTAAAAATGAGTCAAATGTAAAACACAACAGGGGGGGGGCTTTTTTTTTAGTGGCAAAGGAATTCCAACTTACTCTACAAACATACTGGTTCCGTGCCCCAGGCGAGAAAGTCTGGGAACGGACAATTGTGCTGCTGCGGACGAAAGGTGACCCTCGGGCCCTGTGGATTGGCCGCTCCTTCGGCAGAATCGCTACTTCTTCCGGGAAGAGGTCTTCTGTGTTGGTTTCCTTATCAACCTAGACAGTAATTCATTTATTAGCACGACTTTTTCTCAAACACAGCAATACACTGCAAACACAACCATACCCTTGCCTTTTCCGCTCGGAGTTCTAACTGGCATTTCACACTTAACACGTCCAAAACTGAATTTCTGATATCGCCCAACTCCTCCTCCTCTGACAAGGATCTCTACTTGTCATTTTGCATGCAAAAAAAGTCTCCATATCATCCTGAACTCTGTTCTCTTTCACACACCCTGTATCTGATCCAAGATCAAATCCTGTTGGTTCTATATGCAAGACCACGTATGTTTTGACCACCAGTCACCAACCCTCAATCTGGGTCACCATGGTCTTGTGCCCATTAGTACAGTAGTTTTTTCACCCATCTCTCCAATTCATGCCCACCTCCCTTCAATCTCCTCTCAACACAGCACCCAGGGAAATCCTGCAAAAAAACTGAAATCAGACATAGCCATTCCTCTCCTAAGAGTCTACCCAAAAGACCTGAACATAAGAGTTCGCCACTGGGAAAGGAAAGGGTGTGTAAGCTGCCCCAACCTGATCAGTAACCAAGGGAACACAGCAAATTCCTGAGCAAGGTCTTCCGTGGAGCTAGTCACGTACACTCTCTAACAGTCCCAATTACAAAGATAAATGATTATAGAAGGCAGAGCTGTTCTTTCTACATCCTGATAAAGGTTTCAAAATAATTGCTTCCAGACCCATTCCCATGACTCCCTGACTCGTTACTTGATGACCCTACCTTATCTGTGCATTCCCTCCCCCGGTGGAGTGCTGCTTCCTTGAATGTATGGAACTCACTGAAACTGCTAACACAGCTGCCTTGCTCGGGTCCTCCTGCCTATACAAGCCCCCCTCCCACGCTGTTTTAAGACTTCTTGGAACTCTGCTCCTGGGCATATCCTTAGTTGGGTCCATATAAAAGAGTATTTTCTTAAATCTACAAAGGTTCAAGCCTTCTTTTCATGGACAAAACAAATACTTGTGCACAAATATTCGAATATTCAGAGCAACATTATTCAAATAGCCAAAAGGGGGAAACAGCCCAGGAAATGTGGCGCCTATGCAAGGGGATACTCCAAATACTCCCCAGCACCAAAAAGGGCTGAAGTCTTGAGAGATGCCACAACATGGATGAACCTTAAAAGCATTAGGCTGAGTAAGAGAAGCCCGTCACAAAAGGGCACATATTGCACGAATCCATTCACACGAAACGTCCAGAACTGGCATATCCACAGAGACAGGAAACAGATGGGTGGTTGTCAGGGGCCGGGGTAGACAGAGTGGGGAGTGACTGTTCATGGGGGTGGGGTGACAGAAGTGTTTGGGAAACAGACAAAAGCCGTGGTTGTACAATACGGTGAATATACTCAATGCCAGGGAACTGGTTCACTTTGAAATGGTTCATTTCATCTTATGTGAATTTCATGTCAACAAATTACTTTAGGAAAAAAATGAACAAAAAAACCTTAAGTCACATCATGTCATCCCTGGGCTCAAACCCTCCACCAGTTTCCCCACTGTCGCAGAAAAAAAAAAAGTGCATGATCTTCCCCTTCACTTCCTCTGTCCTCAGCTCCAAAGTCTCCCGCTCCTGCACCCCCAGACCTGCACCTGTGCTCCTGTCCCTGAGCACCCTTCCCCACCCTGCAAGGCTCCCGGGCCTCCTTCCTTAAGGCCTCTGCTCAAAAATCACCTTCTCCATGAGGCTTCCTTGACCTTCCTTTCTTTTTTGTAAAAAAAAAAACAAAAAACAAAAAATTTATCATCTTAACCATTTTTCAGTGTACAGTTCAGCAACGTGAAATATATTCACACTGCTGTGAAACTATTTAGATCTCTCAAACTTTTTCATCTTCCCAAGTGGAAACTCTGTCCCCACTGAACACTACTAACTCCCCATTTTCCTTCCCCCAGCCCCTGGCACCCACCATCTGCTTCCTATTTCTATGAATTTATTCTAGGGCACCTCAAATGAGTACAATCATACAGTATTCATTCTTTTCTGACTGGCTTCTTTCACTGAGCACAGTATCTTCAAAGTTCATCCATTTGTAGCATGTGACATGATTTCCTTTTTAAGGCTAAAACGTTATTGTACATATATATCACATTTTCTTTATCCATTCATCCATCAATGGACACTTGGGTTGGTTCCACCTCTTGGCTACTGTAAACAATGCTGCTGTGAACATGGGTGCGCAAATATCTCTTGGACAACTGATTAGAATTTTTCTGGAGATATATCCAATAGTGCGATTGCTGGGTCATATGGTAGTTCTGTTTAATTTTTTGAGGAACGTCCATACTGTTTTCCATAGTGGCTGCACCATTTTACAATCCTGCTCTCTCTAAAAGGTAAATGCAAATTTATATTTCTTAGTGTAAATCCTTTCTAAGACGGAAAATCTTTCTGAAATGCAAACCCCATTCTCTACCGTCTCACCCTCCACTAGCACCTTGGACTCTCAAACGCTGCTGTAGTCACTGATTTACGTGTCTGCTGCCTGCCTCCCCCGAGGGCAGGACTCGCAGGCTTTCTTCACTGTTGCCTCTGCAATGCCTAGCAGCTACCCACATGTGCATGGAAAGAGAATGCAAACGTGGTGAGGAACTAACTACCAGGGAGTCTACGTGAAGGCTATATGGGTCTTCATTGTATTAGTCTAGCGACGTTTCCAAAGATTTGAAGTATTTTCCAATTAAAGGATGAAGTGAGACACACCTACTAGCTTCCCCCAGCCACTCCCCATGATCTGGGCCAATACTTTCGAAGGGGATCGGAAGTCGGGCGGCGGCAATGCCTGTCGCCTAGCCTCACAGCTCTCCGAAGGCGCTGAACACGCTGAGGCCCAGGAAGCTGCCGAGGGGGCGGATTTCACTTCTCTCAGCATTTGTGTTGGGGGTGAGGTCCGGGGGCATGGTGATAAGCTGCTTGGATGAGCTGAACAGTTTGGGAACAAAGTTTCTTTTTTTTTTTTTTATCCTCACCCGAGGATATTTTTCTATTTTTTGTACAGATAGAGCGGGAGGGAGAGAGAGGAAGGGAGAGAGAGACAGAAACATCGATGTGAAGGGACACATCGAGTGGCTGCCACCTGCATGACCAACCAGGGCCGGGGACAAACTGCGACCGAGGTACATGCCCTTAGCGGGAACTGAACCCGGGTCTCTCCGGATCACAGGCCGACGCTCTAACCGCTGAGCCAAACCGGCCAGGGCTGGGAACAAAGTTTCAATAGAGCCTCACTATGGTAGCATCCAACTGCACTGGTTCCCTTCAGACATTTGTCACTGCATGCCTGAAAGATGGCCTCTCTGAAGACATGCTGATGGACACAACTAAGATCAGGTGAACAGAAGGGGCCAAAAAGGACACTTCACTGTTCTTACCATCCTGGAGCAAGAAAAGCAAGGGTCCAAAACCGTGGGACCCCCGGAACAGCCTATGCTGTGGGTGGCCCTGGAGATGGGACTAGGTCATCACCAGATGACATGTCAAGGCGTAAAAGTCAACACTTTGTAGCTGTAGTTGTCCTTTCTTTTTCATTTCAAGTTGAGAAACATTTCCATGGTCCTCTTTACTGATCTTAAGCCAGTCCCTGCTTGTCCTCAGTCCTCAGTAAAACAGCGCCTTCACTGTCATCCCTTAATCCAACAGCTCGTTTCCCACAGCCACGGTCACCAGGGCTGTCCGTTGATCAGCCACGTCTGTCGTTCTACTCCTGTGTCTGAGCCTTTCAGCTTCTGTGTCCTTTAGCCCTTCTCCCCCCGCCCCGATTCCCTCGGTTTCCCCGGAAGGGTGCGGGGCACACACACTGTCTGCCAGGTGCTGTTCCAGCAAACTCCTTGTCCTTTTCTACTTACCTTTAGAGGAACGGGCTGAACTTTCTCAGAGTTGTAAGGATCTGCCTGGCCTGCAAATGGGTGTCCGTGGATGGAGTCCACACCAGTGCAGCAGGGCTCTGGGTGCGGGGGGCTGGTCTGGGCACAGCTGCTACAACCACTATCCACCGAGTCGGCCTGCCAGCTCCTGAAGGTGGACGTTGCAAAGCCCGCAAAGCGTTCAGCCAAAGGCACAGGTTCACGGCTGCATTCAGAGCGCAGCAGCAGAAACACCAGTATTTGCTTGCAATCATTGCAGACAACTGCTTTTCTTACCAAAGTGCACTTATGTTTCCCAGGGGAGACAATGCTACAAGGCCTTTCTTTCCTTAAGAGGTTCTGTCTGTCTTCATCACCCAATTGTACCCACTGAAGATGCCCGAATCCCGAACCCCCTCTGCAGACCCCTTCCAGCTTCCCACCTGGTCCTGAACACAGTACTCTTCCCCTCCGCCACAAGCCTCCCTCAGGAAAAGCAATTCCCCTTGCAAATAAATCCAGGGAGAGCTACAGGAAGAATTGGGAAGCTCTGGAGATAGGATGCTCTTTATGGAGAACTGTGGACGTGAAGCACTGTGAAAGCGCCTCGGGAAAGGAGCAGACAGAGGCCAATTCACACGAGGTGCCGGTCATCTGAATTATTCCTCTATGGCAGGCGGGGCTGCACCGAGTCAAGGGTTCACCCACAGGCCGCTTCCGGCAAACCGGAAAGGGACATCACACGGTTCCATTTAGATGAAATGCCCAGACTAGGCAAACCCACAGAGACAGCCAGCAGATTGGCGGTTGCCAGGGGCTGAGGGAAGGAGGGATAGGGGTGACTGCTAATGGGTGTGGGGTTTCTTTTTGGCCCGATGAAAACTGATTGTGGCGATGGTGGCACAACTCTGTGACTGTACTAAAATCCACTGAATTGTCCACTTTAAATGGGTGGATTGTATGGTAGGTAGATTATATCTCAATACAGCTGTTAAAAAAAAACTTAAAGGGATCTTGTTGTATTCATTGCGGGCAGAATGGAGTTATTCAATAGTCCCGCTCTTTAAGAGAAATCCTGGAACAGAAGGTGAAAAGCCTACACAGAGAGCAGGGGGCAGAGATCAAAGTACTGCCCTCATCCCTGACCAACGGCATGCCACCTCCCTGACAGTTCCAAGGAGCCTTACCGTTCGGACACGGCCTCGGCCTGCTCCTCCTTCCGCTCCATCTCCAGAATCTCCTCCTCTGTGTATTCCAGCTTTACCCGCTCCTCGGCCAGCTCTCTCTCCACTGCCTGCAGCTGGGCTGTGGTTCTCGCCAGCAACACCGTCACAGCGTCCTGGGGGAGGAGAAGGACATGTCTGAGAATGAGCTCAACCAATAGTCGTGGGGCCCACCCCACAGTGAGGTCCCTTCCTCCAGGTTGGCAGCTGTCCTCTGCTCTCCATTGCAACGAAGTCCACCCCACTGTTAACAGCAAGGCAGGAACCTGGCCTTTTCCTGTAGCTGAAGGCTCAGATTTAAAAACAACCAGCGTGCCACCCATGATCATGACCACATTTCTGTTAAAAAAAACACTCATGCCCTGGCCGGTTTGGCTCAGCGGTTAGAGCGTCGGCCTGCGGTACGGAGAGACCCGGGTTCGGTTCCCGCTAAGGGCACGTACTTCGGTTGCAGTTTGTCCCCGGCCCTGGTTGGTCGTGCGGGTGGCAGCCACTCGATGTGTCCCTTTCACGTCGATGTTTCTCTCTCTCTCTCCCTCTCTCCCTCCCACTCTATCTGTACAAAAAATGGAAAAATGTCCTCAGGTGAGGATAAAAAAAAAAAAAAAAACACTCATGAATGGCCGTGCGCATCCATACATTCCATGTTTAAGACTTCCCTTGAAACTGCACTGTTTCGCCACCACGTTCTAAGGTTCTAAGACTAAGTCTACACAGATGCTTCTGAGACAGGACCCGCCCCAGGAAAAGTCAGTCTCAAAGCCAGGAAGCAGGACAGAGCAGCTCCGTGGCCCAGACATGCGTACCGTCTTCCCAGAGGCAGCAGCCGCGGCCGCAGCTGCAGCAGCCACGGTGGCAGCAGGACCGAGCACGGGTTCCCGGGTGCTGCTCTTCTCAACCCGCTGGCTCTCCCTCGCCCTGGGCAGCTCGGGGCTGGTGAACACCTGGACTGAGTACCAGCGCAGCTGCATTTCGCTCGGACTGGTACAGTTGGCCAAGTTAATTTGAGCAATGCCCTGCACGGGTGTTAAAAAAAAAAAAATTACAGAACAGGCAATGAGGGATTTCACTGTAACAATCAACGCGAATCTTCTAAAACATCGAGGTCACCTCTCAACCCTCACAGGACACGAAGTAAAATGTCTCATTGCCTTTCAAATGAATGCAGTGAAATGAAAGTGGTCACAAAGGATCCTAATGGGGATGGGGACAGGGACGGCACCTTGACTGTGTGTTCAGCCCAATCAAATAGTGCTAGAAGGGGAACAGGGGCCTAACAGCCAACCTGGAATAGTGGGTCAGGCTCAGGGTCTGCCACTTGTTCTCAGGAATTCTGAAAATCAGAGAGACCTGGCTGAACTCTGCAATCTCTAATTTGGCTACTGAGGGGCCAGGACCAAAGGGCAATATTCCAACCTTGGAAACAAACCACTCTGGCCTCCAAGTCCTGGGCAGCGGGCCGTGGATGGCCAAGGAATTGAAGACAAACTGCCAGAGAAAATATAGGGCATCCAGGTGAATCTGAATTTCAAATAAGCAATGGTTTTGTAAGTATCAGTGTGTCCCAAATCCTAGATGGAACATGCCTATGCTAAACAAGTATCTATAGTTTATTTGAAATTCAAGTTTAACTGACCATCCTATATTCTTATTTGCCAAATTAGTCCGCCCTTAGTTCCTGCAACTAAAAATGGGGATAATTTAGAAGCTGTCGAATAGGAGTTTTGCAAGTATTATTTGAGCTCATATAGTTAGAATACAAAACATGCGACAATATAACTGGTGTTGTCATCCATTTCTGGACTCTCACTTACAGAGATCTTTAATGGGAAGATTTCTAAGCAACCCACCACAGGAAACTGGTAGGAGGGGACAGAGAGGAAAGGAGGGAGGGAGACAGGGGAAGAAATGAAGGGAGGGAGGAAGGGAAACAGACAAAAAGAAAGAGAGAGAGACAAACAAAGGAAGATAGAAAGACAGACAAAGACTAAGAAAGAAAAGAAAGAGAATGACCGAAGACAGAATGATAAAGGAGACAAAGAAAGAAAGAATGGTGGAAACACAAAGAAAGGAAGGAGGGAGGCAGGGAAGGGAGAGGACAGGATGTGTGCGTGGGGGAGGGGGAGCTCTCGCATGCGCAGGCCATACCAGCAGTTCTTCCTGCAGCTGCGGATTCACTGAACACACATATAATTGAAGGGACTTCAACGTCAACATGCTTGAGTGCACAGGGATTCTGAAAACGTCATTAAATACCAGGGGGGCCTGGAATTCCACAGCCTTGGAGCAGTACGTGTCTGGTGCGCCAGAGTCCAGTGATGGCAAGTAGACACGAACGTGTCTGCAAGCAAAGAGGAGAAAGAAGCAGAGTCAAGCTACCGAGTCTGCACGATACCACGCACCCGCACGCTCACATATACACGTGTTCCCCTCTTCAGATGCCCACCGGCCGAACTGCCAGGTCTTCCAGAGAAAGTTCTTTTCTCAACTAAGAGTAAGCCCAAGGCACTGACATGCCCCTGGAGGTCAGGGGTTTCACTCACGCACAAAGGGAAAGACTTCAAAGGCAGTAGTCAGGACTTGAGAGGAGTCAAATAGAGGTTCTGCTTTCCTGTCTTTAGGGAGCCCTCAGCCACTTCCCAGACCCCTCATCGAATCACAGAGCTGAGGGTGACTTCGTCACCACCCAGCCCAGTGACCCAGATGGCCATTTTAAGCCCAAATGCGGCCAATGACGGGCACTTTGTTAGTATCGCCAACCCCATCAACTTCATCTGCCTCGAATAATAAAGCAGACTCTTATTAAAGCTTACAGCCCTGGCTTTAAAAACTAGACACTCCCTGGTTTTATTGTCAATTCAGGTTCCAGACCGGTCATTTCCCCAACGCAAACTGCCAAGTGGAGAGGTCCAGTGAGCAGCGCCGTGGGCAGGAGGCCAGGGAGGCCGTGGCTGGTGGACCAGACCCTCCCTGGCCCGGAGCTTACATTTTGCAGTCTTCCTTCACAACCAGCCCGGCGAAGTTCTTCAGTTGGAGCACATTCACGAGGAGACATTCATTGCCAATGTCATGCCTAGAAAATAAAACTCATTCATAAACCACCAATTCCTCAAGTTGTATAAATGCTTCTGATTGAACTATAGTAATGGAGGGCGATTCTGTCGCACCCCACCCCCGGGAGATGTGCAATGTCTGAAGACATTTTCTACTGTCACGACTGGGGAGAAGGGTGCTTCTGGCATGTACTGGGTGGAGACCAGAGATGCTGGTAGGTCTATAGTGCACAGCACAGCCCCCATAATAAAGAAGGATGTGGTCCCAAATGTCACTAGTGCCAATATCGAGAACATTCAACTGAAATGACAAAAGTGAGCAAAAGAGAACTTGGGACCCGAACATCCTGCCTTGCTCGTCTGAACACTATTGAAACTGTAGCTAGAAACCAAAAGCCACACATTTCAACCCAGCTAGTCACTGGCTCTGGGGAGCCCAGGGCAGGCCTGCCATGTGTGCTGCAGCGAACAGAACCAGCTCCACGCAGAAATGAGAACGTCCTCTACGTGATGGCCCCACACCCCTGGCTCCATGAGGTGACAGTTCCCAGCTGTGACTCTGTGTTGGAGGACAGCAATGGAGCTGCTCTTCCCCATCTCTCCTTCCCACCACTTGTGTCCCCTCACCTATAACCACTGTAGCAGGCTCGGGGTACCTAGGCAGGTGAGCCACCCCCCAACCATGAGGGTCCCTCCATACATCCTGGCCTGTGCGTGGAGGTGTGAGTGGCTGGGTGTGCCCCAATGTACAGCTCATCTTTCCAAGCATCAGAGAAGGTGTCTTCTGTACTCACCAATACCCAACATGGATCTGGGGCCCTTCGATAACGCAAGTGTCTCCATGTGCAGACTCGTCGGCATCTTCAGTCCTGAGAACAACCAGAAAGTCACAGGGGTTACTCCCCAGTCACTGGTGACCTCAGGTTTAGCTCTCTCATGTTAGGGGTGCTTTGTACTGAGAGGATTTTTATTAAATTACGACATAAGTAAATACATTCTTCAAGTGACTGCAGGGCACAGCAGGTCCCCGGGTCCCTGACGCATCTTACTGGGATCCGCCTATGAACTGTTATATTTTAGAAAATATCTTTCAAAACCACATGTGACATTCAGGGCAAAGTTCACAAATGCACTTCTGAAAAGTTTGCACTAAGTGAAATGAAACAATGACGGTTGATACCAAATGCAAGTAACACCCCAAGTCCCCAAAGGTGCTTTTTCATTGCCAAGTGATTCCTCTAGCTCAGGAAATGAGGACATTCATTTCTAATAAGTGTCCCTTCTAGAGGAGCAGGTCGAGCAGGTCTCTCTCGTATGGAGCTTCCTTTTCTAGCTCTACTGGGCTTAAGCCTTAAGCCCACCAGGGCCAGAGAGAGAAGTCATCCTGGAACCACAGGACAGGGACCAGCCTCCAACGCCACACTGAAGCCAGAGGACTTTTCTGTGCAGGGGGTAAGGCCCAACCTCCAATGTGTAAAGAAGCCAGAGAAAGACCCACCACTGGGTGTACACCAAATCTCAGCATGTGGAAGTCTCAGTATGGTCCCTTTGGGGCTGACCAGCAACACTAGGGGATAGCTGCTTAGGAAGGAGGAGATAAGATCAGCTTCTAACCTTTTGGTTGGAGGTTCAAATACCCCGCTATCAGTAGCCAGCGAGTAATCTGACAGGCACACCGAAACACGGCGTGCTCTTCTCTCCGACCTCTTGGCGCCGTCTTCTCGAAGAGTCACTGCTACAAATAAGAAGCATGCCGAGGTCAGGAGGAGACAGCGCGGGACGCAGGGACCGTGGGGCCAAGAAATGAACACTCTAAGTTAGCGCACAGACATGGTTACTGGGTTCCAGAGACACGCCATTATGGACATGCATATGTTTAAATACGCTGCTCTCGACTTTTTTTTTTTAAACATTCAAAAAGTGAAGAAATAGACTTCTGGCTACTTCTTTAAAAGCTCCTTAAGCTGTTATAAATCTCTTTCACCTCCTGAATGAGAACAGAGAACATGAGATGATAGGGGGAGCCCCTTCGCATCGCACTTTGAGAGACTGTCATACTTAAAAGACCAGGAAAGACGTGTTACCCCAAATGCCGACTGGGCCTCACTCTGACATGGGGATGCCTCCTGCTAATGACACAGGTCCTTTCTGTTGTCTCTTGGCTTTTCTTCTAAGCTCTAGAACAGTGGTTCTCAACCTTCCTAATGCCGCGACCCTTTAATACAGTTCCTCATGTTGTGGTGACCAGCCATAAAATTATTTTCGTTGCGACTCCATAACTGTAATTTTGCTATTGTTATGTCTCAGACAACCCCCGGGAAAGGGCCGTTCGACCCCCCAAAGGGGTCACAACACACAGGTTGAGAAGCGCTGTTCTAGAAGTTGAAAATTTAGACATCTGTGTACCCTCAAGTTGAGGGAAATGGTGAGTCCACCTATGACCGTCTCCCTTTCCAACCAAATTACTATTCACACACCACTGAAATCCAAACACATTCAACATCACAGAAAACAGATGGGGCTGTGGTCCCTGGCATCACAACCTCAACTGCAGACGAAAGCCGACCTCCTGAAGGCCTGCAGTGTGAAGCCTGGGGACTACCAGCTCCTTCTGTGATTAGGGCCAGAAGCCGTGTCCACTGTGGGGTGGCCGGAGGCACTGACTCTCAAACTGTAGCTGAGGGTTCCCAAGTCCAGCTCGTCTCATCACCCCTGCCACCTGGAAGGACCCAAAGTCCCCAGCTCTGAATTGCAGATGGCACCCCTCGGGTGAATGCACGGATCCCGGCAAATGAACACTGCTATTTCTAGTCCCCGCCCGGACACTCGGCACGGCTCCGACATGCCTTTCGTGCAACTCTGACCAAGTTTCTCTCTCATTGCAAAGTGGATGAAGAGACAAAGGAAATGAAGGAATTATGCCTCAGTGATCCCAGGCTCAGCCACTGAAACCATGGAGCAACCGGAAGCAGAGTTGATGGAAGGAAGTGCGCTCAACAGTTGCCCAGGCTGAGAAAAAGGCCTACAGCAGACCACCCCCCTTCAGACCCAAGCCATCTGCAGTAAGGCTTCAAGGCAACAACATGCACCATGGGAGCAAGACCAATGAAGTCGGGAATAAACACACTTCCGAATAGTCATTTTTTAAATCTCTGGCCTTTTCATCATTAATGACAGACAAACACTGACACTGAGACCTAAGGACATCAACACTGCTTGACAAAAAGGAAGAAAATATCACAAAAATCGCACTGTGAGCAAAGCTGCCATAGCATATTAAAATAAAGAAAGCCATTAAAAATCCGGGGGGAGCCCAGCCAGTGTGGCTCAGTGGTTGAGCGTCGACCCATGCACCAAGAGGTCGCCGGTTCGATTCCCAGTCAGGGCACATGCCCAGGTTGTGGACCAAATAAATCCCCAGTGGGGGGCATGGCCAGTCGATGTTCTCTCTCATCAATGTTTCTAGCTTTCTTTCCCTCTCCCTTTCTCTCTCTCTAAAATCAATAAAGAAAAATAAATAAATAAATAAAAATCTGGGGGGAAAATATACAGAATAAAGCCTTCAACCTTTTAGAAAAGGTCTTTCTCACACAACTGTAGTAGGCATGATAAATATTAATGTTGAAATAACAATAATGATCGTTGTTGAACTTTATTAAAGTACAACTATGAGCTATGTCCTCCTGGCCACACCCCGACCATCATGGATACATTGATTCATTGCACAAAGATGTGCCACAGCCTGACCCACAAGGTGAAGAAAAATTCCAAGGTCACTTACAGTGAGCGTTTCTGTCGAGTTGCATGAGAAAAAGAGATAAAAAAAAAAAAAACACAAAGTGAAAAAACTGCAGAATTCAAGTCAACAATTTTAAACAGGGTATGACTATAATAAAAACATTAAGGAATGGAGAGATAAGCAAAGTCAAAGATTTCATGGATTTAGTTTAGCAAATACCAATGAAAAATAAAAATCTGAAAAGTATTTGAAAATGATGACATTTGACTTTTAAAATTCAGGGAAGATAAAACCAGTAAAAACGTAAAAAATGTTTAAGATTACAACCTATTGCCGTATTTCTCTGTACCATGTTTTGTTCCCTCAAACTGAGTTAAAACAAAACAGAAGATCATATCCTAGGGCTTGCCTTGTAGGCTTGGGCAATTTTGAAGTTTATCTTACTAAAATTTCATCGAACTAAAACTTGCTTGAGGTCAAATGTAGACTGTACTGTTCCTTGCGAAACTGGAATGGAAAGTCAGAGGGAACTATGTGACCTTGGGCTTCATAAATGAAGGGCAGGGTAACATAACAAGTGCTAAGATCCTGGCCAACTTTATAGAGTTACAATGACTCTGGGATCCGCCGTGTCCAGAAGCACCTAGGGAAGCTAGGGATCACTCTGTGCCCATGTCTGAAGCTGGTTATCCAACCCAGCCCTCTGGGAGCACCCACCAGGACCCACTGCTGGGTCATTTCTAGTTTGTGAGAATCGGGCAACTGACACTGTCATACAGAAATAGACCACCAGATGGCAGTATCTGACCACAGCCTAAACAAATACATCTCTGTCTAAGAAGTTTGAAGCATTATAATGTCGGCCACAGAGGGGAAAGAAAAAATTAAGAAAGCAGGATCAGAAATTAAGTCAACTCTTCTCTTTCCTACCCAGTCTTTCTCCTGACCCAAAGGGCCCCTGGGCCTTGTGTGGATTTTCTGCAGAATGAGACTGATAGGCTTGCATCTCAACTTTTAAAGAGAAGTTGGCATGGAGGGCAGGGGCACTGAGAAAGTAAGCTTAAGCAAAAACAGATGTGCAACTCGGTCCTTATTTTGTATTTTCTTCTGGAAATGAAAGAAGTAAACAAGGAGCCCTGAACCTGTGATTATAAAGAACAGCAAAGTGAATGAAGATCACCTGTATATGTAAATTGCAGAAATATTGTATCTGGGGACCTGAAAAGTGTGTTTGCAAACACAGAGAAGACACAAAATGATAGAGATGCCAAAAAGCCCAGGGCTGTCTCAGAACATAATGGGTCTTGGGCCTCTGGTTAAGTATGTAAGAGTTAACAGAGACTTCTATCTATCTATCTATCTATCTATCTATCTATATACATTAACCAGCGTGGTTAAGTATGTAAGAGTTAACAGAGACTACTATATATTATATATATATATATATATATAAATATATATATATATACATACATATATATATATGTATATATATATATATATATTAACCAGCGTGGTTATATATAAAGAAAACTCATGGGTAAGGGGATAGTGGTGAATGGAAGAGCCCATAAAGATAACCTCATTTGAAGGCAGGGAAACGAAGACTCAGTCACATCCAGGGATGTGTTCAAGGTCACCCAGCTAGCAAGCCAACAGGGCAGGGAACAGATTCCAGGTCTCTAAGCTGCCGGTCCGAAGCTGTTTCCACTACACCACCCTGATTTTGTATTCACATTTTACTTCTACCCTTTGCTGCTAAACTATTCAACAGCATGTGACCAGGATTTCCCAACCTCAGCACTACTGGCGTTGGGGCTGGATCGTTCTCTGTGGTGGGCGTCCTGTGCACTGCGGTGTTGAGAAGCATCTCTCGTCTCTGCCCACTACATGTCAGCAGCACCTCCCTGCCAGCCCCCTCAGTTGTGAAAACCAAAATATCTCCAGACATTGCCAAGTATCTCTTTGGGGGCAAAAGGCCCCTGGTTGACATCCACTATGCTATACAAGTTACCCAGTGCTCACCTAATAAAATGCCTAACGCAGTTTTGCTGTGCAAGTAAAAGTGAATTCAATGGGCTCAACTTCAGGAATGAGAGGCCTTGTTCTCGATCTTCTCTCAAACCTGAGGAAGTTCAAGTTGCTAGAGGTTGGCTCATAAAAGCAGGCGGGGTCAAGATGAGGAAAATTGAAGCCCAGGCGCTGCTTTGTGCACAAGCCACCAGCTGGAACATTCTCTGGAAGAGCAGTTTGGTTTTCCATGGGGGCTACAAGCTGACAGACCCTGGCACCAGGTAGAAGTTGAATTAACAGCGACTGAGAGGATGATGCTCCCCGTTTCTCGATTTGAAGACCACCAAAGAAGTTGATCTGGTAGAAATGACTGCTGCTTCCTGGCACATCTTTGAAATTATGCCAATTATTTTCATTTCCAGTTTCGATAGAATTACATCCTTGAAAAGCATAAGGGCGAAGGATAAAGAGATGAAGTCATAGAGACAAAGGAAGTAGAGATTTCCCTGGGTTACAGGAAGACACTGGTCTACATGCGGGACCAGTGGCACACATGGACCGTTCATCTGGACCCAACCTGGAGAGCTCATTGGGAACCTGGTACCTGTCAGCTTCGGAATGTGGAAGACTAGGCGGTTCTTCCCCCCACCCATCTTCAACAATTAAGCACATCCTGGAAACAAGTCAAACACCTGGGAAGGACTCCTTTGCTAAATTCAGTGACCTTTCCAGGACAGAGCAGGGAAGGACCCACATGACAGTGGGCCAGCGCCCCTCCTCATCCAATCAATGGTCCTGAATTTCACTGTGTCTCTGGAAAGCCATCTGGTCTCAGTGCCCTTACACACGATTTCTTCCCAGAATTTGAAGCCTTCCTCCCAGGACCAGGGGAACCCACAGGACTTGTCAATACTTACTTGTACCGGTAGCAATGGGAGCCACTTGGGGTCCTCGCTCTCGAGGTCCTTCGCCATCTCCTGGCAATGCATGTGGCGGAAGGGACGCTGCACCCTGCAAGTCTTCCTCTCCCAGAGCAGAGGCCTGAGCCCGAAGTCTGTCTAGTGTGCCTAGGCCTGGCACCTCCAAATTGTCCCCCAGTGGGGCCAAGGGCGAGTCCCGAGAAGCTGGGAGGAATGGCGTGTCCAATGGCGAGCTGGGTGGAGACAGGGAGGACAGGGAGGATCGCGAGGACAGGGAAGCCAGGGACTGGGGCGTATCCAGGGAGCGCCTCTGCTTGTGGAAGCCCAAGGGGCCCGGGGGGTCTGAGAAAGGGGCATCTCGAGCCAGGGAGTCGAAGGGAATCAGATCAAAGCGCAAAAGCTGGCTGCACTCAGCGTCGGGTTTGTCGTACTGTGGAAGGCCGTAGATGTCGGTGAAGCTGACGGAGCTCAAGGAACCACGGCTGGAGGCCAGTGAGCCCCGGCTGGAGGCCAGAGACCCACGGCTGCTCCCCGAAGACACTGTCAGGGTGCTGGCAGACAGGCTGAAACGAGAGAGCCCACGCCCCTAGAAAAGTAGCCCAAAGATCGGCACTGGAGCCCTGCTGTTCATGGCAAAGCTGAGCAGCCAGTCTGTTCCCGAGGGAACAGAATCCTGCCTCATTCTCCCATGGACCGGAACATGTCTTTAGACACCTGCAAGCACTGTACGGCACCTTCATGAATAGTTCCTTTATCTGTTTGTAGAGAGCAGTAGTTAATATCAAGGAGTCATGCCTAAGTTCAAGGTCCGGCTCGAAGGCGGACCAGCTGAGTCCAGGTGGTCAACTTATTTGCCCTTTCTGAGCTTCCCACTTTCTCACTGGGGGCGGTGACGCACAGTCCTACCTCCTGGCACTCTTACACGGAATCACTGAGGAAATTAGACATACAAAGCCCTTACCATCATGCTTCGCAATACAGTAAGTACTTGCAAACAGGAGATATTATTGAACAGCCAAATCTTATTTTAAAACATCCATATCCTCTTTAAAAATCAATAAAATAACATAAAATTAAAAAGTCCAGGAGGGTGTCAATGGGGGGAGAAGGAGAAACATCTGTAACAAAAATAAATTAATATAAAATAAGTAAATAAATAAAAATTGTGTTACCAGAAAAAAAGGGGGAAAAAAGGTCCGGGCGCATGTATGTAGATGGATATACACACTTCTGAAGCTGGGAATTACAAAATCCTTGGGAAAATTTGACTTCAGCCTTGTTATTCTGCAGCCAAATACCATCTCCTCATATTCCTCGAATCATGTATTAGCGGCTCCTCTTAAAAACCATGTACCCACTTTTCTGTTCTGTGTTTACACCCCTTCCGGTTCTAAGTTCTGGTGGAGAAAACCAAGCTACAGGGAATTATGAAGTTCACAAATATGTCATTCTAACATGACAGTCACAACATGAAAATGAAGTAACGCTTTCTTTAAAGGTACCTACCTTTTCAACTGGGACTGGAGATAGGATGTTAAGCGGGTAGCTTCTTCCAACTGCATAAGTAGACAATTTCTTTTTTCCTGAAGCAGAATCCTGTAGGTAAGAAAACAGTCCACCAGTGAATTTCAAAGACACCAAGTATATTTTCCTAACAAGAAATTCAACTATGAATTCGCCCGCAAATGATTTCCGTTTGAATGGCTAAATTCTGTAAAGCACATCTAAGCCATAAATGCCCAAATAACACAGACTGTTTTTTGTCTTCCTTGAAAATGTACCACCAGCACCCTGAACAGTGCCTGAGACCCTACAGAAGCCCAAAAGACGGGTGGATGGGTGATCAGGTGGGTGGACAGGTGGATGGACAGAAGGGAAGGCACACACTCCCTCCACCTTCTCTCCGCTTGGAGAGGAAGCAGGCCAGGCAGTGGCTGCCCTAACCAAGACCCTTCTCAAGCCACGCACAAGTTCTCTAACATAGCTTTTCGAGTTGGTCCTTCACTAAAAGCCAGGTGCTGCTCCTGGGCCTGCGGAGGCCAAGCCCACCTTTCCGTAGCGCCCTGCACAGAGGTGGCCCGTGCGCGCTGGATCTCCTCCTCCAAGCGCCTCTTCTCCTCCTCTAGCCGGGCCACGTCTTCCACCGGCCTTCTCTGCTGGATGATGAGCTGCAGCTCCTGCAGCAGGGCTTCCTTCTCCTTGATGAGCTGCAGCCGGTCCCTGTCAGCCTCGGCCATGCCCGGCCAGGATTCACTATCAAGCTGGGCCAGCTGCTGCTGGATATTTGAGACTCTGCGAGAAACAGAAAGAGAAAAATCCAGGAACTTACACAATTGTCTTCACACTTTCTCAGCACCATTACACTGATTCTGGAAAGTCACTCAGCTGCTAGGTGAATACTGAAATTATTGCACAGAGTGACCCTTCAATCACAAAAATAAATCATTTGGAAATGGTGTGTAGAAAAATGACATGTAAGTCCTTGTCGTTGATCTCCCCTGGTCTGACACAGCCTGCTTGTGTCACAGAGCTGACAAAAAGGTGGCATTCCTTCACACAACCATGTGCTCTGTGGGTTCGGATTCGTGGTTTCCTACATGGTCCTATCCCAGAGCAGGAGGGAGCTGGCTCTGTTCTCCCCATCTCCCATCAACACCAGCTCAAACGCCGCCGGACACGGGAGCAGACTTCCAGCTTCCTGCCTGCTCTGCCATGCCTAACTGTGAGCACCCACCTTGCGACAGTACAGGAGAGCTGTGTGCCCGTCACAGCACTCCTGAATGAGGAGCCCCGAAGGCCAGTGCTCTGTGGGCTCCCTCCTGCCCTGGAGACCTTGACTGTGCGTGGACTTCCAAAAGCCGTGCAGAGAGCAGACAGTTGACAAAAGCTGAATGCATGGAGCAGTGAATGCACACGCCAGCAAATGTATGGAAGGGTGAGAGTCAGTCCTGGTGAGCTGGGCATGAGCTAATGAGCCTCACTAAATGTGTCAGCACCACCACCCTCAAGGTGCAAGAATACAGACTCTATCATCACTTTCCATGTGCCTAACTGTCCATGCGCTTGCCCAGCACACCGACTGCACCACTTCTTGTGTTCTGTGGCGTTCGCAGATGCAGATGAAGTGAAATAGATGTGGCTCGAATTTTCAGAACATCCTTTCAAAGCCGGAGTAGAATGTTTGTAAGTTTAAGTGTGAGCGTTATCTGCTTCCAGGCAGAAACCAGGAACGGCAGACTCGTCCCGAACCCAGTGCTGCAGAAGGCAGAGGTTGGCACACATGCCCCAAAACAAAACCCAAAGACTTCTCCGAGGTCACGGAGAGCTGTGAGGTCAGGTAGATGGCAGGCGCGCACAGTCCTGCAGCCTCGAAGGCAGCGGTTCTCATGCCGGGGTCCCTGACCCACAGCCTCCACATCACCTGGGAGCTGGTTACAAATGCAAACCTCAAGCCCCACCCAGACCTGCTGGCGGTGCCACTCTGGGAACAGGATGGGCAATCTGAGTTTCAACAAGCCCTCTTAATTTTGAGACCCCCTGCTTTCAGGCAGCCTGGCTTGGTCTGGAGGATCCTCACTGGCCTTGGGGCCCTTAGGGCTTGTATTAGGCACCAATGTAATGATCCTCATCGAAATGGGATGGTTGGAGTGCTCCTGAGACCACTGGCTCCTGTGTCCAGGGCACATGTCACTAATCAAAGCTGGCATCCTGCCTGCTGGATCCAGACTTCAGAATCCTTCTCAATACTGTGCTCCCTGCAGGTAGCACCAATCAACTGGCTCTGGCCCACGTGTTCAGGCCTGTCGGGCTCCTCCTGAACTGGACATGAGCACGGGCACCAGTCAGCCCAGCCAGAGGACCCGGCACGACTCCTTTTTCAAGTACCAAACCAATGAGAAAACCCGGAGTAGACAAGTTACAGTGTAAATGTATGCATTTTACTCACGTCCAAATTCCCTAGACAGTAAAGAAAATAGTTGAATGTCAGTAGCTTTATTAGACAAGTTCTTTTCTAACTTAAAACTAATTTCCTGAAAATGTGTTGGAAAATGGTGCCAAATCGTGTCACTGCAAAAACTAATGACAGAGGCAGCTGAATGGAGTTAGGAATCCAACTGGGGTTAGGCGTCCACCGATGTCTAATTAGTCTAATTAAAATTTATGGCAGTCATATAACTGAAGCCCAAGGAAAATACACTCCAAGCAGACCCATAAATAAATTAGTGCTAAATCAAACACTATACTCAATGTATAGGAACATTCTACTGTAGATGAAGACAAGTCAAAGGTGAGGAATAAATAAAAAAGAGATGAAGAACAATGAGCAAATCCATTGTGTCCTCATGACTTTTTGTTTCAATTTAGCGGACCCACAGGAAAGCCTATTTGGGCTCAGCTAAAGACAGCGCATTACCTTGTAATATGTACCAATTCTCATACATACATTGCGAGCAGGCATATTTGAAAAGCACTCCTTTTGAGATTTCTGAGGTTTACACATTCGATCAAGATTCCATTTGCGTCGGCTCTAGGTTAGCTGTCACACTACAAGGATGTGAGTTGCCGAGGGTGGCAGAAGAGGCAAGCCTAGTAATCCTAGTCTTTCCCAGAAAATCTCAAGGAACACCTCTATCAGAAAAGAGAATGAGGTGGGGGGGAAAGGAATTAGATGAGAGAGGAAAGGCAAAAGGCAAATTTCAAAAGGTCTGCCCACTGTGGGCATCAAACAAGTAGTACCGTGGCCCAGCTTAAACACTGCCCCAGAACTTTCCACAGCGTACGAGAAAAATATGCAAGGACATACAGCGAGGGACAACCTCAGAAGCAGAAACAAAATCTGGATGAAGCTGCCTGGGTGCAACCCATCTGGAAAAGCTGTTTGGGCTGTGGTAAACACGAGGCAAGAATTTCTGTGCTTCAGAATAGTACTTTTAAAAAAATAATTCAATTTCACAGTCATGCAAATGACTGCACGCCCATTTCAGAGCCATGCACGAATATTGGCATGTACTGCAAAATGCAACTTCTTTCCCTGTATCCACACTCTGGATGTAGCCACTTGGGACCCGCTCTTAGCCAGGTTGAGAGAAGCACATGTGTCTGTCTGTCTGTGCTAGAAGCCAAAAGCTCTAGAAGGATTATTCCTTCAATGATGCCTTGTACCTTCGTTAAGGGATAGACAAGACAGCTTTGCCCTTAAAACAATATGCCTTTTCTACCACGCTGCTGGCCTGGGAACAAGCCATCCCGAGGAGCAGCCTTACTGTGTTAGGGTTACTGGAGGAAACAGACTTTCCACCTAATGCTAAATACAACTGCACGGTTCCAACGCCCCTTCGTCTACATCCACACCAAAAAGCTGACCCCATGTTTGGAACCCCACTCCTGGGAGTGGCGTCATTCCAATTCTGGATAACACACAAAAAAAGAATTTCCAGAAAGGCTCTTTTCTGAAATATCACTTCAGTGAAATTAAATACATGGAAGCAAAGTGAGGTCATGATTCAAGTTTACAAAAAAAAAAAAAACTTTTCCAAGTTCATTTTTAAAGAGAACTGGGAACAACTTAAAATTGTCGAGAGGTTGGTTTTTTTTTTTCCCCTACAAGTCAACTGTATTTTTTATTGATTCTTGTTTTTGATAGGTAATACATTTTATGGCCTGTGTATAATCTCTCACAAATTCCTTTAAAAGCTTTAAAATCTATGTCCCTGTGCTCGTGGTAGTGAGGAAATGAAAGCCAATCCTCCACCAAGCATGCAGGTTTCATATTTATTATGTGACTTCCAAATTCTATTCCCTGAATGGGTCTAACATGGACAGAAGTAAAATAGGAATCATTTTGCCTTTACTATTTTTGCCCAAATACCTTTTCTGTCACAAGCCAGGCACCATGAAACCATGAATGTGAGCCTGCATTTTTGCCACAGATGCTATTCGGACCCTCACATTTCACAGGAAAATCTTAAATATGATTTGAATTTTTCCAAGAAAAAAAAAATGCCCTTTCTATATGACACAGTTTTGAGGCATTTTTCCATATCCAGAGTAATCCCCAATTATTGGACTTAGGGCTAAATTCTGCAGTCTACTCTATAATTTCGCATGTTCCTAAAATACTGCTGCTTTCTGGAACAGAAATGGGAGTCCAGGCAGCCACGGGCCCATGTGACAGTGATGAGACGTGACGGATCCCAATGCCACATTCCAGGACGCAGTGTCAGCCTAGAGCCTCGGCCTTCAGACTGCGATCACAGCTACAGACTTGATACTCCTTAAGTTTGCTCTCCTGCGTCTTCTTTTCGTAAATGTCCATTTAAATGAAAAGCGAAGTTCAAGAAAATCTCAGCTGAGATCTAAGACGAACGATGAGGTCACTTCAGCTTATTGAACTAAATATCGATAATCCATTGTCCACTGGGCTCAACTCTTTCTTCTACATTGGAAACTCAAGAAGTCTGAATCTAGAATGTGTGGCATTAGAGTCTACTAATACCCCAACATTCCCGTCTGCCCTCACATCTTTTCCCCTTTGAACGTACAGGTCTTCAGAGAGTGTCGTCTTTAAATGAAAAGCAGACCGTCTGCAGGCTTCTTTCTCTTGGTCTGAATGGGGAAGAGGGAGCTACAACGTCAGGGGTGCTTTTCTTTGTTTCTCATAGCTGTGCCCCACCCCCAAATCCCAGATACACGGTCACTTGAGAAATGAAGAAAAAATCCAAGCGACTGATCAAATTTCACTGGAATCCCAACAGCACACTGATTCCTGACAACGAATGAACAGCAGGACCCATCCTGGCAACAAACACTAAGACACAGAGAAACTGGATGGGCCGAATGTTTTGTTCCTATCTGGACTGCAAGTGTTTCTATGGCAACAGCTACAGTTTGTGCACAGTTCTGGAACAAGTGCTCTTAGGTTAAAAATAAGGAGGTATCTGCGTCATTGAGATTGCTTCAAGAAGACTTGCTCTTCCAAATTGGCCTTGAAAAATTCCAAAATTTTTAACCAATAAATATTAACCAATATCTCTATCATAACGATGCTGAGGAGATGCAGAAACCAGGACTCTCGGTCACTGCTGGTGGCAGCATACAGCAGCTAAGCCATTTCGGAGGGTGATTTAGTGACATCTGTCAAAACTTTCAATGCACATGTCTGAAGACCCAGACATTTCATTGCTCAGTATCTGTCTGAGGAAATGGTCACTTATGCAAGGCTGAGCCTGTTAACAGATGTGCTCTGTTTGTGAAAAGGGAAAACCGGAACCACCTAGATGCCCATCCATGGAGGGGGTTACACCAGTTAAAGAAGCTCTACATCATGTTGAACTCCACTGGTCTTAATTTATTTAAATGTTTACATAAAAGACTGGATGGTTTCACACTCAACCATTAACGGTAGGAGGTGAGATTAGACAGGGGGAAGATGGATGGTCTCTACTGATTGTGCCTTTGACAAAAACAATGTATGCATGTATTATTCACGTAATAAAAAAATACACATGTGCATATGCACATATATGTAAATGTGCATGGGTTATGTGTTCAAGCATACATCTATACCCTGATGTGTATACACATATGTGTGCGTGCACACACACGTGCACACACACACAAACTCATACACAAGCGAGAGCGTCCCTGGTCCATATTTGTGTTAGTTGTGAAGAAGTTTATCTCCCAAACAGGTTAAAGACCACATGTGATCGATCACACCACACAAAGCACATTTCTTCAAAACACCCGGAACAAGGCAGGTGTTGGGTAGGAATAGCATCTTCCAGTTTCCCAGCAGCGTCTCTGTGGGGATGAAACTACTGGGGTCAGCCACACAGATCAGCTGCTGAGAAATCACGCAGGGATGGCCCCACTAAGACATCCCAGTCTTGCAGCACAGAGCAGGGGTCCTCATTTTGGCACTGGTGACATCTGGGGGAGACCATTCTTTGCGTGGGGGCGTCCTGTGCATTATAGGATGGTGAGCAGCACCCCTGGTGTCCACCCATGAGATGCCAAATATCCTCCAGAGCTGTAACAACCATGAATGTCCCCAGACCTGGCCAGAAGTCCCCTGGAAGGGCCCCTGTCCCCTGCGGGGAGCAGCGCTCATGGGAAAAGGACAGGCAGTGCTGTGCCAGCCAACCCAGGACATCTGCACTCCGCATCCTGCTTTTTAAATGTTGCCAGTGCAGCCCCGAAAGGTATTTCTGAGGAGCCCCTACTGGCCCACAAAGGCTGACACACTAGGGACAGGCCCCTCCTCTGTAGCCACAGTGTCTTTCCTACTATGGCTACTGCAACCTTGAAATACTACCTTCAGCGAAAGATACCGATGAAGGGCCATCCTCCCCCGAGTAATCATCTCAGATAATCGACTTTTTACCCAAATGTCTTATCTCGACATACCATCTCTGGAAAACAAAGATATCACTTGCTCTGTTTGGTAAATGACACAGCAAAACACATAACAATTATGTTCCCAAGTGTAGCAACCACGTAGTTTCTGCGTTTTCTACAACACAGCACATTCCAGCACCCACGTCGTGCAGTGCCGGTAGAAACATGCAAGCATGAGCACAGGGCTGCTCCGCAAGGACAATCGCCCTGACCAACCCTGCCAGCTCGGAGAAGGAATGAACCCACATGGGGAATCTGAGCCCGGAGATAATCGGCGTGGCTGCCTGGGCTTGGCCGCGGTCCACGTGCCATGGAAAGCCCACCACGGAGACCTCGGGGAAAGCCAGGAAGGACCGGGTCGACCGCCTGGGCAAACAAAGGCCCATGTCAGCCCAAGCTGGCCCTCCAGCAGGGAGTCAGATGATCTGCTTTTGTTGCTATTTTTACATTTTCTAAAAAGGCAACAAAGTGGATTCACAGACATCCATGAACGATACAGTATACTGAGCAGGCCCAACTACTGAGCTTCCAGAATGGACCCCCTCATCGCGCTTGGCATTCCATTCTTCCTCCCCGATCCCCCAAGATAATAGTTCCTATGTGACAAAAGAAACTTTAAAACGATATGTTTTCTAGCTTTCCAAAGCACATATTTTGAAATCATTTGGTTTTCAGATTCTTTTCAGAATGCAAAAAAAGAGTCTCGGAAAAAAAGGACATGAAAGCTAGGGCAAGGTGGGGACCCTGCGTACATAGGGGGAACATGACATGCTAAAACTCCCGCACCTGCGAGGACCACAGACCACCCCTCAATTTTGCCCATGCCTTATGGTTAAGACTAGGGCGGGGGGGGGGGAGACAAATTTGAAAATGCACAAACAAGGTCAAGTCTCAATTTTCAGGAAGCAGATGAGCTACAATGCAGGTTAACAGAAAGGACTGCCTTTCCATTCTCTCCGTCAAGGCTAGGTACTGCCGTCACCTGTTGACCTCATCCTCAGTAAACTGTTTTTCAAACCAAGATACAGGACTTCTTCCATTAACCTATGAAGTTAGAAGCCACATATTAAAAGATTAAACCATTTTTGCTTTAAGCTGGTCTGAGGGTCTGATGCTCAGATGCAGGAGGGGAGGGGCTGAAGGGATGGACAGAGGCAGGGAGGCAGGGAGGCCGTTCTGAACTACCTGAGAGGATAAGGAAAGCCAAAAAAGTCTCTATTTTTATCGAATCATGTCTTCATAACTATTTGCAATTTTGAAATTTCATCATTTTAAATGTACGTGAAATTCTATGTATTAAGAAGCTACAGATAAATGGAGATAGTTTACCTTTTATTCTGTCGGATACCGCTTTCCAAATAAAAAGTGGACCATCACACATAGGAATGCTGAACAAAGTCTTTCCACGGGAGAAAGGAAGTCAGCAGAAAGCAAGATTTGAAAAGAGAGCTTCTTACCTCTTTCTGGCTTCCTCATACTGCCAATTAAGCCTGACTCGGTCCACAAGTCTTGTTTTATCGTCGAAGACAAACTTCCAAAACAGAAGGAGGGGGAAGGAAAGCATATTAAAAACATATTTTCAAACTAGAAAATTCATTTAAACTTTCGGTAACAATAATCTTTTAATTCATCTTTCAGTTTCCATTTTTCAAAGGTCTGGAAGGAAACACATGACAGCCACCTCTGACCAGTGGGGTTGAGAGTGGGGCTGGGGAGACCTTTGCTTTCTCACCATTGGTGGATTTCTTTTAAAACGGTGACAATGTGTTCCAAACCACAAATTAAGTTTTAAAAGAAATATGGAATTACATGATAAAAGTTGATGCAAAGGCTAAAAATTTCATCCCATTTTGTGCAAGTATATTTTCTCATTCTTTAACAAATACAAAATGATGCTCTCCTAAGAAGTCACCAGATCTAAGATGACGGACTAGCTGTGTGAGGTATGGGTTGTAGGACTCTTCCGAATGTTTCATGGCCTATTAAAGAACCAAAGGAAAAGGAAAGAAAGCCCAAGATTGGGGTACATTACCGTAGGAGCCAGACTTGAAATGGTATGCTCTGCCTTGATCACTAGCTATACCTAAATGTTTTCATACTAATTACACTGAAGTGAACAAATCCCTAAACAAAGGAATAAAAGACCCGTATGGGAGGCAACTGTAGCTCTCCTTGGTTACTTCTCCCTTCATCCCCAGAAATACATGACTTAGTATCAATAAATCACCTGCATCTGTAGATCTGACCTTACAAGACCATATATTATGGCCACTAAGGTTTTATTTTTTAAAAATAACCTCACGTCAACAAATATTTGAAACTATTCTACGTGAATGATTAGTGATGAATTTATCGATACACATCATGTAAGTGCACCCACGCAGTTCAAACCCACGTTGTTCAAGGGTCAACTTTATTTTCCTATAGCAGCACAATGTAGTAGAAAGCACAGGGGAGGGAGGGCAGGGGTTAGGGACCAGAGATGTTGGTTCAAACTCACACCTGCCTCTCCCTGACTACATGACCTTAGGTAACCTGGCACCTTGATCCCCTCATTTGTCACAAGGGGATGGAAACAACTACTTCAATCGAGCCAACAGCCATTAAGCTGCCAGCCCGGGCCAGCCCCAGCGAACTCACGCACAGTGATTCCCTGCTGCAGTTAGCACAGCAGTGTAACCAGTCACTCTCCCCTGGCATTTTCAGAAAACCATTCGAGAACCTTCGATCTCATCTGTCTCTCTCAAACTAGTTAGGAGTCTCTAAATGGGAATTCTAACCTTAGGATAAGCAGCCATGACTTAGTCACGGACTTCACTGAGTCTTCTACTTCTTTCCTTCCCTCCTGCCTTGGGCAACAAATGCCAGACATTTTTTACTTACAGATTCTTCTCACGGTGACCATATTCTTTAAACCAAAGATGCCTGGTCAAAATGTCTGCTCTCACTTTTAAAAACTATGAAGGGGCCCTGGCCAGTTTGACTTGGCAGTTAGAGCGTCGGCCTGCAGACCGAAGGGTCTCAGGTTCAATCCCTAACCCAGGTTGGGGTCGTGCAGGAGATAAACCAATCGATGTGTTTCTTTCACATCAATGTTTCTCTCTCTCCCCCTCCTTGGCTTCCATTCTACCTAAAAATCAATGGAAAAAGATCCTCGAGTGAGAATTAACAAGCAAGCAAACAAACAAAACAATGTGAGAAACACTGACAATAAGGCTATTCCAGGACATCCAAGACAGAAGAAGGCATTATTTATTAATATCATAGTCCCCTCAAAGAGGCACTATCTGCCAAAATTTCCAAATATTACCTAATTCTTGAAAACCCAGAGGTTTTTGTCAATGGTTTTTCCCTTTCTTTTTTCTCTTTTTATTTAATTTGGGGGAGGGCATTCTGCATTCCACTGATATTTCATTTTTAAGCCCAAAGAAAAGGAAGCCATCCAAACTGCTTTTCCATTTGTAATGAATAAATGATAAACTTCACTCACTGACATTACAGTAGTAGTGTCTTCAAGTATTTGCCACTCTACTTCCAACGATGACCGCCAACTTTGTTTTTGTGGCTAACTCAAGGTTTCACTAATCGTCCAAAAGGGGCACTCTGAAATTCTTTCAAGTCCCGAACAAAATGAATTTTACTTCAATTCAATTTAGTGACATTCTTTTAGAAGAATAAGAAATAGCACCACCCTGACTAGGTTTGCTCAGTGGTTAGAACATCTGCCTGTGGACTGAAGGCTGGAGGGTTCGATTCCTAGTCAAGGGCACACTGCACCTGGGTTGCAGGTTCAATCCCCAGCCCCTGTCGGAGTTGTGCCATAGGCAACAAAATCGATGTGTCTCTCTCACATCTCTCTCTCTCTCTCTCTCCCTCCCTCCCTCTCTCTCTCTCTCTCTCCCTCCCTCCCTCTCTCTCTCTCTCTCTCCCCCTCCCTCTCTCTCTCTCTCTCCTTCCCTCCTTCCCTTCCATCCTGTCAAAAAGCAATGAAAAATATCCTCAGGTGAGAATAAAAAATTTTAAAAAAAAGAAAAGAAACAGCACCAAAGTATAACCCAAAGATGGCAGCCTTGCCCATTAGTTCACATCTCCCCTATGTTTGCTTTTGTGTTACAACAACACAATTGAGTAGGTGTGGCAGAGACTGCAAGGCCGCAAATATTTACTATCTAGACTTTTCCAGAAAAGGTTAGCTGCTCCATGCTCTAAAAAGTCTTATGTCTGTCAAAAAAAAACAAAAAAAAAACTCAACTCTCAAAAAAGGATGCTGCCATTTGTAAGAATCTGAATCACAAAGTTAAAGGTAATAAGCAATTTAATTGCATCCCAGGCCACAGAACCTTCACGGTATTTTTCCTTCAAACGTAATGGCACAAAAGCCAAAACGATTCTGAAGAGAAAGTGGGAAATTAAAGCAAATGAGTGCTGGCCACACAAGAGCAGCCCTGTCCCTCGGCCCACTCCATCCTTCCCTCGGTGCAAATACCTCGCCAATGATGTCGGTCTGAGACCCAGCATCGCAGAACTGCTGAGGATCGCCCAGTGCACCTGGATGGTGAAGGAACTCTTGCTGCGGTTCAGTCAGAGAAAAGTTATTCCTGAAGCCGTCAGTGAGCTTGGCCAGGCTCTGCAACAAAATGAACAAGACACCTGAACGGACATGTTGATGTGTCTCCTTCTGAAAGCAGTCACTTCACTCCGAGTCCAGGGCGGCAGCTTCATCACTGGAGCGCTGACCACCCCAACCTGTTCTCATTCGATTTCAAAGAAACGTCCGGCATCCCATACACCTTTAATACAATTCTCAGTGATTTCAATCACCTAGCATTTGAGTCCTCTGGGCAGAATGTAACATAGAGAACAACTGTGGCACCATTTTTACTATTTTTCAAAACCTTTGTGTTTCCTAAAACCTGACCTCATAGAATCAGAGAGTAGAATGGAGGCTGCCAGGGGCTGGGGGGAGGGGGAACTGGGGAGATGTCCGTCAAAGGGCACAAACTTCCGGTTGTAAGATGAATAAGTTCTGGGAATGTATAAGTCCTGGCACAAAAGCCAAACATTTCTGAAGAGAAAGTGGAAAATTAAAGCGTGGTGACTATAGTTTACAATACTACATTATATACTTGGAAGTTGCTGAGAGTAGATCTTAAAAGTCCTCAACACACACACACATACACACACCAAAGGTAACTATGTGAGGTGATGGAGGTGTTAACTAACTTTATGGTGGTAACTATTTCACAATATATATATGTATCAAATATTCATATTAAACACCTTAAATTTATACAATTTTGTCCATAAACTGTACCTCAATAAAGCGGGGGGTGAGGGCATTCACATACCAAATGTTCTATCAATAAATAAGTCTGCAATCTTTGTAAACCACACAGGTGAAAACAGCTCTCAGGTGATCTTTACACATTTTTATAACCTGACTTTTCAAGCATAATTCTACATGGTCAAACGTCCTCTCATATGTATGTTAGCTGGCCAAAAATCAGAGGAAGTACGTATTCTGGCACACAGAACCCCTTTGGGTGAAAGTTAAAAAGAAATTAAATTTTCTACAATTTTTTCAAAGACTATTTCTGCAGACACCAAGATGCCCAGGTGCCGTCTAAACACACGTAGCTGGCTCTAGAATGGGTCGATTGTTAAGCTCATATAAAAAAGACAAAACAGCTTAGTTGCTTTTACTATAAGATGATGTTGCCTAGGCCTCTCTCTGGATCTTCTCAGAGAAGAGATGCTGGGATCTGAAGCTTCCTCAAGAAATTCGATCTCCAGCCTCCAGAGTGGGGAACCCAACTGAGGCAACTGGGTGGCTGTGCCCCAGCCCTACACACTCAGAAAGGTCAGGGCAGCCCTGGCCAGGTCTGCTCAGTGGTTAGAGCATAGGCCCGTGGACCAGGGAGTCCCAGGTTCGGTTCCCGCTAAGGGCATGTCCCTCGGTTGCAGTTTGTCCCCGGCCCCAGTTGCAATCGTGTGGGTGGCAACCAGTCGATGTGTCTCTCTCACATGGATGCTTATCTTTCTCTCTTCCTCCATCTGAAGATTAAAAAAATTTAAAAAAGAAAGGGCAGGGCAGGGGGACAGCTCGACCTCCTGGGGCCAGGCCTCTGTGTCCCCGTGATGGAGCCTGCCCGGCTCAGTGAATGACAGCTGTTGTCCTTGCTACCAGTGCTCAGAGAAAACCTGTCAATTGACTTCTGACCTCTCATGGCCTAGAGAGGGTGTCTGAAAGTACAGATGTCTGGGTCCCACGGCCAGAAATTCAATCCAGTAGGCCTGGGGTGGGGCTAGGTAATCTGAAATTCAGTGAGCACCATGGGGACACTCCACAAGTCTCTGCCTACAAGGCAGTTACATGTGCACCTGGCTTGTTTGGCTGATGAATTTGAGCTCTGCTTCCCACAGCCTTCTATGTCTTACATTCAGCAGAAGCAAGACAAATGCCTACCAGGCACTAGGTGCTCACTTAGTATGTTGAGCAAAAAATAAAAGCCATAATAGAAACAACTGAATGCATGCCAGCATGGAACAAAAGACCAGCATGCATCCATTTGCAAAATCCACTTTTTCTAAAAATAACAGAAACTACAAGAATTGAAGGTGCAAAAAAATAGCAACATAAAGCTACAATGATCCCAGCCATATAATGTAATCTATGCACGTGGCAGAACACTGTGGATAAAGAAGCTCTTTGTGTACAGACATGGATAAAGGTCCCGGGTACAGCAGGCACAGTGCTAGCTGTCTGTGGGGCTGCTGAGCACATGCTCACCCTGTCACATGTCTGCAGAGACACGGCAAAGGGGCCATAGCTAATAAAAGTAGTAACGGGTGGTAAGGAAAGGGGCAGAATGCAAAACTTCTTAACAAAGACTTTTTGAGTGATTTTGATTCGTGCACAATATAAACGCATCCCCCCACTGTTATGGCTTTAACCGTGTCCTCCAAAAGCTGGGTTCAAGTCCTAACCGCTGGAACCTGTGAATTTGAAGTTATTAGAAATAGTGTCTTTGCAGATGGACTCAAGTTAAAACGAGGTTATACTGGATTCAAGTGGGTTCTAATCCAAGGATCGGTGTCCTCATAAGAAGAAACAATTTAGACACAGAGACACAGGGAGAACCCCATGTGATGACCAAGACACAAGCCAAGGAATGCCAAGGACTGCCAGCCTCCACCGGAAGCTAGAAGAGACAGGAAGCCTCCCCTAGAGGCTTCAGAGAGCACAGCCCTGCGGACTCCTTGACTTCAGACTGTGGCCTCTAGATTCTGAGAGAATCAATGTCTTTGGTTCTCAGCCACCTGGTCTGTGGTACTGTGATATGACAGCCCTAGGAAACTAATACATATCACTTTAAATACATATAGACACACACGTAAAAGATATACATGCATGCTCAATATTATATATACATGCTTGTGTTAGAATATATATGAACTGTGCATATAATACATACATAACATTTTTAAAATTCTAAATAAAGGAAAGACAGACAAGCAGGCAGACAAATGGACACGGGCTCTGAAGAACCGTGGCCTCGGACCTGCATCAGTTCCCGTCTCTCCTTCTCGCCTGTATAGATGGCTTTCTTGATGGTCCGGAGCTCACTCATTATAGCCTGTGCCTCGTCCAGTTTGTAGTTGGTGTGTGCATTGGACATCTTACGATCAATTCTGGTTAAGAAAGAAAAATATTGTCATTGCACGCGAGATTATCACACTCCATTAAACAACATAACAAACAACTCAAAAGCTTCACAGAAAGGTGGGAAACAGTTTAAACGATGTTTTGGCAAAGGAAGATAAAGATCACACACAACCCGCTTGTTATGATGAACACAGAGATGAGACCTGCGTCATGGCAGGCGAGGATGACGTTACAGTGGGATTCTACTAATGATAAGGCAACAAGATCATCAGCTGGGGTAACTGCCTGAGATTTTAAACTCCCCTTTCTGATAGGAGGATCATGCCTTACTCGTTTACCCCAGTATCTGGTCAAAAACGTCCATTAAATAAACATACAATTCAGTTCTGTATGCAAGGAGGATATATGGGAAACAGCAAAAAGTAGTGAATTTCCATTAATGATGCCTGAAAAAAATTGGAAACGCTTATGTCTTCTCTATGTATCTCTTTCTTTGACCTCACCCTAGTTCTAATTTATCTCTCTCTACTACCACTACAACTACTAGTGCCACTACCACTCACCTCCTCAATTCTTTCCTTCAATTCAAACGTCCCGCCCTGGCCGGTTTGGCTCAGCGGTTAGAGCGTCCGCCTGCGGTCTGGAGAGGCCCGGGTTCGGTTCCCGCTAAGGGCATGTACCTCGGTTGCAGTTTGTCCCCGGCCCTGGTTGGTCGTGCGGGTGGCAGCCACTCGATGTGTCCCTTTCACATTGATGTTTCCCTCTCTCTCTCTCTTCCTCTCTCTCCCTCCCACTCTGTCTGTACAAAAAATGGAAAAATGTCCTCGGATGAGGATTAAAAAAATAAATAAATAAACAAACGTCCCTTCGCCCTTCCTTCCATGCATTCAAACTTCCTTCCTTCTTTCTTCTCACCCTTCCTTTCTTTCCCCTTCCTTCTCAACCTCCCTCCCTTCCTTTCTTCCTTCCTTCCTTTTCACCCTTCCTGCCATCCCGCCCGCCCCTGTGGACACAAGGCCTGGTTCCGGCTGGTGGGAGAAGAGCACTGACCAAGACGAGGCTCGGTGCTGGCCTTCTTAGAGCAGGCAGTCTCCTGCAGCATGTCCTTTGTCACGTCCTCCATACCTAAGTCTTGAGTCCTAGAAGCCCTCAGGGCTAAAGAAGTTGGGATACTTTCGTCCAGAAGTGCAATCCACTCCTCTGGAAAATCATTAGAGCTTGAGTTTCAGGTTCCAACTCCACCATTACACAGCTTCTGGTTCTAAGTTGTTGCCCCCACGTTAACTAAAAATCTGGATACTTAACAGCCAGCCCAAACTCCCTGACTTCACTCACAAAAGCATCCAGGCATGCTGAGGAATACAAGTAACGCTCCAGCTCTGCAGTGGGACCCTGGGCAAGTCACTTCACCTCTTCAAACCTCAGTTTCCTCATGTCTCACATGGGGATACTTACAATGTTTTTCCCATTTAACGAGAAGATGTAAGGAAGGGGCTGACCTGGCCAAGGCCTGGTGTGTAATGTTTGTGGTGATTATTACCATTATCAGGACGATGCTGAATCTACTTACTCACGGGAGAAAAAGTAAATAATTCACCAACTCCGGCACTTTATTATCATTAACAAATTCCTGGCCGCATGCGTCACAACTCACAGCAAAACTGAGCACCGGAGCTGATCTGAGCTGTCGGCGCCCTTGGAATAAGAGAAGGACAAATAGAACGAGCAGGAAACCTTCCCCTCCCTTTGGAAATGGGCTCCTGGACTCAGCAGCAGTGCTGTGCCTGCCATCAGTTACAAATGCAATATTTATGAAAACTGGTCCCAAGTCCTCTTCAGCGGAGAGCGGATGCAGGCGCACCATGGGACCCCACACATTAAATGGTGACACCCCTAAATCCCAACATGGCCTGACCATGTGTTTTTCCACTTCAGCTATTCTATGGAGACCTGAGAGTCTCTAACGCAAGACAGAAGGAAAGGGCCATATATCTCACATCTGCCAAGGAAGTGGCCTGACTTTTCCTGTAGAAAAAAAAAAAAAATCGAGTCTCATTTACATAATAATGTCTTCTTGGATTCATCTTCTGATCAAAGGCTTCCTAATACGGCTCATTGATGTCACAAACCACAACCCACACAGGCTGATGAAGTCTGTAGAAAAGGATTACAGCGTTTCCAGACCAAAAAACCCTAAGGCCAGAAAAGTCTGATTTCTCTGTAACAGTCCATGAGCACGGCCTCTGCCACCCAGGCCTACTGGCTCCTCCAGAATGAAGAAGGCGGCAAACGGACTGTCACCTGGCCCTGACACCTGAGCAGACAAACAAAACTCAATGCTAAGTCAAACAGCCACAGACACACAGCATGGTTCGGGCTGCACTGGGAGATGCTGACCACGTCAGCACAGTTCTAAAGCCCTGAGTGTGGCCACCAGGAAATCCAGGGGTGGAGCCAGCAGTCTCTCAAGGCACTGGGTTCTACACTGGGAACGGCTGCCTCGTGGAGGAAACCAGGCTGTAATTCCCATTGGGGAGTGGGATCAGCAGCCCTGTAACATTGCACAGTGCCTAGAGGTTCAACTTCAAGGCCACAGATGTGCGCTCTGGCCTTAGCTCTACCCAAGCGCTCTGAGACCTTGAAGAAGAATGAAGACTGGCCTAGAGCAGCTGTTTTCAATCAGTTCCGAGGGTGTCCCCACGTGGTGAGCAGGAGTAGCTAAAGGGAGAGCCTGCTAGGGCTTGGGGACCCTCAGCCCTGCTTCAGCAGCACCTCCCTCCTTTCCTGTCTCAGCTATTCTGGTTCCACAGAAGATGTTGTTTGCGGGGAAGAAAAGGGAGATTCTACTGTTAAAAAATAAAGTGCGAAAGCTATTAAAGACTATTATCTCAATGTTCTAGGAATCTCTGAAATACTGTAATTTAAAAATAGTTACATATGCCCGGTCGGTGTGGCTCAGTGGTTGAGTGTCGACCCCTGAACCAAGAGGTCGCCAGTTCGATTCCAGATCAGGGCACATGCCCAGGTTGTAGGCCTGATCCCTAGTCAGGGGCATGCAGGAGGCAGCCAATCGATGTTCTCTCTCATCAATGTTTCTTTTTTTCTTTTTTATCCTCACCCGAGGACATTTTTGCATTTATCTTCAGCTAGAGTGGGAGGAAGGGAGGGAGGAAGGGAGAGAGAGAGAAACATCGACATGAGAGAGACACATCGAGTGGTCGCCACCCACACGACCCCAACCGGGGTCCAGGACAAACCGCAACCAAGGTACGTGCCCTTAATGGGAACCAAACCCAGGACTCTCTGGTCCACAGGCTGATGCTCTAACTGCTGAGCCAAACCGACCAGGGCTCTCATTGATGTTTCTATGTCTCCCTTTCCCCTCCTCTCTCTCTAAAATCAATAAAGGAAAATTTTTTTTAAATAGTTATATATTATTATAGAACATATAATTATATAATACAGTATATATCATATAGGTATAACCTTATACATTGTTTGTAGTATGTATTATTTGATTACATTATATAATTATATAAATAGCATATGAAAATAGTTCAGTGGGTCAAGGACCTACTAGGTGACAGGGTCTTGCTGTGTGCTTTCCATTTGTCACTTTAATCCCCTCAAAAGCGCAACAAGATAAGCATAATCTTCTCAGATTTTAAAATGAAAAACTTGAGGCTCAGGGGGAGGATTAACTCAGTGGCCCAAGATGACAAGCTCAGATGTGGCAAAGCCGGGATTCAAACCCCCATTTCCTAATTCTCAAGTCTGCACTGGATGCCCCGATACCACAGCTGGAGCGCTACTTAGAATGGCCAAGGTGGAGTCCACAGGCTTAGACATGGGCAAGCAACGTTTCCCAGAACTCAAGCCATGTCCATTTTCCCCATGTGACAGATTTTCATCTCACCAACACTTCAAAGGACAAGAAAGTTCTTCCTTCACATCTGCTAAATTTGTTTAGGAGTTTTCTCTCTTTTTGCAAATTCCCTCTAAAACTTTGGTCAAATTCAGAGGATGAAGATATGCTCAATGATATGGTATTTTCTAATATATCAATATAGTCCATTTCGTAGAGAAAATATAACATCCGTGGCTGCCAAAGAACTTCTTCTTCTTAAAATTTTAATTAAGAGTCCAAGACAGTACTTAAACATCTCAAATGAAATGACAGAAAATTGAGAACTGCTCAACAAAAGATGGTACTAGAAGGATACGTTATTATGCTATGATCTGCATGTTTACGTCCACCTCCCCCTCACCCCCTGCCCCAAAATTCACGTGCTGAAATCCTAATGCCCAGTGTGATGGTATTAGGAGGTAGGACCTTTGGGAGGTGATCAGGGCACAAGAGAGAAATTCTCATGGATCCCTGTCTTTATAAAAGAGACCTCAGAGAGCTCCCCTGCCACTTCCCCCATGTGAGGACACAGCTAGAAGGTGGCCATTTATGAACTGGGAGTGGGCTCTCACTAGACACAGAACCTGACCATGAGGGCACCCTGATCTTGGACTCCCAGCCTCCAGAACTGCGGGAAATACAATTCTGTTGTTTATAAGCCACCCAGTCCGGGGTATTTTGTTATAATGGCAACACAAATGGACTAAGACACAGTACAAAAAAAAAAAAAACCCAGTACACAGAATCCAGTCCTTACTTTTCACCTCTCAACATTTTACAGAAGCTTTGGGGAGGTTAAGTGACTTGCTCAAGGTCACACAGCCAGGAAGAGGCACAGTGAGGTTCACATTGAGGCCCCTCACACCAGCACTCATCCCTTTCATCGCCAGGTTAGCAATACACTCAAAGTCAAGGCTTCCAAACTCGCACTGTGTCAAACCTGAAGGCCACCCACATAGCCAGTCAAATGTTGTCCCAAACTAAACTGGTGCTTTTTATGGTCTGCTCTCGAAAGAAATGGTACAAGAGAAAAGAAGGCACAACTTCAAATGATGACCGTAGTACTATTGAGAAGGCATTCTGGAGATGTTTACCATCACCCTCTTCCTCCCGCTGCCCTAAAGTTTCCATATTTGTTGTTCAATTGAAGATGTCAAGAGAATTGCACTGGCAAAAGGAAAACCGAACGACTTCTTAAACCCACATCTTGAAGGAAAAGGGCTGCCAGGCCTCTAAAGATATTCCATGTTAATACCACACATTACAACCCCAAAGAATGAGAAGTTTTGTTACAACTCTACCTTTTACATCACCAACTCTGGCAGGGGGCCTTGAATGAACCTCAGAAAGCTTCCGGCAGCTTTCTATCAACAGCAGGTCCTGTGTGGAGCCAGACCTGTCCCACAGCAGGAACAATGCTCTTTTTGTTCCCGCCCCCATTTCTGTATGTTTTACTGTTATCTGAGTAGTGCCGGGGTTTTCGCACGGGCTGGACCTTATGTGCTGTGTTAATGGGATATTGTTGGTCTAAGCCTGCTCTAACTGTGAACAATCTTACTCTCCTCTGAAACCATTAAATCCCCTCGGACAGAAAACGCTAATTCCAATATCGAACACTGCCTCGCTCTGGCATCACGTGCTCAGAAGAGAGTAGTCACTTTTATTTAATGAGACGTGGGTTTAAGTCCACTCATACCGCTCCAATAGGAAAGAAGTTCATCAAGCAGTTAAAAGGCTTGAAGCAAAGAGGCCACCCGGCTAAGAATGTACCTCATGGAAACTGGTTACTGGAACGTTTCATTTACAGCCCTTTTCTGTGCCTTGAATAGCAGTAATATGGCATAGGATTTCTTAAAACACAAGATGCAGCAGGGAAGGAAATGCGAGAGGGCAGTTGACAAGAAGGTGACTGACCGACTTACAGAGACCCCCGAGATCCTTGCAGCCCAGGCCCTCACCCTGAGGGTCCCAGTGTCCAAGAATGAAGTGACTTATGGGGCTGCTCCCAGCAAGCAGAAGCAGTGACAGCAGCCACTCCTGACAACAGCCACTTTTGCACAGCACCAGGCCAGTTCATTCATTCCACAGAGCCCCGCCCTGTGCCTGGACCTGTCTGGGTCCTGAGGCTTAAGCAAGGACCAAGGCAAACTCCTTGTCCTCATGCAGCGTTATGTTAGTCAGAGAGATAGGCAACAAAAAAATAAATGACTGTGTCCAGCAGCAATCAGTGTTTTAAGAAAAACGAAGCTAGATTGGGAGTGGAATGGGACAGAAAGGGTTCTTTTTTAGATATAGTGGTTAAGCAAGGGTCTTGTGGAGATGTCACTAGAAGGGAGGAAACAGGCATGCAAACATTTGGGGGGGAAGAGTGTTCTAGGCACAGGGAGAGGCAATCTCCACTGTGGAGACCAGCAGGGTGGCCAGGGGGTGGCGTACGTAGGTGAAGCAAGGGTGATTCTGGGGGAAATGCGGTCAGGAGAGGGGGCCCCTGTATCTAGAGTCTAGACTGTATTCTATGTAAGAGAGAGGAAGTCCCTGGCCAGCGAGGGAGACTGTTCAGAAGAACCCCCGTGGTTAGAGAGGAGAATGAACGGTAAGCCATCACAGCGCTCTCTCGGCTGAGCGGTCAGGTGGAGGCTGTGTAATAAACTCGGTGCCAGGGATGGAAACAGCACACCGTGACGGACAGACAGCAAGAAGGCAGTCCGGACAGTGCCCCCCAAAGCGCCTTGAGCCATCGTGCCAGCACTCAGGGACATTACAGGTGTCATGGCAGAAAAAGGCTTCAATGGCACAGCAGCGTGGGAAACTCGGGGTGAAGCAATGCTAAATGAGCTTCCTGGCTGCAGGACAACTCGGAATCTAACACGAGGTACATTCCAGATCTGCGAGAGATCTAGAATAACTAGAGAGGGAAATCTCCCCACACCCATTGGCACACTTGGCACGTTCTTACACATCACCTATCTGGGAAACTGCATGCAGACTAGTTCTGAGTCCTCCCCCTTTGCCCCTGGGTGCTAGTAACGAGTTACAGTAAGATGGTTCTGCCAAACGAGGTTCAGAAACGTCAGAGCAGCACCGCCCAGCAGCTTACACTGGAAGAGCTCAATGTGTCTGAAGACTTTCGTTAATCAAAAATGTTGCTCTTACGTCGGCCTGCAGTCCTGAGAGACCAGGGTTCGGTTCCTGCTAAGGGCATGTACCTCGGTTGCAGTTTGTCCCCGGCCCTGGTTGGTCGTGTGGGTGGCAGCCACTCGATGTGTTCCTTTCACGTCGATGTTTCTCTCTCTCTCTCTCTGTTCCTCTCTCTCCCTCCCACTCTATCTGAACAAAAAATGGGAAAATGTCCTCGGGTGAGGATTAAAAAAAAAAAAATGTTGCTCCTATTTTCTGAAGACGTTCATAAAGGGCATCGAGAGCAATGCATGTGACAGCTACACTGAGATTCTCTCTCATCCGTGACACTGGCAAACATGCAAAGCTTGACGATACATTCTGTTGGCAAAGCCATAAGAATAGGAACACTCACCTGTCAGTGTTGGGGATGCAAAATGATGCAACCCCTCGAGAAGGGAATTTGGCAATATCTAAAAATACCCCCAATGCATTTACCCTCTGACCCAACAAACCCATTTTGGGGGACTTATGCAGAAGTCTTTCACATCTACATGGGCACAGCATTAAGTGAAAAGTTGATGGGCAACATTATAAATGGACAGACCAGGCAGACAATGCCAGAACCCACCCATCATCTTCACCCCACAAAAAGAGAGAGCCGGAGAGTGTGTATCTCCAAATGGAAGTAACAGCACCCCCTACAAAACATACGTACCCCCCAGAAAAGGGAAGGAAAAGAAATGGAAATCAGATGAAGCCCCTCGAGCTAATGACAATGTTGTTTGCATAAATAGCGGGAGCATGTTAAAGGACACCGTGCACATTCAAGCAGCAAAACCCACTGTCAGGGAAATTCTACTGGAAAAGCAAATTAGTGTCTTCAACAAAGCTTGTCAGAAGGAAAAACACAGGAGAGGGGAGTAGAGATTAAGAGACACACAAGCCAAATGCACTGTGTGGGCCTCATCTGAACTGGACCCGAACAAATGAGAGAAATGGGCAAACTCGCTGGAGAAGGGACAATATTAAGAGATTACCATTCGGCCCTGGCCAGTTTGGCTCAGCGGTTAGAGCGTCGGCCTGCGGTCCGGAGAGACCCGGGTTCGGTTCCCGCTAAGGGCGCGTACTTCGGTTGCAGTTTGTCCCCGGCCCTGGTTGGTCGTGCGGGTGGCAGCCACTCAATGTGTCCCTTTCACGTCGATGTTTCTCTCTCTCTCTCTCCCTCCCACTCTATCTGTACAAAAATTGGAAAAATGTCCCCGGGTGAGGATAAAAAAAAAAAAAACAAAGAGATTACCATTCGGCAGGGTATAGGTATTATAGTTATGTTTTCAGAGGAGTCCATACATTTAGGAGAGAGATTAATGGATTAAATATGATTCTAAAGGATGAGGCGCTGTGAGACCAAACAAGATGGGCTGTTGTGTGTTAGCTTTTTAAAGTGGGATGAGGGATACTGGAGGGGTCCATTATACTGTTCTCTCTACTTTTGTGTGTTTGATATTTTCCATCATTAAAAGTTTATATATATATATATATATATATATATATATATATATACACACACACACACACACACACATATATATATAACATACACACACACGTACATATTCTATCATTAACCCAGAGACTGTGTTCATAGCCAGCTCCCATCTACAAAAATTAACAACACACACAGACTCAAAAAAAAAAAAATACAAAAGGTTCTTTTTTCCTCACTTGGACCCAAGCGTAATGATGGATTTTCTTGCTAGCCAGGAAAATTCACCAAGATAAACAAGTCGAGTTTAAAATGTTATAAGCAGCCAAACTCCTGGTGAGGTGCTCTGGAAAAGAATACACTGGATATTCTGGGAAGCAGGAACAGCAGAAATGCTTCTGGAGGAAAACCTAGGGTCTCTGCCTTAAATCGAGCTTGGCAACAATACCCGAGAAGCCCAATTATGGACAACAGCGCATGGATTCTCTGGGCTTAGCGTTAAAATTGGACAGTAGGGGCGGGGTAATCACCTTACCAAGGTCTACCAAAGGTTTTTTTTTTTTTTATCCTCACCCAAGGACTTTTTTTTTTTTGCATTTATCTTCAGATAGAGCGGGAGAGAGAAAGAGGAATATAGAGAGAGAAACATTGATGTGGGAGAGACACATCGACTGGCTGCCATCCACACAACCCCAACCAGAGTCAGGGACAAACTGCAGCCAAGGTACATGCCCTTAGTGGGAATCAAACTCGGGTCTCTCTGGTCTGCGGGCCGATGCTCTAACCACTGAGCAAAACCGGCCAAGGCGGGTTTTTTAATTTCTCAATAAATACTACCAAGCTGCATGACTCGATCCAAACACAAGAGCCCATCTTCAAAGTACCCAAAGAATAATGAGGCTGTCTCAGTCTCACGTACAGCCTGTGAAAGTCCGAGGAAGGGATCAAATGACTTTTACTTGCTGAAAATTTTAAGCAGGGTATGAGTACCCATGTTTCCTCTCCTTCCTGTGAGTTTGTCACAGAATCGAGGAAACACGCGCAACATCTGATTAAACACGGCCTTTTGAGGCAGCTCTGCCTGCAAAGCTGGAGTGGGTCTCCCAGGATCGAGGCCAGGTCCAGAACTTTCCCCCATACCACTCCTCAGCCTCAGCCAGGCTCTGGCAAGGAGTGGGGACTGTCCCCTTGGCGGGGGCCTATTAACCATCGCTGCTCCCAGACGTGGGATCTTGCTACGAAAAGCGGAAAGAAAACCTAGACCGCATCAGCCCTCGTCTTTGCAGGAGCTCAGTTCCGACTCCGTGCTGGCTGCAGGTGTAAAGTTACAACTCCCCCCGTACTGGTTGCTGCTTCCTGTCCAACAATCCTGGACAAACCGAGGCCACCTTTTCCTATTCTTAAAACTACTTTGCCTACAAGTGCTGAACTTACTTCCTAGCAATGCCAAGGGGGAGGGGGCTTTCTCAGCCACCTGAGCCCTGGCACTTTATTTCCTAGAGCGGTGATTTTTTGATCATTTTCATCTCATGGCACACATAAGCTAATTACTAAAATTCTGCGGCACACCACAAAATAGATTCTATTTTTTGCCGATCTGACATTACAAAATAGGTATAAATTTGATTTATTCACACCAGATGGCAATGGTTGTCTTAGCTGTTGTCATTTTTTTTTACTTGACAATCTAAGAAAAAAAGGAGGTTAGCGCCCGTGACTAAATAGTCAGGTGTTGCATGTTTTAAAAATTCTTGCAGGCCCTGGACGGTTTGGCTCAGAGGTTAGAGCGTCAGCCCCGAAAACCAAAGGGTCTCAGGTTCAATTCCCAGTCAAGGGCACGTGCCTGGGTTGCAGGTTTGATCCCCAATTCCAGCCGGGGTTGTGCAGGAGGCAACCAGTAGATGTATCTCTCTCACATCAATGTGATGTTCTTTTCTCTCTCTCTCCCCCCCTCCCCCCTCCCTCCCTTCCACTCTCTCTAAAAATCAATGAAAAAATATTCTCGGGTGAGGATTAACAAAAATACAAAAAAGCTGTAGTGACTAGAGCTAATTAAAGGAAGTCCCACTGCGGATCCAAATGGACAGAGAATGAGCACACACGCACTGCTGGGTAATGGTAGAGAAAGCAAAAGGCTGGCTGTAAGGGTAAGCCTCCAGCTCACACTGAGCATGACCAAAACCCACTGCCTGGCAGGGCCTGCAGGGGGCAGGGCAGGGTATCAGTGCCAGAGAAAGCCAATCCCCTCTAGGCAGGACCCCAGCTCACCTTTCTATTGTGTCTCCCCAGGTGCCTATAATATGCCCTTAATAAAGAAATGAACAGTGAATTATCAACCAAACCAATCCCGGATAATCAAGAAAGCGAAGCTCAACCCAGTGTTAAACCACAGGGTTTGATGTTCCTGGGTTTGATGTTCTTTATGTGAGGCAGAGATGGTTCCATTTGTCCAACGCTCACATTCATGTCGCACCTCCCTATGAAGAGCAATACTGCAGTCATATGTGGCATCGTCATGCATCTGCACACAGGATGAATGAGAGAGGCGTGTTGCCCACCTCACTTAGAACAGTGCCACGTGATTCCTGCCATCTGCTGAAGGCTGACTAGGTAGCAGACACTGGTGCTGTTTTCTTGGCAATTTAGCCCAGTGACTGTTTCTATGTACTGATCCTCCCACTCCCAAACCCCCATCAAATGGAGTGGAATTTGAAGATGGGCTCTTTGTGCGGCGATTCGATTTAGACGAGGTCATGAGAATGGAGCCCCATAATGGGATTTGTGTCCTTAGAAGAAAAAGAAGAGACACCAGAAACCAGATCTCCCTCCCTCACAAGCCCTGCTAAGTGAAGACACAGCAAGAAGCAGGTCCTGACCAGATACTGAATTGGCCTGGTCCACTGATCTTGGATTTCCACCCTCTGGAAATTCAAGGAGTAAAAGTCTGCTGGTTAAGCCACCCTGTCTATGTATTTTCATGCCAGCCACCAAGCTGGCTAAGACAATCCCCACAGACAGTGAGAACAGTGGGCACAGAAGATGTAAAGCACATGCCCAAGTTCCGCAAGTAAAGCCAGGCTCTGAAGCGAGAGAGGATGAATGTTGACCAACAAGTATACCCTTACTTCAGAAAATTAACTCTTTCAGATCAACAATATCACCATTTATAAAGTACGTGTGTTTTGTTTTGTTTTGTTTTGTTTGTCATTGAATTTGCTGACTTAATATAGCTCACAAATGATAAGAAATTCATCCCCAAACTCTTAGAAATGAAGTTTTCATTGTAAAGATGCCAACAGAAGGAAGCCATAAACCAGACTATCTAACAGATCAGTCTGTAATGATGGAAATATTCAATTAACTGTGCAATGGCTAGCCCAGTGGTTCTCAACTGGGGGCAGCTGGACCCTCCAGGGAACACTTGGCAAAGTCTGGAGATATTCTTGGCTGTCACAAATGGGTGGGACGGTGCTACGGGCATCTAGGGGGCCAAGGCCAGAGAAGCTGCTAAATATCCTATGACGCACAGGACAGCCACAACAGAGTTCTCTGGTCCAAAATATCAACATCGCAGAGGTAGAGAAAATCCACACTAGCCACATTGGACTACTGAGTGTTCCAGATGCAGCTACTGAGATTGGGGGATGCAATTTTGTCTTTTATTTCATTTTAATGAATTTGATTTTAACTTTTAGAATAAAAAAATTTAAGAGACCAAAAGGAACAAAACTGGAATTCAAATGGCAACAGACACATGTGTCGTGCAGAGCACGGCTATCGAGAACGTGCGTAAATATAAAATAAAGGTCTTGTTTCCAAGTAGTTCCATTTCGAGAAATAAAGTATCTTCAAGGAAAAGCAATTCTGATGCTGAGGATTGGGACATAACGAGCATAAACAAGATCACAGAAGTGGGTGTCCAGGAAGCTTTGGGACTCATGTCCAGGCACCAAAGCGGTCAGGGCAAAAGGGAATCCCCAGGAACCCTCCTCCCTCCCATCACCGCAGGCAACTCACTCTTGCAGGGTCTCCACCCCCTTCTCTTTGTACTGCAGTTCTTGTTTCATTTGGGCCAGCTCTCGTTTCAATCTGGAAAGCTAAAGACAAATAACATTTTTTCAAAACACAGCTGCGAAAAATCATTTCTCCAGTTGTTACCACGGTCACTGAAGTTTCTCATTTGCTTGCCATTCACGAAATCACCTACTCTCTCCACGAACTTCCATTCACACACGTGGAAAGCAGCCACCCTGGAAGAACTAACCACCTTGCTTATATACCAAAGTCCCAGAGCTTCCCACCCATGTGGGACGGCAACTATTGTCTTTTCCAAGGGATTGATTTGCTCATTACAATTAGCAAACGGTGTAACACCCAGTCCATCTTCCCTTCTACTTGCTACTCACAGAGCCAAGGACTGAAGCCCTGCTGTTGAGAGCGTGGTCTCTGTCGCCTGAGGGGCTTATTTAAACAGATTCTGGGACCTGCTCCAGGCCTGTGTTAAAGCTCAGGGGGTGGGCCTGGGTGCTTATTTGGTCATTCAACTCCCCAGGTGTTTTTCTTAGGTGCACTAGAATATGGGAACCGCTGCCCCAAAAGGTACACTCTTCTTTAGGGACTGACACGACAGCAGGAGGCTGCATCTCCAAGGGGTCTCCCATATTTTGATGCAAATGCAACAAAACAGATGAACCCCTCCCCAGACAACCAAGACAAGGGGCTGAAGGGGTAAAAGGATTGTCCACACAGGAACCCAGGCAACCCTTTTTAGATGGGCTGAGGTTTTAAAATGAAACATTTTCCCTCCTACTGGAAAAAAAGTGGAGAGTACAACCAAATAAAATAATAATAAATGAAATAGAAAACCTTACTAAAACATGACCATCAGACACACTGACTACCATAAAATGAACCATGATAAGGGATGTTACATAAAAGTACATATGGAGCATCTAGTTGTGAACACACTCCTTTTACTCACCCTATCCCGACGACTTGCTATTTCTGCTTTGATTTGGTGTGGGTCGTACTTTGTATTTGTTGAATATCCCGAGAAGGCTAAACAGAGGAAAAGATTTTATTTTATAATGGGTCCTTTAAAATAAACAAATGCACATAGACAGGAGCTTCTGATTCACCACATTAAATGATTAAGTCTCCAATTTACAAGTTGGCACTGGCTCCTAAAGAATCAACATTCCACAGCCTCAGATCTGGGTGTTTGCTTTTTGCATGAGGCCTGTCTACAGGATTCCACATAACCAACTAGATGGCTATGGGTCAATCAAAACTGTGCTGACTTCGACTGCAAAACTCCGAGGCTTAAATACCACATACACGTGGGGAGGGAAAGGTATGATTAAGTATGGAAAACTGCTCTGACTGTGTAAATAATACACACACTATGAATCATTTTTTTGTTGTTATTGTTGTTAATCCTCACCCGAGGATATTTCTCCATTAATTTTTAGATAGAGTGGAAGGGAGGGAGGGAGGGGGAGACAGAGAGAGAGAAACATCAATGCGAAAGAGACACATCGATTGGTTGCCTCCCACACGACCCTGACTGGGACTAGGGACCGAACCTGCAATCTAGGTACATGCCCTTGACTGGGAATCCAACCCACAACCCTTTGGTCCCCGGGCTAGCGCTCTAACTGCTGAGACAAACCAGCCAGGGCACACTATGAATCATGTTTACTTTCTTTTAAAATACACACACATAGAAGTCTTGAGAAGGATAGAGCCAAAAAGTCAACTGTGGTTCTTTTCAATGGTTTCATTACAAAATATTTTATTTTTATTTTCTTCATATCTATAGTCTCTAGATGAACAATTTTGGACATAAGAAAGGAAAAAAAATACTAAAGATCTATAAAATGAAAAATACAGCTTTCTAGGAATGTGCCAGGCTTGAGAAAAAGCTATTCTTCCAGGCTGTTTGTTCCACGCAAACTAAAGCGAAACACCCAGCCTTGTATTCCAGCAGCTTGTTTCTGGTGGCCGTTCGACTAAAAGCACATCACAGAGCTAAATGTATTCTTAAAGAGTGTGGTGCACATGACAAGCTCCTATTACAGACACAGCATTGCTATGAGTAGCCGGCACCTCGGGTGAATGAGACAAGAAACGCTGCTCGCCTGTGTCTGCTCAGCAGTTAGCCAGTCCCTGTCTATGAAAAGAGGTGGAAGCCCCTTCTGCTATTTCAGCAGCTGTAGCAGCTAGTGGCCACTGCTAATTCTGTCGCCCCTGTCACCCCTGTGCATGGCTATTTCCTGATGCTGCCTCCTTGCTCAGAGGCTTCTGCAGTCACCAGCTTTTGGGCTGCAGTGACTTGGTTTCTATCTCTTCCTTAGCTGGTGGAATGCTCTTCTGTCTTCATCTGTGGTCGCCCCACACTGGTTTCATCTCTCTCTGGGTCATTTTCATTAACGTCACCCGCTCAGAAGACCCATCCACAGCCAGCATCCTTTCTTTTACTCCTTTGATCTATAGACCGAAGGCTGTCATTCAGATAACTAGCTGCCAACACCTAGAAACTAGTTCAAAACCATGTCCTGTCTTCTACGGGAAAGGATGGCTTCAGGCCAACAAGGGGCTTCAACAGCAAGATTATTTAACAGCCCCAACTATATTCAAAATTAATTTGAGCAGTTGAGATACCTCCTTTTAAAAAAACAGTTCCATGGCAAATCTACTATGTAAGCCCCCATCAGTCGGAATTTCCAACCACAAGAATCCACTGGAAATAAATATCTGGAGGAGCTAAGTGTTGCCAACTTTATGTTCTTATATTTCTAATCGTAACCTCTCAAGACATGGAGTAAAATGTTTTAAAAATAGAATTCTTAGACAAAGAATGTCTATTTCCAAATCCTGCAACTTCTGTCTTGTCTGACTCTTTGGTTTCATTGAAGAGCAGCAATGAATCATTTCTATAAAATCTCCACGTTAAACTCCTGGGACTTAAGTTTCTCAGATCTGAGCTTAAGGGGATTCCACTTGGGACCCAGATAACATGCAAATGAGCCCAGAATTTGCTGACTCCTCACTTCCGCTATGTTAACTGTCTCCTTGCAGTTGAGAAAGACCACGCCCTTAGTTACAAACTGGGATTTTTCCCACTGGGGAAGAGAGTAACCCTACCACCAAAGTCCAGGGAAGTTAACTGCACTGTTAAACATCAGTAACAATGATCTGAAATCATTGCCACAAAACTTGAAGTGCATGTTAGAGATGTAGCGGGTATAATTGGACAAACACATGGCAACCTGCCCCCTCCTTTCTAACTACCAGTACCCTAAGGTTGGGTTGTCAGGTGTCCACCTCTCCCCAAGGAGACTCAGCACTAGCCTGTCCTGGAAGTACAGCCTGATGAAACATGACATCCCCGAGCCACCAAATCCACTCAGAGGAAGCCACCCCACCTAGAGGACTGTTATGTAACAATGCACGCCCTACTATCTAGGCCCATCCTAAACAACAGACTAGGTTTTACTTATATTGATATCATTCATGTTATCTTTGCTACAGTCTCTAAAATTATAAATCCCAGGACAGGAATGAGGGAAAAGTCAATTCGGATACCTAAGACAGTGAGTACAGCTTATGTTCAAATGCTAAGGAGAGTTTTGAACACTGGCATAATTTTTAATAATATAATTCGATTGATACAAATTCTCAGTTCCTTCTGTCTGCCAGTAAGTCTAATGGAATCCATGTCTGGAGTCCAAGAAATAACTAAGGACTCCGGACCCAATTTTTAACAGCATGCACTCCACAGCATTTAGAAAAAGAGCTATCCTCCTCTGTTAAGACATGTCTGCAATCTCAGGCTTTACGATAAATACCAGATTTTCACCTCTAAAGCTTTCTTCTCTCTTGAAGAGCTGAGTGGGCAGGTATTAAATAGCTTAAGGAGTCCACTCAGGTATACGCTATTGTTTTGGATGATATAATAACAAGGTTTTCATTTAGCGGGACCACAACAATGTAAATTATTGTACCTTGCTATTATGGGGTGCCTTTCACATTTATTTCATCTATTCTCATAAAAATCTTTGTGAGAGATAATTCTGCTTCCCCACTTTGGAGATTAAAAACTGAGTTTGTAGTGACTTGATCTGCATTATGCCATTAAGTCACAGAGGGACTTGTGTCTAGAACTTGGGCTCCTGTGGCTCAGTTGTCCAACATCTTTCAATCAGATTAGCTTTTCCAATGGAAGAAGGAATGGTCCTTCGGCTCCCCAAAGCCCAATGCCCACTAAGTGAACTACACCTGTGTATTTAATACTCAAAATGCTACGGACCACAGTACCTATGGTGGATTTCAATTTTCCAGGTTATTGAAATGGGGAAATTGTGTCTGTCTGTCTGTCTGTCTGTCTCTGTCTCTCTCTTCCACACAGGCCTCCTCTGTGCTCTGAGAACCTAAGGTCACACCCCAAGGGGATGATACGCTTTAAAAGACCAGTCATCCTTCTTCAAAGACATCTCTGGAGAGATTGCTACTCAAGACCAGGTGCACCTCCAGGCATCAGCACTGTAGGGGTTGCTCAAGGGAGCCCAGGAAGACTGGAGAAAAGGAGGCAAGCCCTGACAGATTCCATGTTGACAGGTACTAATTACCAGAGCCACGATAACCAAGGCCAGTGAAGGAGGGCATGACATTTTTTTAAAAGCACCATAAGCAAAGGACCAAAAAAAATAATAATAATAATAATCAAGCCCAGTCAAGACCTACAGAAGTAACGCAAGAAGCCATCAAATGCAAATCAGGAACCCTGTCTAGAGCAGACTAGGGGATTATCTCTGTGTGTGCTCTGCTCCAACCTTCAAGATTGAGTCTTGCCAACTAATACCTGTGAAAAATGCTGTGTGATCCATTTTTCTCCTGCCTGCTCCAACATGCTCACATGAGGGAAAACAAAAGGCTGAATGACTGGACTTTGGCCCTTATCCTCATCTAGATAGTAGATGAGAAACCCTTTACCAGAGAACTAAAGGAAGATAGTCTTTGTGGGAGGGCCTTGGAGCTTCAGAAAGAATGTTGGCAGGGCTGATCACTGATAAGGTCAAGCTTCACCACCACCTAGCTCAGGAATTCAGGGTGGATCAGCACTTTCCCAACAGAGATAAGGCTGACTCTTTCCCAGCCGCCCAGAGAGCCTTATGATGTAGAATTGTGGGAGCTCCTAGGAGCCAGTGTAACAAATAAAGGCATATTCCTGCTGCTAAAAGAGTCCATCTAGACTAGTGGGTCTCAACTCTGGGAATCACTTTGGGGGCTTTTAAAAAAAATATCTGGGTCCACTCAAGGCCAATTAAATAAAAAAGTTCTGCCCATGCAGCAGCAGTTTTTAAAAGCCCTCCAGGAGATTTTTCTGTGCAACCAAACAGCGTTGAGAACCACTGGTGTAGACCAGGGATTGGGGAACTCTCTGCAAAGGGCCAGGTAGTAAATATGTGAATAGAAGTGGCTGTGTTCCAATAAAATTTTACTTACAAATAACCCCAAGTGGACAGTACTTAGCCTGTGAGCCATCCGTAATTTGTTGACCTGTGGTTCAGATTGTAATTTACCCCATGCAAGAATCCCTTCCAAAAGATGCTGCAAATGGTCATATACTTCATCTCAACACATCCGGAGGCTAGAGTTTCTCAGGAATAATGAAAGAGTAAGTAACTCCAGAAAAAGAAGTTTCTGAAATAACGAATGTATGCAGTGTTAAAAGGAAGGCAAATAGAAGAACATATTAGCATGAAGAAGCAAGAGAAAACTCGACGAATTGGGGTGGGAGAAAATGTACCAGGACTGGGTACCGAACAGCTAGCACACAAATTCACACAAATAAAGTTGGGTTCTGAGATTAATCAAAGAACTTACATGCATATATATATATGCATTACCCATGGACACAGACTATAGGGTAGTGAAGGCCTGGGGCGGAACCGGGAGGAGGGGGGCAATGGGGAGAAAAGGGGAGACATCTGTAATACTCTCAACAATAAAGATTAGAAAATAATTAAAGTCGGGCCTGGCCAGTGTAGCTCAGTGGTTGAGCGTCCACCCATGCACCAAGAGGTCACCAGTTCAATTCCTGGTCAGGACACATGTCCAGGTTGTGGGCCCAATTCCCAGTGGGGAGCATGTAGGAGGCAGCCAATCCATGTTCTCTCTCATCGATGTTTCTATCTCTCCCTCCCTCTTCCTTCCACTCGCTCTAAAAAAAAAAAAATCAATAAAGAAAAATTTATTAATTTAAAAAAAAATTAAAGTTGGGTTCTTAACCTTATGGGGACATGTATGTTCAAGTCCAGCAAAGCATCTAAGTCTGCTTTGGATCAGGGACAAAAAAGGTCAAGGCTTAGATATTCTTGGGTACAAGACGGTACAATATTAACACCAAATCTTTTCTCTCCAACGAATGGAGTTTTGTTCTGGTGATTTCCGTAACTTGGAGAAATCTGTGAAGGGTGTGAGCTGGATGTGCTTCCCCTCCTCCCGCTCTCCTCTCTACCCTTCTGCTCCAATATTAGAAATGGCTGTTCTAGTTCATTCCTCTGTTCACCACTATTGCCTCATTTCCCCCTATAATCAGCCATTAGGGATAAACTGGGTCCCCAACATTTAGTGTATACCAGCACCAGGTGCTACATAAATATCGGTTGAAAACTAAATGAATAGTTTAGCAATCCTACCGTGGGCCATGAGAAAGTCAAAAAGTAGAAAGTGCTCTGCCTTCCACTTGCCTCATTTAGTGTTGCAAAATAGTCAGATGACTTGTCAACTTACAACCGGTCTTTATTTCCAGATAACTTGAACAATGGGAGGGCAAGGAGTTCCAAAAACACAATCGGCTCTTGTGAGCAGCCTCTTCCATGTCTAGGAAACAGTACAGAGCACTGAAGGTTACATACACAACCAGATCTGGATTCAAGTCCAAGTTCTACCATTGACTGGGTATGTAACCTTGAAGAAGTAATTCAGCCTCCCCAACATTCAGTACCTTGTGTGTCCAATGACAATAACATCACGTGCTTCATAATGTTGCAAGCAGAGTAATGCACAGGAAACACTAGCTCATTGAATATTGCTTCCCTGAGCTTCAAGTCATTAACAATGAAGGAATGATGGGAAGTAAGTCCAAATGTTATTCTGTTCCTAAGACCAGAGCAAGGGCATGCCTCCCTACTTCAGATGACTGGGAGCAAACTGGGCTAGGAGACCTGCGTGGCTGACTACAGCCCAGGAATGCTATGGATCCTACCACCAGCAGCTCCCAAGTGGGCCCAGACCTCTATAGGAGACATCTGTTAGATGGTGACAATTCAAGAAAACAGGATCACTGTATTCAACTTTATCCTGTGGCCAAAAATAATTCATTTGAGTCATATCTAAGAGTTTTCCTCATTGTTACTGGTAGTTCAGGTTAAATGGTAAATTGAAAGAGCTTGCTCCAAACCCTGGGGACAGTAAGCAACCTGATAAACTACTTGGATTAATTCTAGATCCCATTCGTCATCTTTGACATAGGACCCAGCAAGAGCCACCAGCATCTCCAGCCCTTATGAAAACAGGCCGCCTACATGAGGAGATGCAGAGGTGGTGTCTAGGCAGAGACTTCTAGTGGGCCAGGAAATGGAATTTCAAGTCAACACTACAGAGTTAACTATTCCTCTAATGAAGGTTTCTTCACACACCACTTTGAAGACAGCATCTTAAGAATTTCTTTTTTTTTACTGGGCATTAATAAAATTCCATGGAGCACAGGAAGGAATGTAACTGAGTGCAATTCCCTATTTGCCCAAATGTGAAGGGAGTGCAAAGCCCATGCAAATAGAAAGATGGATGCTGAGGGATGTCCCAGCTCTGTAGGACTACAAGTAATGAATGCCTTAACTGAGAGGCTGGATGGGATTCCTCCCTCACTCCCCTCAGGCTGGGTGTGGAATCCCATAGGCTGCAATAAGGTCCTCCTGTATTTGCATCCTCAAGGGTTCCAGTCCTGAGTCCCCAAGCTCACTGCAACTGCTGTCCTGGATGCACTGGTATAATAGGCAGTAGGTAAGACACACCTTCCCTAGGCCACTTTTCCTTTTGATCACTGGCAAGATACTTCCTTCCAAGTTTTTCTGCTGTGTCCTTGCCTCCCGTTCCATGCTTGGAAACACTGATTGGACAGCCTCTTTGGAGGCGGAACCAAAAGGAACTATGGGACAGATAAGGTGCCTGACGGCTACTGGGAGGAAACATTCTATTAGGTTGTATCGTATTAAATTATCAATATTCAGCCCTTTTTCAGTTACAGAAATGACAATTTTACATGGTTCAACCTAGCTGCTACCAGGTAACTTTCTGAAAGGGTTATAATCATTAACTAGATGTTCTCAGAAACAGTTAAAAGTCAACACTTCAGCTTAATGTGACTTCAAGGCACCAAATCCATGGGCTTCAAATCCTAAGAGATCAGTTAAAAGGGACCATATGCTGGGCCAATAAAAGTCATCTGAATAGATTCCCAAAAACTTCAATTTTACATAATGGAGTCTCTGACCTCAATGGAATTAAATTAGAGTTCAATAACATAACATTTTTAAAAAGGCCCCAAAACATACTGTCACAGAATGCATGGATCAAAAATAGATCACAAAAGAAATGAGAAAATATTCTGAATGCCCAGCCGGTGTGGCTCAGTGGTTGAGCGTCGACCCATGCACCAAGAAGTTGCTGGTTCGATTCTCAGGCAGGGCACATGCCCAGGTTGTGGGCCAAATCCCCAGTGGGGGGGCATGCAGGAGGAGGCCCATCGATGTTCTCTCTCATCGATTTCTCTCTCTCTCTCTCTCTCGCCTTCTCCCTTCCTCTCTCTCTAAAATCAGTAAAGAAAAAAAAATTTTTTAAGAAAATATTCTGAATGGATTGAAAACGAAAATACTAACTTTTGAAGGATGCAGTTAAAGTGAGACTTAAGAGGGAAATGTCTACCTTTACAGGCGATGTGAGAAAATAGAAAGGTCTAAAAAGGAAGGATAGATTAAAGCCAAACTAAGTAGAATGAAAGAAAGAATAAAGAGGAGAAAGCAATAACACAAGAAAACAGGCAGAAAAACTGGGGGGGGGGGGGGGTAAACCAAAAGCCAATTCATTGCAAAGATAAACACAATCAATAAAAGTTCAGCTGAATGGATTAAGAGGTAAAGAAGACACAGGTGATAAAGATCAGGACTGAAAGAGAGAGGACACCACCACAGAGCCTCCAGGAATTAAAAGAATTATAAGGGAGCTCTGTGAAAACTTGACTAATTCCCTGTGGGCTAATTCCAGCTTGTTACCTGTTTTTATACTTCTATCAGAACAAGCCACACACATCTCTGGCTGCTTTTGCGCTGTAACAACAGGGTTGAGTGGTTGTGACTGAGAGCACATAGCCCACAAAGCTGAAAATATTTACTACCTGATCCTTTAGAGAAAAGTTGACTGACGGTCAGATTAGATGAGATAGACAAATTCCTTGAAGCACACAAATACTGGAACTGATTCAAGAGGAAGCAGAAAATCTGAACACACCTGTATCTAGTAAAGGGACTGAGTTTTGGACTGAATTCCAGGCCCAGAATTCTGTCAAATGGCTAAGGAAGTGTTAATACCAATCCCACACAAACTCTTCCTAAAAAGAGAGGAGGAGGGAACGCTTCCCAATTCATTCTGTGAAGACAGTATTATCCTGCTACCAAAATCAGACAAAGACATTAGAAGAGAAGACAAACTGTTGATTAAAAAAAAAAAAAAAAAAAAAAAAAAAAGCCTCTAAAAATCAACACGGAGCTGACTCATTGCATTCTGACGGGCAGTTAAAATAAAAAACAAAACCCAAAAAATCTAGGACATACCAGTATCTGAAGAATGAGAGAAAACAACCTGGAAACCACATACCATTCTACCTGAGGCCTACATTCTCTCGGGGTGTGTGCTAAGAGAACCATCTCAAATTCCTGTTACGGGGTGCGGGAGAAACCCCACCTCTATCTTCCTTGCAGCTTGATCGGCTTCCTCACCTTCAGCAGCAGCTGCAATTACTAAGACCTATGGCCCCTTGGCCTTAACTCCATTCTGACTTGCAACACAGAATAAAAGCCTTGATCGTGTCTCTAATGTTCAGGGCTGTGTCACCAGGGCCAAATACCTGGCAATATGGCAGTCATGTCACAGATAAGTCTTTCCATGTCTCGACTAGACTTAGGTTTTTATAAAAGAAAACCGAGCAGTACTGACTTCATTCATTCTCCCCAAGCTCACCGGCACCCAGGACTGTCATGGCCATGCGCACCTGTGGTGGGCTATGCAGTGACACTGTTGGGGAGGGTCTGACTCGAGCAGTGACTGTCTGGGTCAGTCACAAAATTTATTGACTTCCGAGACTGGACCTGGTTCCTTCAATACCTGAGTGTCTACTGAGTACTAACTAAGCAGAGGGACCTCCTCCGGCAGCCTCCAAAACTAGGAGGGCTTCCCTTTGAGAACATCACTGTGTCCATCTGACTTGAGGGGCAGAAAGAGTGGCCCGACTCCTTGGGTTATACTAAGTTCCTCCACTTTCGGTGGCTGCCCAGAAAGGACCCTACAAAGAGATAGGTACTGGACATGTGTGAAGGCTCCTGACCTTTCCACCCAGGAGCAACAAAACCACGTGTGGATTTCCCAAGGATCACCCGACACAGTGCTAACTGCAGAAGTCTCCGGGTGAAGGCCTGGTCCACGCTGACAAACGTGACACACCAGGTGGTTCCATGTCACTACCTGAAATCTGCTTGTTCCTTTTCCACCTTCCCCTCCTAAGTGTAAGCTCCACGAGGGCAGGGACCTTTCCTCTCACAGGCGCTTGGTAAGCATTCTAAAGGAGTGGTTCGTAGATAACTATCTGTTTCCAGTGCAGCCTACTGATGACCTAATGGTTCGTGAATAGAAAATTTATGAAGCTGTCTTGCCCAAGTTTGGTGTTTGCAGATAACCTAACAGAGAAATGGCTTTGAAAGTCACATGTGTTAACCAAACAAGTCAGTCAACTCACAGCTGGCATACGAGCGGCTGTCGTCCTCACACATTTTGTGCAGCTGTTGGAACTCCTCCTGAGCCAGCTCGAACCGCTGCTGCTTAATCTGGTAGATTTCTTTCTTGGCATTGAGAGCCTCCTGGGCTACAATTAAATATTCCTTCAACATCCGTTCTTGCTCTCGCCTCCACTGTTCTCTGGGGTCCTCAATCTGGGTGAGCTCTGAAATGAAACGCATAAGACAGAAGTGAAATAAAACAGACGTACACACAAAGGACCTAAGTGAGTTCAAAGGCAAATTTTTAGGGTGACCAATAGTCATGCAGTTATGGGACTACTCGATATGAAAATGAATTACACCTTCTATTTTGATATGCACAGTTAAAATGAGCAGAAAACTCTATACATATGAAATAGTTCGTTGGAGGGGGAAGACAATACCAGACAATTTTTCACACTGTGAAAAAATGTTGGCAGAGATGAACCAAATGAGCTCATGACTGCCAAGCTAACAGATTTCCAGCCCTCTTCTCACCGACCTCTGACCCGGCTTGCTCCTACCCCACCCACACAGGACCATGCAGCCCTTCTGCATTCCCCGTGGACTCTCTTGTCTCCTCCGGTCCACAAACTCCATTTCCCACTCTGGCTTCCTCAGCCCACAAGCTCTGTAAGGGCTCATGCTACCTCTGGCTCCACCCTCTCTCCTGAGCTCCCATCTTTGCTTCCCAACTGCCTCCTAGATGCTTCTCTACCTGGACAGGCCCAAAGGAATTCTGAATCCTGAGTCCAGACCAGAACGCATTCTCATGCAGGGGCCTTTTAATCCCCAAACTGAAACCAAACCAAACCAAACAATGCCCCAACAGCAAGCACCTGCTCTGCTGCCTTCCCTCTTGAAGTGAGAGGCATCGTCTGGATGTGCGCACTTAACTGACCTGGGAATCCAGCCTGGGCCTCATCCCTAGAGAAGCCTGCTCCTGTCCCTCACCCAGACTATGCTGTGGGGCCATCAAGAGCTGGTGACTCCTTCCCCGAGACATAATGACTGGCAACACAGTCTTCTCTCCATCTCCCCTTAGTTTAATCAGACCCTCATGATCTCTCTCCCAAAACACGCAGGCTTCCCGTCTCATCCACCCAAAGCCATCCTCTGTTTACTCTCTAAAGCTACCTTCCTACCTCTGCTTGATATTCTTGAACACATGAACCTCTTTTAAAGCATAAAGCCCAATATTCTCCACATGTTTCATGAGTCCCGAAACTAACTTCCCAAGTTCTGTGCCCTTTTCCCCACAAATGTCCTCTAAACAGACTGAATTTTTCCCCAAGTGCCCATCTTTGGCATCACTCACCTATTTATGCTGCCCCTAGCCTTCTGCCCACTGGGAAACCTTACTCTCTTCTAAGTCCCTATGCAGAGATGGCCCTTTTTTGAGGCCTTCTCTGTCCCCCATTGTATACACATATCTGCAATGGCTAGGACTGCTGTTCCTACCACTTAGCACATAACTGTTTTTGTATTTCTTTGTTTCCCACATCAAGTATGAGGCCCTGGAAGGCAGGCACACAGCTTCAGTCATCTTTATATTCTCAGGACCCTTCATCAGTCTGAAACCCAGAAGGCCATCAATTACTGACTGTAGGCTCATTGAATGAGGGACAGAAGGGGAAGTCTGCTCCAAGGACAGAGGACTACAGTCCCAAAATCAGATCCTTAGACTGAGGGGGCCGACTCAGCAAACCAGCAAAACACCCAGACTCAGGAAAGGCTAACTCTCTTCAGGCAATGACTCTACTAGTGGAGGTCTCAGCAGAAGTGAAAACTGGAACGTAGTGTCCCTGTTCCAAATGTACAGTCCCCAGGCTATGGTGGCTCTGTTATAATGTTGACATATTAATAAACACATGCTGGCTGCTGGCAGCCAAAACAAAGTAAGAGAGAGTGCATAGGAGAGAAAGGCTGGTCAAATCCCCTAACCAAATCCTAAACAAATATGCAAAATAATCCTTGTAATAGGTGCTTGAGCAGCACTATCACAACCCTAATTCCATCATCTAGTGATGAATGGATGAAAAAGTGTAATCTATCCATGATGGAATAATACTCAGCCATGAAAAGGAATGAAGTTCTGACACATGCCACAGCGTGATTGAACCTCAAAATCATCATGATGAAAGAAGCCAGACACAAAACATCACATAATATGTGGTTTCATGTCTATGAAATGCCCAGAACAGGCAAGTCCATAGGGATGGAAAGGAGACTGGTGGTTTAGAGTAAATGGGGAGTGATGCTCATGGGTTTGGGGTTTTACCTTGGGGCGATGAAATGTCCTGGAACTAGAGAGAGGTGGTAGTTGTACAATGGTGTGAAGGGACGAAATTCACTGAATTGTACACTTTATCTTGTTCATTTCATGTTCTGTGCATTTCACCTCAAAATGGTGAAAAACGTACATTTTATGTCTGGTTTACTTTACCACACCTGAGTGATTGCTAGAATGTTTCAAGTAAGTTCTTCTTTTAAACCCCCTCCTGTCAATACCCCTCACCACCACCCTTCACACTGCTACCCCATAGCCCTCCTAGAAAGCCTCTCTAGGCCTTAAAGCTCACATGGGGAAAATCAACAAAAAGTAGGGTATTACCCTCACCCCCAAGTTCAGATTCAGCAGGCCTGGGGCAATACAGTCACCAGTTTGTAACTGCCTGGCGCCTCGGACATTTATTGAGCTGTGAGACCCGCTGGGCCACTGACATTGTTCACACTCTGTCCACTGCGCCGGAGGGTCCTAAGCACCTGGATGGTGGTCAACACAGGGTACCTCGGGTCCCTCTCCTCACTGTCGACCTGCAGTCCAATTTCACACAACTGCCTCCTCAGGTCCTGTGCCTTTTGAAAGCTGTGCTATCAAGAGTTGGGTTCTCAGGAACAAGTTTTCTGGAATGGGGTCTTTGGCCCCTGATGTACAAATTGTTACAATAATAACCTTTCTTGTTCCTGAGGAAGCAAAGAGGAGGTGGGTTTTCTGAAGTTCCCAGAGGGAAGAGGTGGTGTGACCCGCATGCCCCATGGTGCTGGCTCGTCCCAGTTATGCTCAAGCTGGCATTAAGAAAGTCCTTAATGTCTAGTGTCCCATCTCGTCCTTGAGGGTGGAGATTGGGTCTCACTTTCCTGCATCCCCAGGGCCTACAGAGAGGCCAGAACAGAGAAGTACTCTCTACCACTCGCTGTGACTCAGCACGCAGACGAGCCAGGGGCACGGAGGGATGAGGGAGCTGAGTTTATGAGACACGAGCCAGAACAGGTCCCAGCCACAGCGGCAGGCAGGCAGACTTTCCAGAAAAGTTGTGTAAGGCAGATGCCTATACTGTTCAGTCATCCCCTCTGGCCCCAGGTGATGAAGCCTCGTGTGCGCAGGCCCAGAGCTCTGCGACCTGGCTGAGTAGCCCTCCCCTGTGGGAGTGGCCTTCACTGTGGGAACTGCCCTTACATGTGGGAGTGGCTCTCCCATGTGGGAGTGGCTCTATCCTGTGGGAACTGCCCTCACCTGTGGGAGTGGCCCGGCCCTGTGGGAGTGGCTCTCCCCTGTGGGAATGGCCCTCACTTGTGGGAGTGGCCCTCACCTGTGGGAACTGCCCTCACCTGTGGGAGCTGCCTTCACCTGTGGGAATGGCCCTTACCTGTGGGAGCTGCTTTCACCTGTGGGAGCTGCTTTCACTTGTGGGAGCTCCCACCAGCAGCTGGGAAAGCAAGCTCAGATGGGCAGACACCCCAAACACACACAGACTCGAGGTACTGGGTCAGCCAGGGTGGTGGATCCACCTGGAAGCCCTCTTGCTACCCAGATCCCTGCCTGGGAGGCTGGGGCAGTACCTGTCCCGAGTGTCCAACCTTTGGGTAAGAGCTACATTAGGATGCCACACGTATCAGAAACTGCACTGCCCCAGGACTGACACAGGAAGCCTAGCCATTCAGGTTTCTTTTTCTTTTCTTTTTTTTTTTTTTAGCTCAAATTTTTTATCATCTGATTCAATGAACATAAAGTTAAATTTCAATAAATAGAGTTAGAACACTCCTGAAAGGGAAAAGAAAACAACTATTTAAAAAACTGTTGTTCATTGAAAAGGAATATAAGAGAAATATATTTAAGAGGAATATAATGCATTTAACAGGAATATAATTTCTAGAACTCATTTTTTTGTTGTTCTTCCATTGTAACTGAAGAAAATATGAGTGAATTCATGATTCTTTAGATTAGACCATTTTTATGTATACTTTGAATAAACACCATGCATATTAATATTTTTAAGGTTTTAATGTGACAAATGAGCTTGTTTCTTTCTTGTTTGACTATCTAATCCAGAAGAATTGACAAAAACCCTAACCCTCAGGGAATGATGTGCATCTGAACTGTTTCTGTGTTTTGTTATTTTTCAATTATAGTTTATATTCAATATTATTCGGTATTAGTTTCTGATGAAATACCGGGGGGACCACTCAGGTTGCCATTCAGGAGGTGGGTAACAATGAAGGAATCAGCCCTAACGGCACCAACCTGGGCCCATCACGCTAAGGGGACATGAAGACCCATGGGACCAGAGTGAAGAAAAAGCTTCAAAGTCACTCCTGCGGCGGGCATGGTGCAACTTCAGGCCCTCCCTGTGTGCCCTGAAGTTAACAAACCAGAGGACAGAAACACAATAAGGGGAGGCCATGCTTCATGTCCCCAGTAGTGCAAGATGTCAATGACAGAAACACTAGAATGAAAATGAGGGAGAGTGGGGAAGTGTGGGCCTGAGAGAGAAATGGATCCCCAGATGAATGAGTCCCTGTCGAGGAAGGCTAATGAAGACACGGAAAGCCAAGAGGGAGGGTGGAGAACAGCACTAGAAGGAAATGGGTCTGTGAAGCAGGGCGTGTCGCCCTCGGCATGACTGACATCTGGGGTCAGCTCACTCTCTTGCAGGGCCGTCCTGTGCATTGTAGGAGGTTCAGCAGTGCCCCTGGCCTCTACCCACTAAGTGCCAGGAGCACCTCTGCCTGCCGTGTGTGACAATCAAGTATTGCCAGACGCTACCAAGTGTCCCTGGGAGGCAAAATCAGACCCAGTGAGAACCACTGCTCTAAACAGTTGCATGAAGAAGGTGGGCACAGTCAAGGCCCCCTCCATTAGCTGTAGTCCTTACACCATTTGCTCCCTTCACAGAGACCGAGAAGGTTTGGTGTGTTCAAGTGAAATATATAAGCCAAAATGAAGTTCAGGGAACTACTTGAGCAGTTCATCATTCCAAGAACATGTAAGCTCCACTTTGCAATAACCAACCTTCTCATTGCGAGAGGTATTTCTAGTTCCAAACTGCCCGGGAAATGTATTCCTTCTGTTAGATATGAAAAGCCTCCATGAAACACACACCATGCAGTCCTGAGCTGCATAACTGCTTCAATTTTTAAAGAACTCAGCTAAAGAAAACTTCAGGTTACATCGATAAAATTCAGCCCTGGCCAGTTAGGGTCAGCGGTTAGAGCATCAGCCCACGGTCCAGAGAGACCCGGGTTCGGTTCCTGCTAAGGGCATGTACCTTGGTTGCAGTTTGTCCCCGGCCCTGGTTGGGGTCGTGTGGGTGGCAGCCACTGGATGTGTCTCTCTCACGTCGATGTTTCTCTCTCTCTCTCTTCCTCCCTCTCTCCCTCCTGCTCTATCTGAAGATGAATGCAAAAATGTCCTTGGTTGATTAAAAAAAAAAAGGAAAGAAAAGGAAAATCCAGCTGAATGCTGCAACGGTTAGTAAAGATGGCATTGCTCTACAAAAAAGAGTTTTTAGCATCCTTGAGATCAACATGAAAACTCATTCACATGTAATAACTCCAATGTGGCGCTCTACTTACTATTGATGTGGTCCATGTAATAAATTCCAATTTGTTTATCATATACAGTTTCCCATCCTAAAGGAAGTTCATCCCCAACACAATCGGCAAAGGTCAATGGCTTTGTTATCCTGCAAAATAAAATTATAAGAACAAATTTGAAAATCGGGTCAATTTGGGGTGACTGCTGAATCGACTCTAAAATCAGGTCTTAATATGAAGTTATATATTATCTTATCTAATTGACAGGTTTTGCCCCAACTTTTGGATGGAAAATGAAGTCACTGGCTTTGCCTAAGTAATAATCAGAAACAATATCAGTACACTCACAGTTAAAGCACTGCTATCTCAAAGTGCAACTTTAAATACCAGCGAAAACAGATATTGAAAGTTACAAAACAGGTAAGACAAGCATCTTCTTCCAAGCAGTATGTTTAATGAGCTGATGACAGCGGAATGCGGCTCTTCCACAACAGGACAGCAGCTCTGCTTTGTTCTCATTCCCTGCAAAATGGTCCCCCTCCCAACTTTCCATCCATTGCAGCTTCCATCTAGTCAAAAAGGAATCTTTCTATGACCAGTTATCATAAGGTAAAAAGTTAAATATTAACTATTGACCAAATGCAGAAATCCAGACAGGCGTGGTAACAACACGAGGAGATTTCCACTGAATACTTCCCGGGCGCCAGATACAATAGGAATCAAGACTGCAAAGGGTCTTTTTTTTTTTTTGGAGAAAAACAACAAAAGCATGTTGTCTGCAGACCTCTCTCCTTGAAGTAAAGCTGATTAAAATCCTTGGTTTGACACAGATAGATAAAGGAAAGGTTTCCAGATGGGCTTCTTTAAGTAGAACTCCCCTCTTCCCCACACCCCATGATCACGCTGATTGACAAGACAGCTCTTGTATAAAACGGGCCACGCCTATAATTGTCTGAATTCGGGCAGCTATGTATTCGGTAGTCTCTATAAACGCACACTGACTAGCATGCATGGGAAGCCAATAACCTAAATTTCACTAACTCAAATCCTCCCACAAGTTCCTGGTCCAAGGAAAGTGAGACACCATGGCCACGGCCAAACCCCACAAGACCACTATAAATGCTAAACACGTTACTCCCCCAAACTGGTTTGTCAACAAGGCTTTGTCTCTCCAGCAACATTTAGAAATTGATGGACACCATCAGAATGGCACCGATCGGAATATCTTAATTTTAAACATATGCTTTTAAGGAATGAGAGTCAGTATCAAGACATGTACAGAAGGTAAAATACGCCGTGGCAATGGTGTGCCGGTGGCCTAGTGCCAAAAGCAGGTAACAGCAGGATTTCATGTGGTAAACTAGAGGGCAAGGGCAAGGATCCAATGCAGAAAGGGGGCGGCTGACAGCAGGGAGGAGCCCATAAGCCCATTCACTGGATTTATCTGTCACACTGTGCAATACACTCGCCTGCTTCAAAGATGGCTCCCAATGCTTCTTGCCTCCTGGTGTTAGTGTCCTTGTAGTCCCCTCCCACACTGAACAGGGCTGATCTGTGTAACCAACAGGACACTGTGGAAAGAACAGTGTGTGGCCTCCAAGGTAAAGTCATAAAAGACACCTTGCTTCCACCTTGTTCTCTTGGATGGCTGGCTCTGAGGGAAACCAGCCCCATGCTGTAAAGACACTCAAGCAGCCCAACGAAGGGACCTACATGGAGAAGACCTGAGGCCTCCTGCCAACAGCTGGCACCAACAGCCAGCCATATGAGTCAACCACTTTGGAAGTGTATCCACCAGCCCCAGTTCAGTTTAGGAATAAAGTCTAGGCATAAATAACTTGCATTTTTATGAACACTCTGCTAAGGGGATTAATCTAATTTACCTAAGCACTCTCCTACTATTGACAGCTACATTCTTTTCTAATTTCTACTAGTATAAATATTCACGAGAGCTGTTGTGGAAAACAGTGCAGCGATTTCTTAAAGAGTTAAACAAAGATTCCATATGACCCAGCAGTTCTATGCCTAGGTGTATATCCAGTAGAAATGGAAACGTGCCCACACAAAAGAATGTCTATACCAGCATTACTCACAACAGCCGAAAGGTGAAAAAATCTACGGGCCATCAACTGATGAATGGATATATAAAACATGGCCTATCCATACAATGGAATAATCTTCAGCCATAAAAAGAATAAAGTACTGACACCTGCTACAACATGGAAGGACCTTGAAGTCACTGTGCTGAGTTAAAAAAGTCAGATACAGAAGGCCACATGCTGTGTGGTTCCACCTATAAGAAATGTCCAAAATAGGCAAATCCATAAAGAGATAGACCAGTGGTTACTAGGGGCTAGGGGAGAGTGGGAAAGGGAGTGAGTGCTAATGGGTATGGGGAGCTTCCTTTGGGGGTGATAAAAAAATGTTCTGGAACTAGATAATAGTGATAGCTGCACAACTTTGTGAATATACTAAAAATGAATCAACTCTACACTTTAAATGGTGAATTCCATTGAACATGCAAATTATATCCCAATTTAAAAACTACGATGAAAGGAACATCTCTGCATATAAAGCTCATAATCTGTATTTATAATCACTTTTTTCGAAAGATTCCCAGAAGTAAATTTACAAGGTCAAGGATGTGAAGCTCCTTTCTCCATAACTTAAATTTAATGTAAAAAATCCAGACAGTAAAGTAAGAAGAAAAGGAGATAAAGTCACAATCCCTAAACCCTGAATTCATACTTTAGCTTATTTTCTCTCCTTCTGTTTCCTATACATATCCACAGCTGATATCATACCAGATACAATTTCATACACTGATTTCTTTCACTTGTGTGTTTCTTCAAGCCCTTTAACCCTTTGTCAGCAGCACTTTCCACCATGCTGGAACCTTCCATTGTGCGCAGTAAACCATAATTTATTTACCAGGCACCTCAAGTCATCCATTTAGGCATGTTCCAATTTTCTGCTTTTTAGTGTAAAGAATGAATGTGAGCTCACAGTAAACGCTTGACCATTAGCATACATGCCTACCAGTGAAATAAGTGATGGTCTTTTTCATCACCCTCTGGGGATATCTTTAACACATTTGTTCAAGGAATCAGAATAAATCCATATGGCACAAGCATGCTTTACTTTCAAGGAACAAGTCGGTAGGGAGTACAGAGTAAATTGAAGAGCATTTTCAGAATGTGGGGGAGTTGGGAAAACATGGTAAGCAATGAACTGATAAGCAGAGTACCCACTGTTCCCACACTTCAAAGCATGCTCTAATATTGTATCTTAAGGCCTCTGGGTCCGCTGTCACTGGTCTCACTCCATCTCTCCATCTGAGCAACATCAACCAGGAGAGTCACCCACTTGCCCTGCCCCAAACCCCACTCAGAGATATTCCCATTGCCGGTTTTCCCCTTAACAAAATGACTTCTTGGCCTCAGCAGAGAAAGTGAATACATTTTGAATTCTCATCAGTTTGGGTCCACAAGAACGGAGAGAATGATGCATGGCACCAACACTAGGCTTCTTTTCATTCCCTTCGCCTGTTGCATCCTGCAGGGCTCTTTTAGAAGTAGCACTGGGCCACTTTGATGAGTGCCAGTTCCAAGGGAGCCATGTACTGCCATGAAATCATCTCTCTCTAGAGCTCAGTCTCCTAATCTTGAAAATGGGGATGATCAGACAAACCTCACAGGGTTACGTCAGCTGGGACAGCCTCTTCGGTTACTGCACAGAGACCAGCTCCATCCACTGCCCTTCCTGCCTCCCTCTCACTGCCCTAGTAGACTTGCTTCAGATTGTACGAGTTTCCATTTGCCACTGTAATAGAGTACCAGAAACTTGTTGGCTTTAAACAACGCAGACTTATCTTACAGCTCTGAAGATCAGAAGTAATGGTTGCTTTCTCTGAACTAAAACCAAAGTGTCAGTAAGGCTATGTTTCTTTCAGAGGCTTTAGAGGAGAATCCGTTCTCTTGCCCTTCCCAGCTTCTCAAGACTGCCTACATTCCACGGCAGCTTTCTCCACCTTCAAAGGCAGCCATGGCCCTGGCCGGTTTGGCTCAGCGGTTAGAGCGTCGGCCTGCGGTCCTGAGAGACCCGGGTTCGGTTCCCGCTAAGGGCACGTACCTCGGTTGCAGTTTGTCCCCGGCCCTGGTTGGTTGTGCGGGTGGCAGCCACTCGATGTGTTTCTTTCACATCGATGTTTCTCTCTCTCTCTCTCTGTTCCTCTCTCTCCCTCCCACTCTACCTGAACAAAAAATGAAAAAAAAAAATGTCCTCGGGTGAGGATAAAAAAAAAGGCAGCCATGGCCAGCTGGGTTTCTCAGGAGGCCACGTCTCTGGTTCTCCCTCTCCTGCCTCCCTCTTCCGCTCACAAAGACCCTTGTGATTACGTTGGGCTCACTTGACGAATTCAGAATAATCTCCTCATCACAAGATCCATTGGTTAGATACATCTGCAAAGTCCCTTCTGCCATGTAAGGTAACATCGTCACCAGTTCCAGGGCTAACCAGGACATGGGCATCTTGGGAAGTCATCACTCTGCCAACTACAGACAGCCACTGGGGAGGCTTCAGGGCCAGAGAGGCTGGGAAGAGCAGTGGGTGGCAGTCCAGTGTGGAGAGACCATGCCCTCCCTCTCAGCCAGGCTCAGGGGCCTGGACTATCTGCCATTAGCTATACCAAATGGCAGAAAATTAGAGGTGGGCAGCAGATGGTGAGAGCAGAGAGAAAAGTATAAACATTGGTTCTTAACATACTTTCTTTATCAAAACAAACAAACAAAAGGCCAGGGCAAGCCTACGGCACATGTACCACACTCTCCAGCTTCACGGGCAGCTTCATGCACAGGGCTCTAACCAATGGGCTGTGAGGCAGAGGTCACGTGCACCCATTCCAAGCTCGTCCTGTAAGCTTCTCGCAGGACCCTCCACTGCCCTTTCTCTAACCGCTGCCTGTCAGTCAAAAACAGATAACACAGTAGAGGGTAGCTGCTAGGGGCTGCATGTCTGTGTGCCCCCAAATTCATATGCTGAAATCGTAATATCCAATATGATGATACTGGAAACCACGTCACCAGCAGAGTCCCTCTGTCACCAAAATAACAGAACAGGAATTCCTCATCAAGTACCCAGTCCTGAAAACACTTTCTTCATTTCCACACATAAGCTCTAACGACACAACTTAGAGTAACCTAAAGACACACTTCGGCCCAGTTGGTAAAGAGAATCTTCTAGGGCAGTGCTATCCAATAAAAATACAGTAAGAGCCACAAACTTATTTCAAAATTTTCTAGTAGCCACACTTCACAGAGTAAGAACAAACAGGTGAAATTAAGTTTAATAATGTATTTTATCAGACGCGATATATTAAAAAAAAAACTATCAATTTAACATGTAATGATTATACAAATTATACACAGGAGTATATCTTGCATCCCTTTTTGTCTGAAATGTTTGAGATCCGGCATGGCTTGACACTTACGGTCCATCTCATTTTGGACTCACCACGACTCGACCATTCAGTCTCCCATGTGGCTCTGGCTACTGCACCGGACAGCACAGCTCCGGGCTCTCACCTAATCCTACAGTTGCTTGAATCCATGCAGGATCACAGCAAAATCCGCCAGCTGAGACTGAGAGCACTTTAGAAATATCTGGCCTGAGAACCATCTTCTGCAAGCCCCTAGTGGGGACCATAAAGAGCCAAGTTTCTAAGACCAGAAAACCTCAGGCAGGGAAGTTTTTGCTCCCCACCCCCCCTTTGGTCCCTCTGCATTCCCAGCAACCCACAAAGCCACTATGGCCCAAAGGGGACTGGTTCTTTCCCTTTGCCGTGCTCCCTTCCCTTGATTACTGTTCAGATGCTTAGGTGTCTTCCCAGATGTGGCCCAGACTCCTCCTGCCCAGCGCCAGCCTACCCCAGTGGGAAGTAAGCAGGTCCTTCCTTTGGCCAGCCTCAGCAGTTTTTCTCTCCTCCCAGGACATGTATTAAAACTATAAGGAAAGCTCTAAGTGGTTATCTGTTGACGTCGCATGTTCCCTAGTGTTTGTTACTTGTGGGCTAGAATGGCGCCTGCCTCCTCCAGCTCTGACCTGCCCCAGCAGGTGCTCCACTGCATACACAGGGTGAGCCACAGACGGGACCTGATCCATGGCGAGTGTAGCTTCCACCAAATCTATGTCTACGGCAGCTGTAGAGCTGTTTGGGTTGATGTTGTCTTAAGAGAATATGTGCTCATGAGCACGTGTGCAGATTTGTGCTTGAGGGGCTGCCTCTGAGAGACTGGGCTGCAGCATGACGGCTACATTGTTTCCTCTTCAGAGACAGGAGTAACCAGAGCTCAGGATCTGTTTACCAGCACCATAGGAAATACAGGCTTGTCGAGTTAGGAATAGCATGGTGGACGCACAGTGCTAGGGGAGAAAAGTCTGTGCAAGCTGGAGGGCCCTCACAAGAAGATGCCAAAGTGGACCTTCCAATATTCCGCAGCTGCCCACCCCATGCACACACCAGCCTTTACTAGCCAATCTCCTCCAGATGAACCCGAGGGGTTCCTCCTCCCTGGGCTCCAGACTTGGGGAAGCTGGCCACCAGGAAGACATTGCAGTTTATCCAGCAGGGAGGGCAGAGAAATGAGGACTCCCAGGAGAGTCTGACTTCTGGAAGCTGCCTTTCCAAGGAGGAACCACAAAAGCCGGTGTTTCAAAATACACACAAAGCCCTGGCCGGTTTGGCTCAGCGGTTAGAGCGTTGGCCTACGGTCCAGGGAGACCCGGGTTCGGTTCCCGCTAAGGGCATGTACCTCGGTTGCAGTTTGTCCCCGGCCCTGGTCAGTCGTGCGGGTGGCAGCCACTTGATGTGTTCCTTTCATGTCGATGTTTCTCTCTCTCTCTCTCTCTCTCTCTCTCTCTCTCTCTGTTCCTCTTTCTCCCTCCCACTCTACCTGAACAAAAAATGGGAAAATGTCCTCGGGTGAGGATTAAAAAAAAAAAAAATACACAGACAGAAAGCAGATCAGTGGTCACTGGGGTGTGGAGCAGGAAAGGGGACATGTAGGGGTAATTATGGGAGATGGGAATGTTCTAAAACGAAACCATGGTGATGGTCGACCAGCTATATACCTTTAGTAAAACTCATCAAACTATGTGAAAATGGGTCAATTGGGTGGTATGTAAATTACACTTCACTAAGCTGTGTTATACACACACACACACACACACACACACACACACACATTGAGGTTCCTAGTAAGTACTTCATTCACATTTGGAAGAAACATTTCAGGATTCCAAGTCATATGAAACACTAGGAGAAGAAGAAAATGACCAGAAATCTTCAGTGCTATTGCCAACTTCACTGGCACCTCACGTTAAGCTATTTACATGCAACTGGTGCTTTTGATGCACAAATTCCCAGCTCCACTGTCATGAAATGTGCTTTTGGTTGTGGGTGACACGAAACTGTCTCTTTCAGAAGCAGTCAGCAGTACTTGGAAAGGCCAGGATATGCCTATTGGTGGCCATAGCCGGTCCCATAGCACTAAAGTGGTTACCAGCCTCGGGCAATGCCCGGGTTGCCATCAGCCAGACAAGGGGAGTTTCCTTTCATCAGCACCACAATTTTAAGAGGTGGGTCCATTATCACCACCACCATTTACCGAGGAGGAAACTGAGCTCCAGGTTGCACACCTAAGGCGGTGAGTCCTGGCCACAAGAGTGGGTAGCGGACACTCAGAAGAAGCCTGCTCGGGTACCCAGCAGCTCTCTGCAGCCCCACTGACCTCAGGGAGGAACATTCAAGCAAAAATGAATCAGGTCTAAGGGCTGATCAGGCAGGAACCACCACCCCGAGGAAAACACTAGAAATGAAGATGCTACAGGAAACCATAATAAGCAGATGTGTACCATTTTCTGTGTTTTAATCATTTTTTATCTCCTTTGCCCTCCTGATAAATTTCCAATGATTACTCCCATAACAGCACAGGTAAGTAAGTTGATGACACCATCTTACTTTTAATATGGCCAAATGCTAGGTGAGGGTCTCAACACAGTCCTTTCAAATAGAAGGCATTAGAAAAGTTTGGTTCTTAACTTACTACTGAATGTAATGGACAGGAAGGGATATTTAAAAATTAAAAGGGGAGGTTTTAAGGAAAGATTGGGGGGGCAAATAGTAACAATTGATGGAAGAAATAAATTCAACTGAAATGGGGGAGGAAAATGGGCCTGGAGGGGAGCGAAAAGGCCCAACAATCACATTCTTTAGAAATGGCATCACAGGGGGAGGCGACCCAGGATGCTTCTGGCCATCTGTTCAGACAAGAAGCAGCGCACAGCAGTGGCAACATCACAGTCCTCTGGGCTCTGTGATCGCACTTTCAGCTTTGCAAATAGCGCCAAGATCAAGCTCTGCCCTGCATGTTATACCCAGTTACAGAAAGTCCTGCACCAGGCTTCTAAGAGTAAGAGCAAAAGGATTTTCTCACCCACCCTTTTCTGCATTAATTAACTGCCCCCCCCGCCCTCCCCTCAAAAACAACTTTCAGCAGTCACTTAATCTGTTTTTTTTTTTTTTTTGGCATGAGCATTCCACTCTTTATAGATGCATCTTTGCATACATCACCAACTGAGTCCGTGAACAAAGGCATGGGGTGTTGTGGGGGGGGGATGCCTGAACATCTAAGACTCAGTCATCCATCAAGCTCATGAGAAGTAACACGTGCCAGGAAAAGAAAGCTTGCAGGGACAGCGGTTCTTTTAGGTCTTGGATCTCTCTGGGAACCCGAGATAAGCCGTCAATCTCCTCCCCAGAAAAATGTGCTTACACATACACCCAAAATGCTGCCCTCATATATTCGCAAAATGCTGCCAGTCCGGCAAGTCCAGTTTCGGGATGCCTGCTCCCAGCTCCCCGCCCAGGGGAAGAGGCACCAGGTAGAGAGCACAGCTCCTGGGGGAAGGGCTGATTTCACCAGCGGTGTGGTCAAGGTCTCAGACCCACCCAAGAGAGGGGCACCAAAGCCACTTCTAACCTGCCCGGGGAGGGCAGAAGATGACAATGATGGACTGAGGACCTGCTTTGACCCCATGCAGGTGGGGAGGGTGGGCATGGCCAAAAGAAGCCTCTCCCCACCCCCAAAGGCACAGGCTGTCCTGACAAAGAGCAGGGCACGCTCTCATTAGATCTGCTTTGTAGGAAGACCTTTGGGGCTGCAGAGAAAGTGGATAGCAGGAAGAGGGACTGGAGGGGTGGGCAGGAAACGAGGCCTGAAGAGCGCTGGGCCAGAGAAGCAGTGAGAGGGACCAGATCCCTGAGCCGCTGTGAAGCCATTCACCAGGCCCTAGAGCAAGGCGAGGTACACAGCAGCATCTCAGGTGTACTATGGAAGAGTGTCGGGAACATGAGCGGTTGTCTGGAACCATTTCTACATACTTCATGACCCTGATAGCTTCCTTTCCAAGAGCCATCATGAGGCACTGAGTTGAGGTCTTCTGCAGTGTATCTGCTCAAATGCATACCTGTTCAAGGGATAACTCATCAAGGGTATAAAGGGATCTGTAACACCAGCTCCAGAGACACCGCTCCCCCCCCCCCAAGGAGGCAGAAGCGGGGTCTGTTGCCTTTCTCACCACATCCCCAGCAGGGCCTGACACACTGACACACAGCTGCATGAACAAATGAATGAGTGAGGTGGTCCAGGTGCGACCAGGCTGGCCTCAGGATATCTTGTAACACTGCCAGCTGCCCCCCAAAGATTAGGCACTGGTGCAGGGACTCTGTCACTTTGCTTAATATGGAACCACAAGAATTGTTAGAAACACATCCTTAGGGCAGGACTGAGGGCAACAACACTCGAGAGAGCAGCCTCATGGAGTGGCTGAACAGTAAGCTCCAAAGTCTTCACGACTGGAAAGATGCTCACAGTCTCCCTCCTGAAGGAGCACAGCAAGTACACTGCATGACAACAGTACGGGGACCGAAGCCAGAGCATGTCACCACAGGCGCACCAACTACAGTTCTTCCTCCCATACCCCTCCGCTCTGGCTGAACTTCTGCATCTATTCATGGCCTCACTAAGCCTCTCAAGTACTAACACTGAAATACGTGTGCAGGCCCCGAACCGGCGAAGGCTAGCCTAGCGCTCGGTGACCTGGGCCGTGCCCCTCCAGGAGGACTGTGCACGTGGGTTACAGACAGTTCCCTGGGAGGACCCAGGCCAGGCCCCTCCAAAAATTTCTCCCATCTTTAAAACCCCTCTGGCCCTGCAGAGACGCCTATGACTGTGCCCTGGTCTCCCCCCTCTGTTGATGCTACCTGAAGTCCTGGACCAGAGGTCTGGCTGGGTAGAACTCTGGGTTGTTAAAAGCATAACACTCAACTGTCTCCAAAACAGAAAGCAACACTTAAAACAACTAACCTGCTATTTTTGTGAAATACACTTGTTCTGTCAAATTTGTCAATGCACATCCCCAAGACCAAGCCCCTTGGAGCCTGAGCCATCTGAGCAGAGTTCAGTACTGTCATGGAAAAGCACCCACAGGTTAATGGGAACTGCTTAATTACCCGTGCAGAACTGTTTGGGCCCTTGTATGAAGGGCACACTCTATCAGGGCTCTACTGTGAGTTCTTTCACTGAAGCAAATCTCATGTGACAGGTTCTGCTTCAGGATGGCAGAAGGGACATGAGAGAAGTAAAGACCAAAGGGTCCACCTGCCTAGCTTTTGGACATTATGGCCAGGCAATCCAACTGCAGAGAATGAGACTGTGAGAACAATGGCCTTTATCTTTGTATCCTCCAAAAATCCAGCACAGTACTCTAAATCCAGAAATGATCTTAACTAATCTTCTGGCTCCCAGCGTCCACAGCCCCCTTTCCCTGGAGAGGCTACCTCACCACAAGCCCAGGCTACTCTGCTCTCAAAATTCTGCTCTGCTCTGAATCTCCACTGAAGGACAAGTGTCTTCAGGTGCCCCCACTAGACTTTGCATACCACAAAGTCAAGGATCACAGAGGTCTTGCCCTTTCCCCTCTCCCACTACCTAGCACAGGCCCTGACCCCACAGCAGGAGTGAACTAGGCTCAAACAGTTGGAAAGATGGCATGATAGAGAGATGGATGGATGGAGGGAGAGAAGAAGTGGTGGACTGATAGAAGGATGGACAAAGAAAAGAATACATGAAAGGGTGAATAAAAGAAGGGAGGAATGAACTGAAGGATGGACAAAGGGATGGGTGGAGGGATAGATAGGTAAAAGGCTAGATCAGGGGGTGGGTCAACAGAAGGATGGAAAGAAAAATGGATGGACGGATAGATGGATAGATGAACAAGGGATGAACAGAAGGATGGACAAAAGAATGGCGGGAGAAAGGGAGGGAGGGACAGATGGATGGGGGGGCAGGTGGACAGATGAAAAACCCATCTAGATAGGCCAGTGGGGAGGAAGCCTCTTGAAAAGGAGGAAGTGAATGTTATGAGTTAAGAGAGAACTGCCTCCTCCCATTGGGTCTCTCCTGTAAGGCAGAATTCCCAAATCAGGTCCCTCAGGATTCATAGGCAAACACATTCCAGGCAGGCTCAGAGGGCCGGAGGGCAGCCTGCTTCCTTCATATCTCAGTCATGCTTTCTTTCTGTAGATAACTTTCCTGAGATACTGAAAGGTAACAAAAGAAGGGGCCGAACTCAATAGTAACCATATAGCAACCACGGAGAAGTTGCCCCAAAACTTGCTAGTGATTGGACTTTCAGCAGGGCCACTTTGCAAAAGGGTGGGTCATTTTGGGGTGCCACAGAGAGAGACTTTCCTGCACTGTCCATTGTGGCAGCCAGGTGCCACATGTGGCTATTTACAGTTAAATTCATTAAAATGAAGTCCAACGGGTCCTGGCTGGTTTGGCTCAGCAGTTAAGAGCATTGGCCCGCGGACCAATGAGTCACAGGTTTGATTCCGATCAAGGGCTCGTACCTCGGTTGCAGTTCATCCCCAGCCCTGGTCTGGGTTGTGCAGGAGGCAACCAGTCAGTGTGTCTCTTTCACATTGATGTTTCTCTCTCTCTCTCCCTTTCTCTCCCTCCCACTCTATCTGAAGATAAATAGAAAAATATCTTTGGGTGAGGATTAAAAAAAAAAGAAGAAGAAGCCTAGTGGAAAGTCCATTCTGAAGCTGCACTGACCACTGTTCAAGTACCCGAGAGACATGTGGCCAGTGGCTGCCGGACTGAAGAGAGCAGGCACTGAACAATGTCACCATCACAGACCACCCTACAGGACAGCACTGCTATGGAAATCAAAGGGCAGTGAGATCTCAGGGGAAGGAGAGTGGGTGAAACAGGGGAGTCGAGGGAGGCAGCAAACAACAGTTCACTGAAATATTTTCTCCAAGCAACATAATTTTAAAGTTCAAAATCTCCAAATACATTGGCATCTTTCAGTTCACAAACCGCACTAGCAGAGTGGTTCTCAACCGGGAGCCCTTTTGCCTCCTGAGGACACTTCGCAGTGTCTGAAGACATTATGGTTGTCACAATTGCTGAGGGGAGGTGCTCCTGGCATCTAGTATAGGTGGAGACCATGGATACTGCTCAACATCCTCCAGTGCACAAGACAGACCCCTCCACAGGGAATTCCCCTGCCTCAAATGGCAATAGTACCACCTATGAAAATGACCTAAAATATGTACAAACTTCATAGATAAAGAGGCGTATCACAGTACTATGTGCAATAACAAGAAAAAGGAAACATGCCAAGTGGCCGACAATAAGGATAGGATCTAGTAAAGTACAGCATACCAACAATCATTCGGTAGTTATCCACTGAGCACCTACTACATGCCAGGCTCTGCTCAGGCACTACACTGAGTTCCCGTCCTTGGAAGGCCTACCTGGGGTCATTTTTAAAGTGTACTTAATAACTTATAAGTGCTTTGGTTACTGGTCACAGAGAAAGGGTGACTCTAAAATTACTTGCTTTATGATCAAGTTTGGGTTCCCTTGTTTACAAAAACAAAAAAGACTACAGAAGACACCCAACAGAGCAGTAATTGTAGGTAGAGGGCTAGATGAAACTGTTTATTTAAAATAAGTCTTAAAAGGAGTTTACCCAGAATCCAACATGATCTCTTCTCTTCTCCTCTTCCTGTGAGCCTCAAGGACAAATGTGGTCATCACTGAATACTTCCTGGGTTTCTGCTTCTCTCTGCCTCAGAGAAGGGCAAGCTAGGCAGTAAGAGCTAGAAGCACGTGACTCCAAGGCACCAGGGGCCATCTCGGCCTACTGACATGTTCAGTCTGGCCTGTAGTGCTGGCCCTCAGAATGTTCTACCAAAACTCCAACAGGCTGCCAACATTTAAACTCAGATTACAAACACCTGGATTTCTAACTCTCCTGAAAATCGGAAGAGCTAGAACACAGGGATTATAGTCCCCCAAGACAGAAACTGGCTAAAGCTGATCAGGGCCCCTCACTAGCTTGCCACCTCTGACATCTGGCCATTTGTTGGGGGCCCAGCCCTGGTGGGCATTTGAGTCTGTAATCACCATGCCTAGGTGAGGCACAGAGGTGGGAAAATCCTTCCTCGGATGGCCCAGAAAACAGAAGGCATGTAAGGGAGCTCCTGCCAAGCAGAGGCAGGCACGAAGCTTGGTACAAATGATGCTCGCGGTCTCAGGCATGTAATCTTGGCTAAGGATGAGAGAGTTTGGGGACCCCACGGTAGGAGAAACACTATGAAAACTGTCAAGTGCTACTCATTTGTTTAACAATTCACTGCAGGAAAGCTATTTGAGATGGTAGGTGCCAGGAGTTAACCTCAAGGAATTCAGCTCGGCCAGGGAGCAAATAAACAACAAATGCCCACTACTCAATAAATTCCCTGAATGGTAGGGGCACAGAGAACTGTGGAGCTCAGAGGAGGAAGCAATTCAACATGAATATATATTATTTTTATGGTGAGCAAAATATCAAACCCATAGCCCCATCTCATGCTCCAAAACAATGGCATTTGGAGCTATTTGACCTTTTGTTGTTGTTGTAGTTGTTGTTGTTAATCCTCACCCGAGGATATTTTTTCCATTGATTTTTTAGATAGAGTGGAAGGGAGGGAGGGAGGAAGGGAAGAGAGAGGGAAACACTGATGTGTCCACGTAGATTGGTTGCCTCCCACATGGCCCTGAGGCCAAGGATTGAATCTACAACCCAGGTACGTGCCCTTGACCAGGAATCAAACCCGTGACCCTTGGGTCTGCAGGCCAAGACTCTAACCGCTGAACCAAACCAGTCCGGGCAAGCTTTTTGACCTTTCTTTCCACTTTACAAACTTCATATTTCTAGTTTCCAAGGTCAAGGCTTATCTGCCCAAGTTTCACGAAGGGGTTGAAACCACTGACAAATAGTCATCCATTACTGTGAACAAGATGGAGTCCCATAAAGAGAGTGGCTGTCCACCCTGGCTGTAGTGACAATCACCGGGGACATTTGGAATGGTCCAGGAAGTTGAATTTAACTGATTTGTGGTCCAGCAGGAGCAACAGTAGTCTTGTTCGTGTGTTTGTTTGCGGGCTTTCTGGCAACAGTACTTTTTAAATGCTCTTCAGATTATTGTAACTTGAAGTCTAGGCTGATGCTCAAAAGTAAACAGTTATCTGTCTCCTGCACACATGGCACCTCCATGGGAAGGGAAGCTAACAGGTGAGTGGAGTCAGGAACCATATACTGGGAGCACATGACCAGCTATTTTAACCAGCCCCTGCTTTTCAAACTGAGAATTCCACTTTGAAAATTTCAAATTATCTGTAGAACTGTAATCAAATAATTACTGATTCACCCGCCCAGGGGTGAGTGATGGCACTGCTATTTGCCAAGTGCAGGGAACGCTCTGGGAAATGAGAGGACAAGCCCTGGACGCTCCGTTCTGGCTAGATGGGGAGAAAAGAAAAGTGCCACTGAACCCCATGGATGAAATACAGTTCGCGACGGTGTGCTTCCTTCCACGTGCTGCAGTGCAACACCTACCCTAGGGTCGGCTTCTCCTCTCCCAAGGGAGACAGGGGTCCTAAAACGGTAATTGATTTTTCAAATTGGCACAGGGAGCACGTGGGAATAAGCATGAAATGTAGGGCTGACTGGGAGGTCATTTGAAACAGGTTCGTTTGCCTTCTTTCTCGAAGGTTAATCATGATTCTGCATGTAAGTGAAATGATCCTATAACTACTGCCCAGGCAAAAATGCCCTTTGCCCTGACATGGAATTTCAGAAAACACATGCTTGTCTATGGGACTGAACCCCTGTGCGGTATATTTTATTTTCCCTTGCCACCCATCAAAATCTGTTCTTAGAAGTCCCTGTGTTGTTCCCAAAGTTTCTGTGCAAGGAAGTCATTTTAGACCAAGAGATGGGGAGGGAGTCCAGGTGGTGGGCTGGGGCAGAAGATCTACTCAGGGAATGGGGCAGGCCCACAGCTGGTAGAAATCCAGGTGCCAGAAAGGCCCACAGCCCACAGAAACCCAGGCACCAGAAAGACCCACAGCCCGCAGAAACCCAGGCACCAGAAAGACCTGCAGCCAATAGAAACCCAGGCGCCAGAAAGACCCACAGCCCGCAGAAACCCAGGCACCAGAAAGGCCCACAGCCCGCAGAAACCCAGGCGCCAGAAAGACCCGCAGCCAGTAGAAACCCAGGCGCCAGAAAGGCCCACAGCCCGCAGAAACCCAGGCACCAGAAAGGCCCACAGCCCGCAGAAACCCAGGCACCAGAAAGACCTGCAGCCAATAGAAACCCAGGCGCCAGAAAGACCTGCAGCCAATAGAAACCCAGGCGCCAAAAAGACCCACAGCCCGCAGAAACCCAGGCACCAGAAAGACCTGCAGCCAATAGAAACCCAGGCGCCAGAGAGACCCACAGCCCCCAGAAACCCAGGCACCAGAAAGACCTGCAGCCAATAGAAACCCAGGCGCCAGAAAGACCCACAGCCCGCAGAAACCCAGGCGCCAGAAAGGCCCACAGCCCGCAGAAACCCAGGCGCCAGAAAGACCTGCAGCCAATAGAAACCCAGGCGCCAGAAAGACCCACAGCCCGCAGAAACCCAGGCACCAGAAAGACCTGCAGCCAATAGAAACCCAGGCGCCAGAAAGACCCACAGTCTGCAGAAACCCAGGCACAAGAAAGGCCTGCAGCCAGTAGAAACCCAGGCGCCAGAAAGGCCCCACTGCAGTGATAAAGAATGCAGCGCCCTGGCCGGTTTGGCTCGGCAGTTAGATTGCTGGCCGGCACACCGAAGGGCCATGGGTTCTATTCCTGATCAAGGGCCATAGGTTCCATTCCTGATCAAGGGTACGTGCCTGGGTTACAGGTTCGATCCCCAGCCCATCAGGGAGGCAACTAATTAATGTGTCTCTCTCACATCAATGTTTCTCCCTCTCTCATCCTCCCTCTCTTCCTTCCAATCTAAAAAATAAAAAAGATGCTGCAGGACCTGCAGCCTTATCTGCGGGGTGTTTTCTCTTAAGAGATTCCTAGGAAGCAGAGAACCCTGAGGATCCCACCCTCTCCTGCCCCATGCCCAGCTTCTTGCCACATGAGAACTTCACTGGAAAGCTTCCCCCACCAGCCCCAGAATCATCCCACCCTCTCGGCCATCCTTTGGACGAAGGCTACGTGTAGTAGGGGAAAGAGGCTGATGGTATCTTTCTTCAGAGGGGAAAACCGCAACATTCCACATTCACATGATTGAAGCAATGTTTTGAGCCAGCACCAACAGTGCTCTCTCCATCAGAAGAAGCCAAAAAGAAATACGTGCACAGCTCACCGTCCCACGTGAATACCACAGGGCCCTTCCCAAGGGCACAGAAGAAACGAGAGGACAAAATGTCACGTCCTAAGAGGCCTGCCAACGTGACAAGTCTTGGTGGTGTTTCAGGGAGGCCAGGCCATCGTATAATGCAAGCATGCCCGCTGCACATTTCACAAACGCTCTGCACACAACTTTCTGGGGAAGGGGAAGCAGAGTGCTGCTGCCAGCTGCTTCTCTATGGACCTGCTGGATTCTCTATTCCAATGCCCATTCAGTTCGATCATCAGTCACCTTAATGAAACCATTCTTTGCCATGCAGTTTTTTGTTTTGGGGTACAGGAGGGGCTTATCAGAACACCCTGGGTAGCTTAAAAGTAAGGGGCTGCATTTTGGGTTTTTTTTGTTCATTTGTTTTTTAAGAAAGTTTTCCGGGCGTTTTGTAGGAAACCCCAAGAATCCCTGGTCCAGATCAGTGGTTCTTAGGCCTGGTTGCTAATCAAACCCACCAGGAGAACATTTTAAAAATGGACACCAGTTGCAAATCATATATCTGATCAGGGTCCAGTAACCGGAATACATAAGCTCCGAAAACTCAACAAAGAAGACCAACAAACCAAAGTAAAAATGGGCAAAGGACTTGAATAGATATTTCTCCAAGATATGCAAGTGGCCACCAAGCACACAAGAAGATGCCATCGTTACACATCAAAACCATAATGAAATACCACTTTACACCCAAGAGGATGGCCATTTTTTTAAAGCAAGCAAACAACCAAAACCCCAGAAAATAACAAGTGCTTCCTATGTTATAATGCAATGGTTCAGCCATGAAAAGGAATGAACCTGGATCCATGCTACAACAGGGATGAACCCAGAAAACATTATGCTAGACTCAAAAGACCACATATTCTATGATTCTATTTGTAGGAAATGTCCAGAGTTAGCAAACCATAGAGACAGAGAACAGTCTGGTAGTTGCCAGGCCTGGGGAGGAGGGAGCAATGGGGAGTGACTGCTTAATGGGTACAAGGTTTTCTTTTCTTTTCAGTGGTGAAACTATTTTGGAACTAGATAGAGGTGCTGGTTGCACAATACTGTGAATGTACTAAATGACCCTGAATTAACCATTTCATTTGGTTAGTGGTAAATTTTATGTTATTGAATTTCATCTGAATCTTTCTAAGGTGGGCAGGTGAATATTAGGGAGCTTCCTGGGCCCTACTGATCAGAATCTCCTAGGGTGTGTGTGTGTGTGTGTGTGTGTGTGTCCATGCAAATGCAAATATATGAATATATATATCTCCCCAGGTGAATCTTACACGCATCTAGGATTGAAGAGCATGCAATTTGAAAATGATATAAAAATGAGAGTACTTCTGTGGCTGAGACCTCAGAAGCTTACCTGAGGCAACACTCACCACGGGTATGGAGGGTAAAGAGTATGGCATGCTGCCCCGTCCTCTCTCTGAAAAATATATGCATTTTAAAACAACAGAAATGGATATTTAACGTTCAGGAAAATGAAGGGAATCGCAGCTAGGAAGCCCTCAAGTGCAATCTAACTAGGACGATATATGAATTCAAAACCATGCCCCCAGAACAACGGAAGAACAACGGAAGGACTCACAGTTTGGTCCACAGAGATGAGCACAGAACAAACCGCAGTGGTGTCCTCAATAGTAACGAACCATACTGTGCTCCTTACAAACACCACAGAAGGGCAAATGTTACCAGACTCTTATTTGAAACAACAAGGACCAAAGGGGTAGGTGAAGCTGCAGCTGGGGCCAGCTCAACGGAAAAAAAAAGAATAACTGAACTATGAGCTGGCTAACAACCTGTGGTTAGAGATGTCATCGGGCAGAAAGGACCTGGCCACCTGACTGCCAATGGCCAACATTCAGTCTGTGATTCTTGTGGAAACGTGATGAGCAAGACCGACCTTGAAACAGAAATGATGCCTGTGGCTTCAAACCTATGATGTTCCATTTCTGTCACTGGAGGTAGTTCCCGTAAGTGTTTCAGAACTCTGGTTTTACTCATATTGATCAGAGATGGTGATCTCTTGTTTCATTCAACAAATCCACTGTACATGGTCTTCATCTGCTCCTTTATAAACCAACTGTACTACAATTGACACTCTTTCTCCTGCACTTTACTTTTCTGGTTTGTGGAGAGTTCTGACTTTTGTTCTAACTTTCCAATAAATGTAAGACTTAATTCAAAAGAATGGTGGCCTACGTACCTGGGTTGCAGGTTCAATCCCGGCCCCAGTCAGGGTGGTATAAGAGGCAACCAATCCATGTCTCTCTCTCACATTGATGTTTCTCTCTCTCTCTCTCTTTCCCTCCCTCCTTTCCTCTCTCTCTTAAAAAAAATCAAAGGAGCCCTGGCTGGTTTGGCTCAGCGGTTAGAGCGTCAGCCAGAGGACCAATAAGTCATGGGTTTGATTCTGGTCAAAGGCACATACCTTGGTTGCTGTTTGTCCCCGGCCCTGGTCAGGTCGTGCAGGAGGCATCCAGTCGATGTGGCTCTATTACATCTCTCTCTCTCTCTCTCTCTCTCTCTCTCTCTCTCTCTCTCTCTCTCCCCCCCCCCCTCTATCTAATGATAAAGAGAAAAGTATCCTCGGGTGAGAAAGGGGAAAAAAAAAAAAAACAAAAAAAAAATCAATGGAAAAATATCTTGCAGTAAAAATTAAGAACAACAAAAATAGAATAGTGGCCACACTTCTTTACCTTTACTTTCACGAAACAGAAAAAGAACTTCAATTTCTTCGAAACCCATTAATTAATACAAAATGAGAACTTGAATGTAGGACTGCTTTTTTGGTGAGGGGGAAAAAAAAAACCCAACCACTTCTTAACACCTCCTAGCTTCACAAACATTACCAGCCAACTTCTTCCCCAAACCAATTCCAGTAACTCATATGCTTGAGGTACCATTATGTCATTGGTTTGCTTCACGGAAAATTTCCCAATTTTCATTTATTTTAGTACCTTGGAACATGCCAGGGCACCTTCTTTAACTCCAGGTGGAGAGGTAAAGCAATCAAACACCACTGAAACGCCCAAGAGCACAGGAAAGAAAGACAAGACATAGAGGCATCGTGTTGCTTCTCTTACACAATCAATGATCTGTCCACCGACACTGACTACCTCCTGTGGAGTCCAAGTTTAGCCCTTGCTCCAACCCCACCACCTGGCTGGAATTAATCCACAAGGTTCTATAACTCCAAAAATGACCAAGGTAGCATCTGCCTGCAAAGTGCCACGCTAGCCTATTATTTTCAATGGTGCAAAAAGGGATGACATCCACTCTACCCAATGAAAGTGTGGCTACTAACCACTCCAAACAGGTGAAAGAACAGTGATATGTCTCTCTATTTTACATAACAAGATAATAATGCGCCCATCTGAAGGAAATGCAGACTTTGGAGTCCAAATATTTACTGAGCTGGCACTAGATTTAGTACTAAGTTGTTGACAATGACTAAGGAAAAACAAGTATTTTACTCATTACATGTTTATATAAAACTGTATAGTGATCCATATTTTTAAAGGAGCTGGGTGATAAATGGCATAAGAAAAATAATTCTCTCTATTAATAATTTGAAAGGCATGATAAGTACATGAGTTCGTCTTTAAAAATTAAAAGTATGTCTAAAGCCCCAAGATAGAGCTGAGGGTTGGGAGTTGCTCCAACAGGAATTATTGGTTCTGGCCACCACGGTCGCACTTAAAATGCAAATGCTGCTCTGTTCTTCTCCCCTGAGTACATGTGAACTCAAGAAGCTATTTTTGGTAATCCTTGACATTTTTGTCAATATGCCATCTGCATGGTGACATTTTGGAGGTTTATGATATTGGAGGGGGTAGGGTTTGATTTCTGGTGTCTTGGTTTTTAATAGTGAGATTAACGAGATGACAGTTTGGGATTGACCTGAGCCACACCAAGCACAGACTGATCTATCTGAGATGCCTTCCGAAGCATACAAAATGGTGTCACAGCGCTTCTGAAGAAAACTCACAATGTGACAAAACTCTGCAGAGTTAGTTGGCCACCGTGTGCTGGAACCGTATAGGTTTAGATCGCAAACCACCCAACCATTAGAAAGCAACCGCCCACCACTTTTCCTTTAAATAATAATAAAAAACATCAGTTTGTAAACACAAAAACTGATAACATTCTATGGGCATTCTCAAAGCATATCTAAAGCTTCTCTAAAGACATACTCTTAAGGTACACAGCTTGGCTGCTAAAAGAACAAGAACGAAATACAGCCGCCACACATTCCCTGTTCCACGAAATTCCTATACCTGATTCTCCCAGCAACCAAAATTCTTTGTAGCATTAAACACTACCTTTGTAACTGCATTTTTTCCAGCTTTCTTGAGATGCAATTATACAGTGGACATATACCATTGTGAGGGTTTAAGGGATACAATGTGTTGACTTAGCTAATAGCAGCATCATATCACATACTTATCATTTCATTTTTTGCAGTGAGAACACTTAAGATCTACTCTCTTAGCAACTTTCAAATATACAATACATTACCAATAATCCCAGTTAGATCCCAGAACCAACTATATTTTTAATGAAACTTTTTCTAAAACTGGTTCTTTTCCTGCCTTAGCATATACAGCACTCTTAATTTGCCTGTTATTTAAGTGATCTAACTTCCCCTGGCTGTCTTATGACAAGTGCAACATCCTTTTGGGGGGAATGGGGGCGAGAAATTCCACTGCAGGTTCCTTGACTAAAAAGGTCTCCATCTGGCTCTTAGGATTCTGAGCCCCTTCTCGATAGTTGCTTAGACTTACCTCTGGGATCTTCTTATCTGCACCCCTCCCCCATCCATTCCCCACCCCCACTGGCCAATGGTTACCTTGGTTAGACCCCATATTCTCCTAAGATCTGGGGGTCAGCAAATGTTTTGCGGAAAGGGCCAGAGAATAAATATTTTCAGCTTGCAAACACCCGTTGAACGACTCAACTTTGTCCTCAGAGGACAAAAGCAGCCACAGACAATAAATGCGTGAACAACTTTATTTACCGACACTGAAAATGGAGTTGACAGAACTGTCACAAAATACTATTCTTCTTCTGATTCTTATTCAACCAGTTCAAAATGGAAAACCCAGTGTTACCTTGCAGGTTGTATGTACATAAACAGATGGTGGACTGGATTCAGCCCATGGGCTACTACTATTTGAAAAACCCTGTCCCAAGATCCCCTAGGGCCAGCCATCACATTTGAGAAAGAGTTTTCATTCAATAAATATTGTTTCCACGAATGACGATACACATTGTCATTCTCGTTATACATGTAAAAAAAAATCTAGCCACGAAGCAATTCAGTGACTCGACAGTGGCATGGTGCAGGTAGGAAGAGCTGACTGCCCATCCCGACTTCAGGGCTGACCTGCCCCATCGCTGGGTTAACTATTTTATGTCGGTCTTTTGTTTCTGGGCACCTTCTCATCTCCTTGAGGAAAGGGCTAGGTGATCTCTATGGTTTGTTTTGCTCCATCACAACAGGCACACACATAGCATCTAGATTATTGTCTTTCCATGTGTTCGATTTTTGGCTTCCTGTCCCTAACTTTAGAAATGTGAAATATTTTATACTTCTTTCTCAAAGTAAGAAACCAAAATCTCAATTACGTTGATCTCATTCTTTGACCCTCAATTCATTTTTCTTAAAGGGTTCTGGCTGCTCCCTTGGGCAGAGTTCACACAGCTACCTCAGGCAGGATCACAAGGTGGTGTATCCCCTGCATTAAACCAAAATCAGAAGCACAAAACCAGATCCCTCCAACATGGGTGAACCTCAAAAACACGATGCTGAGTGAGAGAAGCTCGACACAAAAGGCCATGTATCATGTGATTCCATTTATGTGAAATGTCCAGAACGGGCAAATCCATAGAGACAGAGAGTAGACTGCTGGCTGCCAGGGGCTGGGGGGTGGGGAGTGACTGCTCATGGGTCACTTTTGGTGTGCAGAAAAATTTTGGTGTGAAGAAAAATTTTTGGAACTAGACAGAGGAGGTGGTTGCAAAACATTGCGACTGTACTAAATGTCACAGAATTGTTCGCTAAAAATTGGCCATTTTGTAAATTTTACCCCAATAAAAATACATTTTTTAAAAGAATGGTGGTAGATCTGTGTCTTCCTTCTTCTTGTTTTTTAAAACTGGCATATAATTGACATATAACCCTGTATTCATTTCAGGTGTACAACATAATTTGATATATGCATATATTGCGAATTGATCACCACAATAAGGCAGTTAACATCCATCACCACACACAGATACAAAATTTTTTTTGTTGTGATGAGAACTTTTAAAATCTTTCTTAGCATCTTTCAAATATACACTACAGTACTGTTAACTATAGTCACATGCTGTAGCTCTCTATTCTGATGGTTGAAACAGAACCTAGACATGTTAAGTGAGAGTGGCAAGACAGCCCTGGCTGGTGTTGTCCAGTGGTTAGAGCGCTGGCCATGGATGGAAGGGTCACAGGTTCGATTCCTAGTCAAGGGCACATACCTGGGTTGCAGGTTCAGTCCCCAGCCCTGGTTGGGGCACGTGAGGGAGGCAACCCATCAATGTCAATGTGTCTCTCACATCGATGTTTCTCTCTCTCTCCCCCCTCTCTTCCCACTCCATTCCACTTGCTCTAAAACTCAATGGAAAAAATATCCTCGGGTGAGGATTAAAGAAAATGGCAAGACACAGGAAAAACAATTGATAGTGCAATACCATTCACGTAAAATCCCCAAACAAAATTAACCCCTTATCTGATGTATCATCGGCTCTCCCTTACAGTGGGTTCCCTTTCCATTTTGATGCTTCTGTTGCTGTGCGGAAGCTTTTTAGTTTGATATAGTCCTATGTATTCATTTTTTCCTTTGCTTCTCTTGCCTTAGGCGTTGTATCAGAGAAAGTTCTGCTGCATGTGATGTCTCAAATTTCGTTGCCTACATTTTCTTCTAGGATTTTTATGGATTCACGAGTCACATTTAAGTCTTTTATCCATTTTGAGTTTATTCTTGTGTATAAACAGAGGTGTAGAGAAGGGGCTAGGAGGAGAAAGCAAGCTGCACGTGGTGCCGTTCTCACATGGCGAGGATGCTTCAGTGGGTCTCTGTGTGACAGAAACAATACCCTGGTCCCTGTGGGCCTGAGCATTTTATTTTATTTTATTTTATTTTTATCCTCACCCGAGGACATTTTTCCATTTTTTGTTCAGATAGAGTGGGAGGGAGAGAGAGGAAGAGAGAGAGAGAGAGAGAGAGAGAGAGAGAGAGAGAGAAACATCAACGTGAAAGGGACACATCGAGTAGCTGCCACCCGCACAACCAACCAGGGCCGGGGACTAACTGCAACCGAGGTACGCGCCCTTAGCGGGAACCAAACCCGGGTCTCTCTGGACCACAGGACAACGCTCTAACCGTTGAGCCAAATCGGCCAGGGCATGGGCCTGAGCATTTTAAAAGGCACCCACAGCCCTGGTTATGGGCCCAATCCCCAGTGCGGGGCATGCAGGAGGCGGCCAATTGATGTTCTCTCTCATCGATGTTTCCATCTCTCTCTCCCTCTCCCTTCCTCTCTCAAATCAATAAAGAAAAAAAAATTAAAAATAAAGGACACCCACAGTTCCACACACTTCTGTGCATCAGAGCGCAGCACCAACTGAGGATTGAGAGCCGGCTCAGCAGGAGACAGCACAGCTGGTGGCAAAAACAAACTCAATCAAAGCAGCAATTTGGTCACCAGGATGCTGAACGATTCATTTTTACTAAGCTTTTCCCTGCTTTGGCTTCATTAATTGGTTATCAGTCACATGAAGTGCATTAAACTTCAGAAATGGGTACAATAGGCTTCATAAGAGCTTCCTATCAGGACAGCTTTACTCCCTCTTTTAAAAAGTTAATTTTCTTGCCCTGGCCGGTTTGGCTCAGCGGGTAGAGCATCGGCCTACGGTCCGGAGAGACCCGGGTTCGGTACCCGCTAAGGACACGTGCCTCAGTTGCAGTTTGTCCCCGACCTTGGTTGGTCGTGCGGGTGGCAACCACTCGATGTGTCCCTTTCACGTGGATGTTTCTCTCTCTCTCCCTCCCTCCCACTCTATCTAAACAAAGTATGGAAAAAATGTCCTCTGATGAGGATAAAATAAATAAATAAAAAGTTAATTTTCTCTTAGAAGTGGGCCAGTATGCACAAAGGATATTTGGGAACAGAAGAAAAGTGGAGGGAGGGTGTGAACGTGAGCACCGCAGCCAGACCGTCACTGAGCCGGTCTCTGCCTGGCAGGCCCCATCGTGGACATGACGGCCTGGCAGGCTGGCTGGACATGACCCCAACCTGCTCTATGACCTCCAAGCAAGGTCTGCCAGTCATCCTGGGCCAGGAAGCCCATAACCCCCCATCCCCAAATTCCAAACCCTCACGGGCTTCCCTCAAATATGCCTACCTGTCCCAATGGAACTGCCACTTCCAAAAATCACCGAAGACCCAGGAAAAAGAGGACAAGAGAAATTTTTCAAAAAAGACAGGATGAGCAATTCTCATGCAGTATTCAATAAAAGCTGTTTGTTACCATTTTGAAATGGATATTTTCAGTGACAAATTAAAAATACCCATCTTTAATTGTATTGCCAGTGTAAGTAAGGCTCAAGTTAGGGAATAGAAACTTACCAGAGAAATTTACACACAACTGACATAGAGTTAGATGAAGGAAAGGGGGGGGCTTCTTAAATTCACACCATGTATAATACCACCCTGTTCACCTACCCCGGTTTTCTTCGTTTCATTTTTTGCAAAGTTCATATATTCACCTGGTTCAAAAAAGGAAAAAGGATAGAAAACCTATTGCCCACCCCTGGCCTCATCTTCATCATTCCCACCACCATCTCCCCCAAACAGGTACACAAACAAATTTGAATACAGACACTCTTAAGGCATGCACACTGCGCTCCTTCTGCACCTGCACATGCCGTGGGCTTCCTCATCTGTCCTCCAGACCAGCGGCTTTCCAACCTGGCTGCAATGTGGTGTGCTACACTCGAACCATGCAAGCTGCCTGGTACCTGGGGCTGCTGGTATGTGGGACCCAGGCTCTGCACACAGCTCCCTCGCTCATAGACCTCACCACACCCCACAATGACCCCGGTTTCTATGGGAAGAAAGCGAAACTCCAAGAGTTTAAAAGGTGGCCCAGTTAGATAAATGACAGCCATAACCCTAAGGCAGGTCTGTCCAGCTGGTCCACAGAACAAGGGCACCTTCTCCTTGGGAAATAAACCAATGATCTTCTTTGCCCAATTTGCAGAGGAAAATTAATAAACTCATAAAGTCTCTCAATTTTAAGATTTCCAACTCCAATTCTGTTAAACACCAGCACCTCCTATACCAATTTTCCACTAGCCCTGGCACAAAGTGATTGTGACTCTTGGCTACACACTGTAATCCCCGGGAGAGCTGAAAACACGGGGCTGCCTGGGCCCCATGTGCAGAGGGCGCCAAGATGCCTGAGGTCCCCCCGCCAGGTAGACTATGTACCGCCCCAGTGGAGAGGCCCACTCCTGGTCATCAAGGAGCCGAAGCCAACAGCACAGGAACGGAGCAGACAACAGCTGATCATGGCCAGCCCAGACCTCGTTTTTTCCATAGAGTACACGAGGTCATGTTTATATTTTGACATTGTAAACATATGAATGGTCATTTTTCTGTGAGTAAAACAGTTGGGAGTTGACATCATGGAATCCAAGACATGGCTATTTCCTGTATTCTGCAGGGAACGCCTCAACAGGGAGGGCACCTCAGGGCGGCTGTAGCCACACAGTGGAACAGTATTTGGCAATGAAGAGAAATAGAGCACGATCCGGGCTGCGATGCAGATAAACCTCAAAAATATTATGCTTAGTGAGATAAGCCAGACACAAGGCCACAGACTGCATGACTCCATTTATACGAAATATCCAGAAGAGGCAAATCTAGAGAGGCATAAAACAGAGAAGGGTTGCCAAGAGCTGATGGAGATGGACAGGTACTGATCATGAGTACAGGGTTTCTTTGGGGGATGATAGAAATATTCTGGAATTAGATAGTAGCGATGGTTGCACAACCTTGGGAATATACTAAAAACCACTAAATTGAGTACTTTAAAATGGTGTGTTTTGTGATATCTGAATTATATCTCAATTGTTTTAAACGGGCATCATTTTCAGGGCAAAGCCAGTCCACCCACACACTCAGGGTTCCCCCACACTGGAGACAGACACCTTCCCACAAACAGAGCTCTGAGTGGCAGAAAGAATCCATCCCATGCAGTGGCTACCTGCGGTCCTGCCTGAGTTGCATGCGCCCTGGAAACATTCTTGCCTTGGCCATGCTCTGCCTCTGCCTCTGCCTCTGCCTCCTGCTGGCACTGAGGCTGGTGCATGGGAGTCACCGGAAGGAAGACCTTGGGCCTGGCTCAAGACCCACCCAGCGAACTGCAGGCCTTGTCCGCTAGGGCTTGGCCCAGCCCGCTCCCTTCCTCCTTCCCTCTCCCCCTCAGATCCTTGAGCTTTAAGGAAATAAAAAGAGGACCCTCCAGCCCTGGCCGGTTTGGCTCAGCGGTTAGAGCGTTGGCCTGCGGTCCCGAGGGACCCGGGTTCGGTTCCCGCTAAGGGCATATACCTCGGTTGCAGTTTGTCCCTGGCCCTGGTCGGTCGTGTGGGTGGCAGCCACTCGATGTGTTCCTTTCATATCGATGTTTCTCTCTCTCTCTTTGTTCCTCTCTCTCCCTCCCACTCTACCTGAACAAAAGATGGAAAAATGTCCTCAGGTGAGGATAAAAAAAAAAAAAAAAGAGGACCCTCCAGATGGAAAACCCCAGAGACCCACAGCTCTATGGGCAGCCTTCAAGACAGCCCTGCCCTGTCCTTCTCAAGCGTCTGAGCAAAGGCAGACACGATCCTCCCACCACTCTTTGTCCGCAGAGGGGATCGGAATGTCTGGGGGCATCTCAGGCAGACTGATACCCCCCACACACACTCAGAAGGCCAGGACGGCTCTCTAGGTTGCTGCAGAACACTGGAGTCTTCAGATTCATTTTCTGTTCTACCGTGTACGTGTACCCATTTAAACTGAGTAACTATCAATTGAGATTATTCTACAAATTAAAGAATATGCTCTGACTAAAATATATCCCCAACATTTCCTATGTTGGTATTACTATTTGTTATGGCATAGTAAATTCAGGGTTTTTCATATAAAAATGTTTAACATTCGTTCTTCATGGAAACACAGAAATCAGGCCTCTGTGGTCTTCCCCTCTATTCTGTAACAGCTCAGTAACTGTCAATCCACTTGAAACAAACCCACCTCCTAAACATGAATCATGTAACCAAGTAGACAGAAGTAGTTCAAGGTTTTCAACCAGGCCATATTGCCCCACCCTATCTGAAGACACTTTTGGTTGTCGTGACTTGGAGGGGTGTGCTGCTGGCATTGATGAACAGAGACCACGGATGCTGTTAAACATCCGAATATACACAGAATGACCCCACAACGAAGAAATACCCAGCCCCAAATGTCAACAGTGCCAAGGCTGAGAGCCCTGACCTGCCCAGTCTGGATACCTTTTAGGATCCTGTCCATCATCAACACAGTAAGGTGAGCAACTCAACACACTTCTCTATGTACCCAAGTCACTGAACACACACAACCAACAGTAGCAGCCAAAACAGCCAAGGCTTATGAGTGGGGTTAATAGAAGCCTCCAGGTTGACCCCTGGGGAGTCTCAGCTCCTCCTAAGGTGTCAGCAAGATTCCGCTGGCCCCTCCTGGTTTCACCTGCCTTAATTCAAGCATCAGCTAAATACCGGGCAATTCTTGTTTCCTTCACAATTCCTCTGACATAATCCTTGCCTTTTCTAGGCTCCGTGCCCCAGATCTCTCTAGCTCAGGCCCATCACCATCTGTGAAAACCGCTGATGGTTTCCAACTGGCCTCTTCTCTAGGAAATCCACCCCGCCCACCGTCCTGTATTTGGCAAACTCATCAGATCCGACTTGGTGCCTAATGTGAGCAAGACTCCAGGCTCGGTCCACAAGAAATAAGGACCCTTTGGGGTGCTGTGAGGGGCCTGGGAGAAAGAGGGAATCAAATGCTTAGTATGATACCACCTAAGTACACAATAAATGTCAGCGACTAGGGTTGTTATCAAAGACACCAAGCTGACCACATGCTTCCACGCTCACTGAGAAGACACACATGCAGTGCATTAGTGTTCTACTGCTGCTGTGACAAACTGCCACAAACCAAGTGGTTTAAACAGCACAAATGCATCATCTCACTGCTCTACAGGTCTGAAGTGCAGTCAGTTTTACTCAGCTCAGATGAAGGTGTCTGCAGGGCTGTACTCTATTTATTGGCTCTAAGGAAAAATCTAGGTCCTGGCCTCTTCCAGCTTCTAGAGGCTGCCTGCCTGCCTTCCCGGCTCATGGCCACGTGACTCCCCACATCTGCTTCTCCTGTCACGTCTCCTCTTCTGACTCTGACCCTGCTATTTCCTTCTTGTAAAGACCCTTGTGATTACACTGGGCCCACTAGATAATCTTGGATAATCACTTCATCTCAAAATTCATAACTTAATCCCACCTACAAATGTTATTTGCCATAGATGGTAACTTATTAATACGTTTCAGAGTCTAGGACATGGACATCTTTGGGGGGGTTACTGTTCTACCTACCATAGGAAGGGGTTAAATATCAAACAGCAATGAATGCAAGATAAAAAATAACCAGTGGGTATAACATGGTGCAAGGGGCACAGACTTAGCCAAGGGAGGCCGGAACTCTGGAGTCGGACAGACGCTGCCCCTCATTGGCTATGAGAAGCAAGCTTACTAAATCACCCACCCTTGGCCTAGATTCATCACCTGTCCACCTATACTTGTGCAGCCTTTTGTGAGCTTTCAGAGTAAAAGCATCCACACAAATGCCTAGAGCACTTGGCACTTGGTAAGCACTCCACATATGTCCACAATAACCACAGACCCAAAGGATTCCAGCGGGGAGAAACCAGGAGGCAGCAACAGCATGGTGAGGCTTTAGGGGGAAGGGCACAAGTGCACGGTAAGCTCCATGGAGGCAGGGACCTGTCTGCTGGTGCTCATCATGGGAGTCCTGAACCCTGGAAGAGTACCTGAGACTGAAAAGCTTACAACAGTGAGTGGATCCATGGATGGAGAGACAGATGCATGGATGAATGGATGGATGGATGGAGCAGGGATTGGGAAATTATGTGGCATAGTGGAAAGAGCACTGGTTCCTGGTCAGAAGGCACAGCTCAAGTTCCTGTCCTTCCAAGTCCCGGAATAACTGAACTCAGTACAATTTAAAGGCAGCCAACATTAGCAAAAGTACCTGGGCTAGAAGCAGCTAACCAGGCTCACCAGGTGACCTTTAACACATCATTTGACCCAAGGGCTCCTGAAGTAGAACCTATCAGAGAAGGTGAAGCCCATTACTTCCACTTCCAAAATCAGAGTGAAAGGGAAGAAAAGGAAACTTAAGAGATTTCCAAACATCCGGGAGCTATTTTTGGAAATGAATGACTTTTCCATTCACTTAAAAAAAAAAAAAGGAAAGGAAAAAAAAGAAAGATACTAGACCAAGAATAGATCAAGAAGTGCTTGTTGATCATCTAAATGGAAGGACATTCTTGCAGGAGTCCACTCCTTATGTCCTTAAAATCAAGACCTCCCCCATGTTCCTACAAACACTACCTATAAATGAAAAATGGAGAAATCATGACTTGTTTATCAGAAAGTTTATATAATCCTAAAATAGACTCTCCGGGGTAAATATAGCAAACGTTCTATTCATTAATACTAAATAAGCGTTCCAAGAAGGTAGCAATCAATGATGTCACCTGGCTCTGTTCTGTGGGGCTCCAACCTGGCAAATTCCCAAACCATGGATTGTTTTCTCCATAAAGCAATAGCCTGTCCAAAGGACTTTTAATATACCACAAAATTTCTCCATGTGGCACAGGTCAAATCCATCTCGTGAACAAATGGGTCCCTAAAAGCTTTTCTTATGATATCATCTGGGCCTTCCACCCTCATCATGATCATTTACACTCTGTTTGAATCTCAAATGTGATGTGGTCCACCATTCTTCAGCTGCTCAAGGTTGGCATTTCCAGTAAGGTGCAATAAAAATTGAGCTAGACCCAACAGAACATGAAGTTTCACCCACTGAGTCCATCTATAGGACAACCCCTCAGGACGCACCCATATGTATTTATAACCGTCCAAGGCACTGGATTTTTGCAAAAGAGGCTAAAATGTTCTTCCCATATTTTCCACCTAAATGGTAAATACCTTTTCATAAAGTGGTCATTGAACTGAGTTAATATATGTAGAATACTACCTAAGACTCACCCACAGAAACTACCAGCCACAGAAATGGTGAGTTAACTCTATATGTTTTAAGAAAGTTTGGGGGAATGATTCCAAAAACTATGAAAATTATACTCCCAGTACTAATCTGCAGAGATAGTAAGCTGAAACCTAAGGTGGGTTGAGAATCAAAATAAAAGAATTGTTTGGAAAATACTGAGATGTTTACAGCCACATCTGTGAAGATGTTTCCTTCGGCTGGCAACCTCTCTGCTGTGACTTGAAAAAGAAAGCACAGCTACAGGAATTCAGCAGCACACCCTGAGCTAGTGATATCAAATGCTGTTAAACACAACAATAAACGGAGTGAATAGAAAACTCTAGAAGAGGCTGTTCACCACCTTTAGACTTCAGTTACTTTGCTTACAGAGTATATTTTATGCTATTACAGTTCGTGCTAAATTATATATGAACCGTTTTAAGTCAGCAACAATTTGCACCTAACCTACTCCATTGAAATGCCTCCAACATTTCCATTTCGTTTTCTTCAAAAACCTATTTATTTGCCTCTCTCCCGTCAGTTCTCTCTTTGGAAGCAGTTTGGGGAAAGTCCTCATTTCTTTTCTTTTTTTCATTTTTATTTTATTTTATTCTATTGTTCACAGTATTACAGATGTCCTCCAATCCCCCCCCCTTAACCCCCTCCTCCCAGTCCCTGCCCCACCCCAGGCCTTCACCACACTATTGTCTGTGTCCATTGGCTATGCATATATGTACGTAAGTTCTTTGGTTAATCTCTTCCCATCTCTCCCCCCCCCCTCTGAGATCTGTCAGTCTGTTCCATGCCTCTGGACCTGTTTTGTTCATCAGTTTATTAAGTTCATTAGATTCCACATATACGTGAGATCATGTGATGTTTGTCTTTCTCTGACTGGCTTATTTCACTCAGCATAATTGAACACCGTTTTCTGATCATATGAATCAAAGGCGACTCAAAGGGGGTTTTAACTGTCAGATGCATATGGAGAAAATGTGCTCCAACACAGTTTTTTCCATATAATAAAACAATTCCAACTTGAAAGGATAACCGGTCACCTATAAAAATCGGCAGGGTTCTGTTTTGAAAGAAGAAGAAGAATGACTATTACACCATTTACACCCTTCAGAGACTCCCCTTAAATGTTTGTGGCTTGCCGAACATTCCATACATATTTCGGGCAAGGTATTATGGGAGCTGAAGTGCAAGCTGTCCCCTGCTGAATTTTCACTCACTATAAAAACAATGTCTCATAAAAGTATACACATGTTTTTACTTTACCAAAAATGTAAAATATCCACTTTTGTTCACTCAAACGACACTTTGAGCATTAGAAACAAGACTTTTTAAAAATCTCTAACGTAAGTGATGTCTGCAAAGGGGGGGAATGTCATTGAGTAGCACAGATTTCTGGAAGGAGAGACACAGGAAATGTGGCCGAAATGCACTGAAAGGAGAATTCTACAAGCTGACTTCTGTAGGGTCTGCTCACCTATGTCCTGGGTCATATCATAAAAAGGGAAAATCGTATGTTTATACTTTTCATCATGAATCCCCACTCCAATGTAACCACAACTGTTTTATATTACCCTCATAAAATGAGCTTTAGCCTTTTCTAAGCAAAACGGTATTCTTAATTGGTTCATTTTCCAGTTGTTTGGGTTTTTAACACACACACAGAATAAAAGGGCACCACATTCCAAGCAGTTCTAGCAATTCCAGAACCATCCAAGGCTTGATCAAACAGCTGTGGCTCTGGCCTCTGGTTAAAATTATAATATGATCTCACCTGATTTTCAAAATAACTAAGCATCCTTTGAACCCATATAACTGTGCTAGGATTATCTAAGTTTCTGAGTCCAGAGTTTGCAATGTTCAGAGAGAATGTTAGGGAACCGAAATGCTTTTGCTTTGTTTTGTTTTTCCCTATCTGAGCCCAGAAAAATCTTCAAACAACAATTCAGCAGCTTCCCTCCTCCCGAGTTTATTTTCAAACACCAGTGCCATGCAGCGCTGCCTTTCCTGTGCAGGTAGGAGGAAGCAGGAGCAATGTCACCACACTTGGCCTTTTCAAGTCTAAAAATCACTGGGAAGCCTAGAGTATTTCCTTTCTGGCACTCAGGCCACGGCCAAAAGTTGCTCCAGACAGGACAAGATATCAGATAACCACTGGAAACACTCCGTTTCAACAGAATTCCCAATTCCAGGAAAAAATGCATCTCTCCCAAAGCAGCTGAACCATTGAAAAAGTTCAAGAAAAGCATCATTACATTAACTTACCTAAATGCAAGGATCCCTTTTTGACTCCATAGGATTTATTTACATGAATAATAAGACAACTTGGTGCCCTATTCATATCTTGCACAAAGAGGAAACCTAAAATTCAACTCTTGTTTTTCGTTTTTTCCCAAAGCATCTGGGTCTAATCATAATCCATTCTGGCCGCAGTACACAAGGCTGTTTCGATCAGAATTTTTAACTTGATGTTTAAGGCGCTAGAGAATAACTAACCAGGGTGTGTTAAAAAACCACAAAACCAGTAACAGTTGGGAAGAGGCTTTCCCAACTCCCCAAGAACTGGGAACCCCTGAAGTGTCCCGTCTGGCGTTCATCTTTGGATAGAAACTAGGCTGAACCCGCCAGACAAGGAGCCCACACCACCCAGCTGGGGCGCAAGTTTGTGCTCCAAGGTGACAGCTCATCTGGCCACCGCGGGGCCGGTGCCTGCGGGGCCAAAGCCGGGGGCGGTGGGCCGCAGAGGCCCGGCAGGGATGGGCGAGGCCGCGGCGGAAAAAGGAAAAGAGGGCCATCCGTCAGCCCCGGGAGAGGAAATTCCAGGCGCCCAGCTCCCAGGCTCCGGTCACCGGGTGACGTGAGGGAACCCAGTCCGTGTGTCCGCCGCGGTGGGGACCAGGAGGTGACCGGGGCTGCATGCTCCGGGGCTCGAGGCCGGGAGAGGAGGTGCCTAGATCCTCGGCCAAGGCCCCCGGGATGGGGGCGTGGGGACTCCCCGCTTGTCGCCCAGACCCGAGACCTCCCGGTGTCCTCGAGCCTCTTCCAGAGCCTAAGGAATGGGGCGCCCAGGTCCCGGCCCGGGGCCCCGCCGGCGCCCTTACCGGTCTCGGGGGTCGATCCACGACGTCTGGCGCGTGTTGTGGTCGATGTAAAAGACGCGGCCGTCGTAGTCGCGCGCCTCCTCCCAGCCGGCGGGCAGCGGCAGCTCCGAGCTCTCCCGGCCCCGCAGCGGCAGCGCGGAGGGCGCGGAAGTCGCGGGGACCACGGCGGGGGACGCGGGCTGCGGTGGCTCCCGCGGGGGCTGCGCGGACGTCGGCGGCTCCCGCGGGGCCTCGCGCGCCTGTCCCCGCCGCCGCCGGCGGCCGCCACTCAACCACGGCATGACGGCGCGGGCCCCGCCGCCCGGCCGCCCCGCGCGTGCCGCCTCCTCAGCCAGCACTAAGGCCCGGCGCCCGAGGCGCGGGGGCGGCCGCGGGGAACCGCCCGGCGCGCCCGGTGCATCCTCCGCCCGGCGCCCGCGCACCGGCGCCCGCCCGGCGCCCGCTGGTCCGGCGCGTCGCGGTGCGCGCAGCCGGCCCGCTCTGCCTGCGTCTCTGGAGTCGCTGCCGTGCGTGGAGTCACAATCCCGAAGCTGCCGCTGCCGCTGCTGCCGGCGACTCCTCAGTTCCCGCGGTGCGCCCGGCCATCTTCGTTCCTCGGCGCGGCGCGGCCCGGCCGGGAGGGGCGGGGCATTCGCGGGTCCCGCCCCCGCCCCGCCCTCGGCCCCTCCCCCTCCTGCTCCTTTCCCAGGCCCGCTGCGACTTCTTCCATCTCCGCCAGCTGCTCCGCCTCCAGTCTGCCCCGGGGCTCCTCCGCTCTCCACTCCTCAACCCTCAGCCCCCACCCGTCCGCCGCTTCTCCTCCTCCGCCGTGCCGGCTGCTCCTTCTCCCCCCGTCCACTGCTACTCCTCCCCCCAGTACCCCGCGCGCTCCTCCCTCTCCCCTCCCGCTCCACCACCTCCTCCGGCCTCGCCGGGAAACCGCACGGGGGCCAGGATGGGCGCCACCGCGTCCGTCCGCCCCCGGGCCACCGCGGAGAGGAAGGGGGGCCGGGAGGACGGCGCCCCACCCGGGATGCAGGCGCGGCCTGTCTGGGGCTGACTCCTTGGGGCCCAAACAATTCCCGGGGGAGAGGGTAGTCACCTCACTTCACCCACTCCCCGAGGCCTGGGGTCCTCCCCTCTGCCCTCTTGGGGTGCAGTGGAGCTGTGTCCTGGGTCTCCAGAATACCCACGATGGTCTCCCCAGAGGGGAGACCGAGGGACCTCGGTAGCTGGAGGAGGAACTGAGACTGGTCCTCTTGAGTGGGGCAGAGAGGACCACCTGGAAGTGGGGAGCTGGGCAGGTGGGCACTTGGTGTCCCTGCCGGGAGGGCCCCAGAAGGGCTTATCCAGAATCACCACTCTGGGCCCAGCCCCCTCACCTGCCCTGAGCATTTTCATCTTCCAATCTGGAGGACCCTATAGTCTAAGCACAGACCCAAGTAGGCCCCTGCTGGGGAGGAAGCCAGGTCAAGTCCTAAAACACGAAACCTCAGTGATAATTTATGTTCCACTCGCATCTCATAGCTGGGAAAACTGAAGTCCAAAGTTGAGGTTCTCTCTCGCTCCAAATCCCCCAGCTACTTAGTGCTCCAAATCCCTGGCCGCAAGACTTAAAGTAGGGAACTGCAGGAAAATATCAAGGAGGTTATAAAACATTGTTAACAGTGACACAAAACTATCTAGTAAAAACTAACAGGGATCCAAAGAGAGATACACAAGGGAAGAGACTAGAGGGAAACGGTCCAAAATTCTCACAGTCATTGCATTCTTTCAGAGGGATGATTTTTAAACAATTATTTACCTTCCAAATTGTTTGTAAAATGGTAATATTGCTTTTAGAAGGGGAAAGTTGTTTTTAAAAGAAGAATGTGGAGGCATGGAAACTGCTAATTGGGACCTATCCAAGGAAGGCCTTTCCTCCCCTCCTCCCACCACAACACAGAAACTCCCTCGCTGCGCAAGTATCTGCCCCCACCCGCATGTTCTGGGCCGGAAATTCCATCACTGGAGTCCTTTTAGTGAAACCTGGACGGTTAGGAAATGTCCAAGGGAAAGTGGGGAGAGTATCAGAAAAGCAAATACTTAGTGATTTTGTAGTTCCAGAGAATGCCCAGTGTCGAGTGCCCCTGCACTGACATCTTCCCTGCTGATTGGCATGATTTATGACCTAGAGGGCTGCCACTGCCTTCTTTCCCCCTCTCTTCCTGCCCCCCTGCAGACACCTTACCACCCGACATGGCCCGGCTGAAGCTGGATCCCGGCCCTCCCAGGCATCATGTCATCTCAGAATGTCACAAATCTGGGCGCTTTCCCTGGAAATGGCCCTGAATGGGGCTAGAGTGTATTGGAGTGCAGCCAGTCTCTGCAGAGGGAGGTGGAGAGAGAGAGAACACCCCCACACAGGCAACAACGCCCAGAAGGAAAGGCAAGACAAAAAGTGTCCATAAAGAGGAAGGGGTGGGGAAGGCTCCATCCATTAGGAGCTGAGGTCTTTCACTGAGGGTGACAGGTGTGATGCAGTCCTCCAGACTGGCAGCGAGGACGAGGACGCGCTGCAGACCTGCTATGTTCAGGCACTGTCCTGGTGTTGGGGTGCTGCAGGAAACAGGACAGAGCCTGTGTACTCCCCACTGCCCAAGTCCGAGACTAGACAAAGAAATAGGCACTTATGACTGTGACTTGTCTACAGATGAAGCCAAGGGGCCAACCTCAGCTTGGGGACTCAGGAGGCCTTGTGACACCGAAAGGAAGACATCTTGATGAGGAAACTGACGTTGAGCTCTTCAGATCCCCAAGTTTAGAGACCTTATTCCTTGGCACAAGGAGCTGTCATCAAACACTTGTCAATTTGCGTAGCTGATGCAGCGCCCCACCCAGATCTCCTAGTCTGGGGCTGCACCCTTTCAGAGGATTAGCTGTGGCTGACAGATGTCTGGGACAGCAGCCCACTCCCCAGGGACTCAGTCTGTACTCTGGCAGCCCAGCCCCCTTTCCTTGGTGGGACACACTCTAGTGCACCTCGAAATCCAGAACTGCCATGGGATACCATGGCTTTGCTAGCTCCTCCCTGCCCTGGTCTGCCTCTCATACCCCCATCAGCCAGCACCCCATGAGAACCTCCACCTCAGGCATGGCTTCGAGGAGGCCTGACCTAAGAGAGTGTGTTGTGCTGGCTCTCTCCCAAGCACTTAGCAAATATGAATTGTTGACCATCATAACGTCATCTGCAGGTATCCCTAATGGCATTTGCACACGAATAGAGGACTCAGGAGGGTGACATGGCCTGCCAGAGACAACAGATTTGAGGCCCTCACTGAAGAAGCATTCTCCACAGCCCCTGGACTGCTCTGATTCAGATAAATTAAGGAGGTCCATTGCATTTGTCTTTCTGAAATGAGCGAACTTGGAAGAGGCCAGAACTTGGGGTGACCAAGTCCTGTCTATTACACCATTAGTCCTTTTGACTTGCAATGTTTGTCCAGGCAGCTGCTGATTGTCCCTAGAGACCTGTGCAGGGGTCCAGCCAGTGTGGCTCAGTGGTTGAGCGTCGACCCATGCACCAAGAGGTTGCCGGTTCGATTCCAGATCAGGACACATGCCCAGGTTGTGGGCCCATCCCCAGTGGGGAACATGCAGGAGGCGGCCAATCGATGTTCTCTCTCATCAATGTTTCTATCGCTCTCTCCTTCTCACTTCTTCTCTCTCTAAAATCAATAACGAAGAAAAAGTAATTTTAAAAAAAAGAGAGACCTGTGCAGGGGTTGGGATGGAAGAGAAGTTGGTAGGGGGTTGAAGGGACTCTTAACTCCCCAGCTTTGCTATAAATTAGGAAGTCGTGTGTGTGTGTGTGTGTGTGTGTGTGTGTGTGTGTGTGTGTGTGTTGTTAGGGAGAATAAGGCCTGTCTTTCTTACAGTGAAGCGGGGCTTTCCATGTTGGACAAAAAACACATACGCACACAAAACACTGTAGGGGAAGGAATCTTTAGTCTTAGCTGAATGCACAATTATGCATTCTTTATTGCCTCCATATTCAAACCTCGGCCTTGCCAACAGCAAAAGTACAAACGTTGCAGCGACCTCTTCTCCCACCAAAACTTCTGATGGAAAAACAGCTCAGGAAAAATCCACTTAGGCTCTGGGTAATGGAGACGCAAATAGCAAATACTTGTCCTCCTTGCAGACCCTCTGGGAAATCCCCTTGCAGAATATTTTCTTTCAAATGCTTGTTAAGGAGTAAATCCAACACACTCCTTGCATGCCGGACAAGCAAACACAGAGTTTGAAGATTTTTACTCTCAATTAGATTAGGCCTTCTCTCCCCACCCCTCTTACCATAGGGTAACCTTTGTTTGAAAAAGGAAGGTACAAAATTGCATCTAGAGACATTCAGTGCTTGAGAGGCTGCTAGAAAAGGGAGCACCGTGGAGGCTGCAATCATCACATCTAAAATGAGAGAAATAAATACTGCCAAAGAAGTCTTGCTTACTTGTGTAAACAATCGAGTGTTCTAGGAAGTGACACATTGGGTAATTCTGTACAATGTGCTAAGAGGAAAACGGAAATGGGCCAGATTGGGTCTGAAGAAGAAATAGCTCATTGTTTGGCATTCTTCAAATGCTGGAATAATTACTCGGTTATGGGCGCTTCCCATATATTTAAATAATGCAAATCCACACACTTGGGAGGAGATTAGATGTAATTCTTGCTAATTCCTGTCTTGATGGTTTAGGGACTGCAAAGGAAGAGATAAATACCAAGGTCCCTAAATCCACACCTTCCCCAAGCTCAGGTATTGGAATGGGGAAGAGGCGAGGTTATTCCTTAGCCTTTATTGCATGCCTTTATCTCTTTAACTTTAGACACTTATTTGACTTGTAATCGGAAAAGCCTTTGTTTAGATCTTGTGTGTGGACAGGGAGACTGTGAGCGCTTTTCTCAAATGGGACTTCCTTGATTTGTGTAGATGCGTCCAGTCTTGAGATTAAGAGTTTTTCTCATTTCCTAATCATCCACTGCTAAGAGAGGCAGGGCATTCCGGCAGAGCCAGCCCTGTGGTTAAACCAGACAGTGTGGCCCTGGCCGGTTTGGCTCAGTGGTTAGAGCGTTGGCCTGTGGTCTGGAGAGACCCGGGTTCGGTTCCTGCTAGGGGCACGTACCTCGGTTGCAGTTTGTCCCTGGCCCTGGTTGAGTCGTGTGGGTGGCAACCACTCATCCCTTTCACGTCAATGTTTTTTCTCTCTCCCTCCCTCCCACTCTATCTGAACAAAATATCCCAAAATGTCCTCGGGCGAGAATAAAAAAAACAGGCAGTGTGCGGTTGGTCCATGTTAGTGCTCTGTCCTGCGCTGTGTGGGCTTCTCAACAAAGCAACGTCCTTGGAATCGGTTCATGGCCATCCTATTGTAGGCAGACTCCATGTGTACCTGGGTTATTCAAATTCAGATTTTAAAAAATGTTAGACCAATTTCTCTCCCAAACTTAGAACACTCGGAGTCACCCACTTCCTTCCTCTCCAGGTCTCCTCTCCCAAAGCTACATTTTTACTTCTTTTCCTTCCCAACCCATGGGTTATATTCAACAAAAGGCTAACGAGCCAATTGGAAATGTATTCCAGGCGAACCATGATTTCAGAAAGACACAGCTGCCATGAGCCAGCCTACTACAAAACGCTTCCTCCTGGCTGCGTTCTCTCCTGTTTAGGATTATGACTCTGGTCCCCTGTGTATTTGGAAAAACAGATTCTTAAACTGCAGACCTCTGCTTTATGAGCCAAACAGAGCAGCTTGGAAGTCTCAGGCTTACAGAAACAAGGAGGAAGATTTAGCCGACACAGACATGAGCAGTCTCTGGGTCATTAACAATTTTTTTTTTTCATTTGATGACACTAGCGTTATAAATTAGTCTCTTTCGTAGCATGAATGGAACACATGTAACCCCACTAGATCCTAGAGCAACAATCCTAGATGGTGGTTATATATCAGTGGTTGTCAACTGGGGTGACTGTGACCCCCCGGGAACATACAGCAGTGTCTGGAGACATTTTTAGTTGTCACGACTGAAGGGAGGGATCCTACCGGCATCCACTGAAGCTTGGCTATCCCAGCGGACATCTGTCGTGGTCAGAGTTCTCCAGAGAAACAGAGGCAATAGGGTGTATATATATCAAGATACATTATGAGCCCTGGCCGGTGTGGCTTAGCAGTTAGAGTGCCGGCCCAAGCACCAAATGGTCGCGGGTTCAATTCCCAGTCAAGGGCACATACCTGGGTTGCAGGTTGATTCCTGGCCCTGGTAGAGGTGTGTGTGGGAGGCAACCAATTGATGTGTCTCTCTCACATCGATGTCTCTGTCTCTCTCTCTCTCTCCCTCCCTCCCTTCCACTCTATCTAAAAATCAATGGAAAAAAATATCCTCTGGTGAGGATTAACAACAACAAGAAAAAAAAAGATTCATTATAAGGAATTTGCCCAAGTGACTCTGGAGGCTGACAAGTCCCAAGATCTGCAGTCAGCAAACTGGAAACCTGGGGCAGCCAATGGCCTAGGTCCAGTCCAAGGCAGGCAGGCTCGAGACCCAGGCAGAACTGAGATTTCAGTTCAAGTCCAAAGGCAGGAGAAGAGAAAACTGATGGCCCAGTTCCATCAGTCAGGCAGGAGCAGCTCCCACTCACTTGAGGGAGAAGGGATCTTTTTGCTTTAATCAAGCCTTCCACAGATCAGATGAGGCCCACCCACCTCTGCTGTCCTTAGTCTATTGACTCAAAGGTCCAGCTAAAATCACATTTGACCCAATGTTTGGGCCCTCCATAGCCGGGTCAGGTTGACACATGAATTGCCCGTCACACCTCTCAAATCCATCACCAGCTGCTCTGTCTCTAGGATTCATACTGTTCACAGAGTGGTTCGTGGACCAGCAGCATGGGCATCGTGGGGGAGCTCATTGAAAGGTCCAGCCCAGCCCCATTAGCTTGCGAAGCACAGTATTAACATACACAGAAGAGGGTGGGGTGTGACATAGAAGAAAAGTGATTGACAATATTGATTCAAAGAGCCATCTGGGTCATGTCCTTGCTACTCAACTTCATAATAGAGGCATATTTTTCAGCTAAGAGGTGCTAAGCCCTATCCCTGTCACTGAGCAAAAACGCTCACACTAACCCAGCATAAGCACATTTAAGAGCCTGGATCTGGTCCTGGCCTGTGTGACTCACTTGGTTGGTCTGGGTTCCATGCACCAGAGGGTTGCAGGTTCGATTTCCAGCCAGAGCACATACCTGGGTTGTGGGCTCAATCACCAGTGGGCGATGTCAGGAGGCAGCTGATCAATGTTTCTCTCTCTCTCTCTCTCTCTCTCTCTCTCTCTCTCTCTCTCTCTCTCCCCCTCTCCCTCTCCCTTCGCTCTCTAAAAATCAGTCATTCAATCAAATAAAATGAGGAAGCAAACTGCTACCTTAAAAAAAAGAAAAAAGAGCCTGGGTCTGTTTGTCACTCAGCTTTAGGCCATGTCTGCATGAAGTTCAGCCCGACTCACCTAGCACAGAGGTACCAATGGACAAAAAGCTAGCCCCCAGCCAATCACACTGTAAGCAAAGTTTGATTTTTGCTGGATTTGATTTTCCTGCTGTCTCCACTCAGGACCGACTACATAATTTGGGGGTCTCCATTTTGCAGTATAAAATGAAAAGATGGGGTCCTGTCTTAGTCCTGCAGGCTGGTTTCACTATACACCACACACGGGGCAGCTTATAAACAACAGAATTTTATTTCTCACAGTTCTGGAGTCTGGAAGTCCGAGATCAAGGTGCCAGCATGGCCAGTTGAGGACCCTGTTTTGGGTCACAGACTTCCGGTTGTGTCCTCACATGGTGGAAGGGGACAGAGAGCCCCATGGGGTCTCTTTTAAAAGAACATTGATCCCATCATGAGGCTCCACCATCATGACATAAGCACCTGCCAAAGGCCCCCAGCTCAGTGAGCAAAACTAAGGATGGGGGTGGGGGAGCAGGGACTGCTGTATAATTTGGAATGTCCAAAAAAGTATGTGTCCCTGCTGCAATCACAAAAAAAGCCATCCAGACACGAAGTCCTTCTAAGGAAGAAAACACCATCAACTATGAGGAAATTCTGCCTCAAGATCCAAACCCAATCTCATCAAAGCATCTAGAAAGGTTCCATGGATTCCAAGGGTCTTATTAGCAGATAAAAGGATATCTTAGGATTCTTGGAGTGCAAAGGTCTTTAGAGCTAGAGGGAAAGTACATATTTTGAGAATCACATCAATGCAAAATCCAATCAAGGGTCAAGCTGCCAGTCCCACAAATGTCCCTGGGTACACAGAAGAATCAATAATGTGTACAGCTTTAAACTAAGGGTCAGGGTCTTGAGACCACCTCCTGGGAAGCAGAGCATTGTGGACATAGCAATCATTAATAGGCTTCAAGTGGTCCCTTAGGGTCACTGACAAGAATCTAGCCAGGGGCCAGCCCCAACCAGGGTGTGTAAGCAGGTCAGTCACGAGATGGTGACTACCATCGTACTGGGGGCGAGTCTCTCAGCTCCAGGAGGATTTAGGAAAAGTACAGAAGCTTTCTTTTCAGAGAATCAAAACCGTAAGGTTTACGTGTGAGGCGAAGAAGGAATGCGTGTCTATTTGACATTTGGTGCGTTTGTAAAGTTTCAAAGAATTTCTGAGCTTTGGAAGCCATTGCAAATGTATAATTGGGCAATTAGTAAAAGCTAGTTATTTTAGTTGAGAACTAATTTTATATACACTAGTAGCAGATTTTAAGAGAACTAAGTTTCATTATATTTATAAATTTGATGTATTGGATTTAAAAGTTCTTTGCATACTTGGGAGTGTATTTGTTCATTGAGACAACTGAAATGATTAAAAGAACTGAGTGCAGTACACCAAGAGTTTTCAGTGTACTTTAAAATTTATGGAAGTGTTTAATTACCTAAGTTTTCAAGTAGGATCGAGTATTTTCCAAAGGCCCCTTAGAAGGGGTTGCAGTTATTTGCTAGGCTTAAAAACAAATTTAAAAACAAAAAGAATAATAAAGTTTCTAGGCTAACTTAAAAGGTTACCGAAAAACTAAGCATTTGACTTTGTAACTTAAATAAGTTGACTATCAAATGCGTAAAATCGAATAAATCTTCTTTTGTGCATACTCACACACACCCCTTTTGAGAGCTGTAATCGCCACTTCTGAAGGGCCGTACAATGTCCAAATTACGGTGCTTACATTAAAAAAAAAAATCACAAGTCCATCTTTGCAACCTTATGTCAATAATATGATCAAATACCAATACTGTTTATCAAATACATTCCACCCAAACTCAGAAACCTTGCTGGGCCCTCCAGAGCCTGCTCAGAGCTGATAAGGTCTGATATGATTCACGTCACATTCCTCCTAAAGTGCTTGCCTTTCTGGTTTTGTGCAGGGACCTGAATCTCATTTTCTGCCTTTGTCACGTTCTCATCCATTTATAGGTTTGTGTGTGAGATTGGTTGTCATCTGAAGAAATTCTTTCATCCCTAACAGACTGATTTATGTTCCTTATAAAGAACCCGCTTAGCTCGAAGCCAACTGAACCAGTGGGTGTTTGCGCCAGTGTGTGCTTTGCAAGGTACTGAGCTCCGACCGACTGAATTACAATGTGGTCTGATTGTGCCCGATGCGGTGAGCGTCACACTTTGTGGTCCACAGAGCAGCACAATCAGGCCTCGCTCCGCACCTACGGACTCGGAATGTGCTTTTGAACAAGAGCCCGGGTGACTCCCAGACACATTAAAGTTTAGGGAGCATCGGTCCAGACCACAGCTCAGGTAACAGCAAGCACTGTTATGGTAATGTTGTGTTGCTTGAGTTTCATGCTCGACAGAGTACATCGAAGCATTTCTTTATTTTAAATGAAAAGCTGACCAGTTCCAATTCAATTAGTTCCATAAACTGTCTACAGATTATTCAATGATGTGTGTATTTGTTAATGAGTTCATGCCAATGGCACTTGGGTAACTGGAACATAAACATGTTACATTGATGGGTCGATGGAAGTCTCCCATAACATGGAGAGGGACAGGGGGTGTCTACGGTAATTGGTTGAGGCCCTAGTACCCTAGGAAATGCGGTGAGCTCCAGCCAGCTCAGTTACCATCACCCCAGATAAAGTTCTGGGTGGATTAAATAAGGTTGCCAATTCATTTCTGTTGCTCATATCAAGAAAGGGGGGTCTATTTCTCCTCACATGGAATGAACATACCACGTGACTCGCTTGCTCAATCACATATGGTAGAAGTGATGTTCTAGGACTTCCATCCCCAGGCTTCAGAGAACTGGTACGTTCACATTCTTGTTCCGGGAAGTCAGCCACTGTGTCGGAAGCCTGATTGCTCTGTGACCGCTGTGCTAAAGGCCGCCCAAGGGAGCCACGGGTAAAGGAGCACTGAGGAGCCAAACTCTGGAAGTTCAGGCTTCTGCACCATCCATCCTGGACAACTGTGCAGCGCAGGGCATGACTGCAGCTGATACCACACAGAGCAGGACCATCACGTAGCTGAGCCCTGCCTGACCCTCAGAAACACGGGCACGCAATCAAATATTGTTGTTCAAGCCATTGATCTGGGAGGTGATTTGTTACACAGCAGTAAACATCTGTGAGAAATGTATAGCCCTGTATAACACCAACCTACCTCCTGATCATCACAGAATAGCCCTACCAACACCAAGAGGGCTTTCTAAGGAGTTCCTCCCCCTAACTCAGAACTAAGAAACAGAAAGGGAGAAAATGCAGAAGCAATCCGGGCCGGCTTCTATTTGACTATATGTTCTCAGATGTAGCCAAGGGGTGCCTCCTCCCCCTTCACTTCTGTTTCTTTCTCTAAGTTCGGTCGAAGTGTAACTTACCTACAGGTAAATGAGAAAATCACAAATGTGGACCTCAGTGAATTTGCATGAATTGATCTCCCCATCTTGTTGGTGCCCAGATCAGCACTTGTGATGCCCCCATGGCCTCTTCCGATCCTTGAACTCTCCCTCACCCGGTTACCCCTTTCCTGACTTCTACCAGCGCAGGTCAGTCACGCCTGTTTCAAAAAGTCCTACCAACAGGATGCATGCTACCCATATTGTTTTGTATCTGGCTTCTTTTTTCCAACTTGATATTTGGGAGATTCGTTCCCATTGCTATGTGTAGTTGTCATTCATGGGGTCTCCACGATGGGTAGTGCCATTGTCTGACTACACTCCAATGCATCTGTGTATGGGCTGATTCCATCTAAAACGAAGGTTGGCAAAACTTTCCTGAAAATGGTCAGGTTGTACTGTTTTAGGTGTTGCAACCATGGGTCTCTGTAGAAGCTACTTATCTGCTGCTGGAGCTTGAAAGCAGCCAAAATACAAGGGAATGGATACGTTTGTGTGCCAATAAAATGTCTTTATTGGCACTGAAATGTGAATTTCATCTCATTTTTATGTGTCACACAGTTTTATTCTTCTTTGGATTTTTTTTCTAACCAGTTAAAATGTAAAAAATACTGCTTTCACACTTTATTTTTTATCTAACTAAATGGTACTTTTTTTTTTTAAGTTCCCAAGTGTCAGAGAGGGTGCAGGAAAACAGGAATTCTCAGGGAATGTAAGTGGGGCATTCTTTGGGGTTGGCAATGGGACGTTATATATATCAAACACCTTAAAAATGTTCATACTCTGACCATTTCTAGGCTTTTCTCCAAAGAAAATAACCAGAGATGTGCGTAAAGATGAATGGGCAAGGATATTCATCGCAGCATTATTTATAATATTAAATAATTGGAAACAGACTACAACTTTCAGTTCTGGCGATTGGGCAGATTGAGTAATGCATCCCATGCCCCTCATATTTCCACAAATACATAGACATGTTGTATAAAATATAATACAAATATGAAATCCACGAACTAGCCTGAGAGGAACGTCACTTTCCTGAGTCAGAAGGGGACTGTATCCCAATATAGACCCTCACTATTGAGGGCTGGGGTTTTAATACCATCATGAGAATAAAAGATATGACATTCACCCACCAAGCCAGGGAGTGGCCATAGCATTTCACATTTGACTACTAATGTATGAATGGTCTGGTTTTTCCACATCCCAGTTAGCATTTGGTGTTTTCACTATTTTTTTTAACTCTCACCAGAGGATATCTTTCCATTGAGTTTTAAGATAGAGTGGGAGAGAGGCAGGGAGGGAGAGAAAGAGAGAGAGAGAGAGAGAGAGAGAGAGAGAGAGAGAGAGAGAGAGAAACATTGATTCGAGAGAGACACATCGAATGGCTGCCTCCTGTACGACCCCAACCGGGGCCAAGGATCAAACCTGCAACCCAGGTAAATGCCCTTGACCAGGAATCAAACCTATGACCCTCTAGTCTGAGGGTTGATGCTCTAACTACTGGGCACACCAGCCGAGGCACTATTTTTTTTCTTTATGTTAGCCTTTCTGATAAGTGTGCAATGATAGCTCATTGTAGTTTGAATTTGTATTTCCCAAATGGGTAATGATGTTGAACATCTCTTCATGTGTTTGCCATCTGTTGATCTTCTTCTGTGAAATCTCTTCGTGTGTTTTGTCTGTTTTCCAATTGGATTGTCAGTTTTTACCATTTAGTTTTGAGAGCTAACTTTAGTCCGGTCACCCCTGTAGAGAAGGCTTTGGGTTGCCTACCCAGCATCCGCTCACTTGCCTTTCTACCTAAAAGAGTCCCACTGTAGCTCGGGTAGCAGCCCTGCACTGCACAGCGTGTAAGAGGAAGGGAAGGCCAACTCCTTCTCCAGCTTCAAGAATCAACTCAACGTGACTCATGCTGGTCACTTCTGCTGGTTAGTAATGTTTACAGGAAAGCCAGTGTGACCCAACTTTAGCTGCTGACGGATCATGGCAGTCTGAATGGGGCTTCTGCAAGAAGTCTCTGTCTTTTTATTTTTAATTTTTTTTAATTTTTTTTTATTTTATCCTCACCCGAGGATATTTTTCCATTTTTTGTACAGATAGAGTGGGAGGGAGAGAGAGGAAGGAAGAGAGAGAGAGAGAAACATCGACGTGAAGGGACACATCGAGTGGCTGCCACCCGCACGACCAACCAGGGCCGGGGACAAACTGCAACCGAAGTACGTGCCCTTAGCGGGAACCGAACCCGGGTCTCTCCGGACCGCAGGCCGACGCTCTAACCGCTGAGCCAAACTGGCCAGGGCAGAAGTCTCTCTCTTTTTAAGAGACAGTCATCCAGCTCTGGCTGTTTTGCTCAGTGGTTAGAGCGTTGGGCCGCCGACCAAAGAATCTTGGGTTCATTCTGGACAAGGGCACATACCTCAGTTGCGGTTTGGTCCGCGGCCCAGGTTGGGGTCATGTGAGAGGCAGCCAATCGATGTGTATCCCTCACATTGACGTTTTTCTCTCTCTCTCCATCACACTTTATCTGAAGATAAATGGAAAAATATCCTCAGGTGAGGATTAAAAAAAACAAAAAACACAATCCTCCAACGATATTTATCTCTTCCCCTTGACATTGTCAAGGTTGGATGAAGTACCAGGAACTACAAATGTCCCGCTCCCAACATGATCAAAAGTCAGAAGGATAGTGGAGAAGAGAAATAGCCAAGGCCAGATCCATCATGCCATCATGAAGTTGATGATCCAACCAACCTTGGAGACAGCTGCATCTGGTCTTCCTATGAACAGAGACCTATGCAACCTGACTGTTTGACCCAGAGAAATCATGGTTTCGCCCTGGCCGGTTTGGCTCAGCGGTTAGAGCGTCGACCTGCGGTCCTGAGAGACCCGGGTTTGGTTCCCACTAAGGGCATGTACCTCGGTTGCAGTTTGTCCCCGGCCCTGGTCGGTCGTGCGGGTGGCAGCCACTCGATGTGTCCCTTTCACGTCGATGTTTCTCTCTCTTTCTGTTCCTCTCTCTCTCCCCCACTCTATCTGAACAAAAAATGGAAAAATGTCCTCGGGTGAGGGTAAAAAAAAAAAACAAAAAAAAAAAAACAAAGAAATCATGGTTTCTAACACTTGCGACAGCCTGTTGTTATTGTGGACTATTGTAGCTCCACTCTTCTTTTTTCATCCAACCCCCCACACACACACACACACACGTGCACACACACACCCTGCTCCAATTAGTCACTACTCTTGTTACTGTTTGCCTTGAGCTACAGGGGGTACACAGAAGCCAGCATACAATAATTAGTCAATACACACATGGAACATATACCAATATGGACAGGTACGTACATACAGCAGGTCTGATCACGTACCAAAAAGCCAAGATCGACCAGACCATCTTTGTGTGGGAAAGGCAAACCACAGGGCAAGAGAAGAAATTTGCAAAGCACCAAACTACTCACTGTGCCTAAAGGCTTTTCTGTGCCTCTAGCCCTCCTCCCCCTTTGCTCTGCGCCTGCGAGGCCAACCTGTGTGAACTGAGTCAGTGCTCCTGTGCCCTCTGGTTTCCAGGTAAAGCACCCAGGGGGGCCCAGAAGGCAGTTGGGGTGTGCTTACTGCCCTGGCTCCTGCCTGTGGACAGAGCTGGCCGGTTGCGCCACCAAAACTTAGCTCCTGTTCACATTTCCCGGGCTCTGCTCACTTTGTCAAGTCAGAAACTACGAAGGCTCTGGGGTTTTGCCTTCCTGCCAGCTACCCAGTCAGCTTGCCCAGTTTCAGGGACACAGCCTGAGCGAAGGCACCAGAGCCCTGGTCAGAGACACAGACTCTGTTACAGCAGAAAGCAGCAGCCAGAGCAATAGCTTGAGTTGGTACCCAGCTCCCCGATTCCCACAGGACGACGTGACCAGGGCCCCATGTTCATCTGCCGGGGTGGGAGGAGGCACCCCGGGAGAGGAGCGCTGAGTTAGGAAGCGGGCTGTTATCAGGGCTGCTGAGGCCTGCCCATCCTCCCCTGCAGACTGATGCCGCCATCCGGAATGCAGGCAAATCTCCCGAGGGGCCGAGGGGAGGGCTCTCCATGTCTCTTTCCCCAAAGGTGAGCAAAGGTCTCCGGGATGAGAAGGAGGAGACTTCTGGATCCTGCAGTGTTTCCCCCCGAGGGCCACGTTCTTTACGTTCTTTATCTTTATTGCGTCCACTATCTCCAGCTCTCAAGGCTGGCTGCCAACCAATCATCCTGGAACAAAGCTTCTCAGCGCCCTTCGCTCTGAGGAGTCTGACCAGGAGGAAACGCCCAGAAACCCTGGGAAAATTGTTGCCCAACACTTGCACGGCCACTTCAGGCCCGAGGAACTAAGCACTGCTGCCTGCTGCCCACTTTGGGTACTGCACCCTCCCCCCACCCCCACCCCAAGCAGCGTGTTCCCAACCTGCCCACATGCTTTTGTAAATAATCCCTCTATTAAGTTCACCTTCAATTACCGGGTTTGCGCATGCCGCGTGCTTCCTGTGGAGACGCCATCTGAATCAGAAATATATATTAAAAATCTACAAATCGATAAGAAAAACACAAACAACCCAAGCGGATAATAAGCAAAGGCTATGAGTTGGAAATGCACAAAAGACAAAACTCGGCTGGCTAATGAGCACGAACAGATGCTTAACCTCGAAAATACTGAAAGCCATGCCTCATACCACACAGAGGATATGAGGAAATGGAGCTCGTTTCACGACTGGCTGAATTATAAACCGGAGTCGTTTGGGAGGGCGACTAAGCAGTGTGCAGCGAACAGAAGGCTCACCTTCTTGAATGGACCATTCATTCTCCTCGCACACCTGCCCCATCATAAGAGCAGAGATTCCCATATTTTTAGAAACAACCTATATGGTTATCAATAGTAGAGTGTTAATAAATTATATTTATAAGTGATAATAGAACAGGCAAAATGAACTAGGTCTAGATCAATATGGGTAAACCTTGAAATCATAATGTTAAGTGAATGAAGAACATGCACTCAGGATTACACTTAGGTGTAGAACTAAAAAGCTCAAACAATACTATATTGCTTACGAAACAGATTTTCTAATTAAAGCCTGAGATCAAGGATAGGAAAAATAAATACCAACTTCAGATTAGAGGTGACTTTGGGATGGAAAGACAGGAATTAATTGGATAGAGGGACCGTAAACCCCACCTGTAAATTTTTCTTTCTTAAAAATATCTGAAGCAGTCCGGCCAGTGTGGCTCAGTGGTTGAGCATCGACCCTGCACCAAAAGGTCGCCGGTTTGATTCCAGGTCAGGGCACATGCCCAGGTTGTGGGCCCATCCCCAGTGGGGGGCATGCAGAAGGCGGCCAGTCGATGTTTTTTCTCATCGATGTTTCTATCTCTCTCTCTCCCTCTCCTTTCCTCTCTCTGAAATCAATAAAAGAAGGAAAAAAATTTTTTTTTAAATATCTGAAGCAAAGAGAGTAAAAATTGAAATATATCAAATTTGAGTAGTGATTCATTGGATGACCAATATATTTTTCCATGCATATATTAAACATGGGAAAGCTTTTATAATTTAAAGCCACTTAAAATGGCCTAACTGGCCAATTTGAATCAGTTAAACAAGCTAAAATGTCTCCACAGACTAGAATACCAGGCAACCTTGAAGAACCACTACATCTAAGAATTTAGAGAAACAGGGAAATGCTGGAGAGATATTTGATGTGAGAGGGTAGATTAGAAAACAATTGTACATTTTCTTTTAAAATGTGCAGCTTTCTTCTTTTCATCACATAGCTATAAACATTAAGATAAACACCAGATTGGCAAGCTTGGCTTCTTTTGAGTAACGTGACTACAGATGACTTGTGCTTTCTCCCATAGATCAATTTTTACAACAAGTATATAGTAATTTTATCTGAAAAATGAAAAATTGAATGAATAATTTGCTTGTGCAAATAACATGTCAAAATCATTAAACTATAGGTACAATACCAGTGTTCAATTTCAGACCAAAGACATCTCAAACTATTTTGTGCTCTTTATTTAATGTGCTTATGCTGCCTCCTAGTGGAAAAAGAGAAGAATGCTTTACGAATGGAGAACAATTCATAAAATCCAGATGTGTTCTTCACATATTGATAAAGATACTACATATAACTTATTATTAAAAATTATTACATGCACATTCTAAAAAATTTAGAGTACCAATAAAAGTACCAAGAAAAAAATCACCCATCATCTCACTTGAACATTGATTCAGGATTCTGAGTTTCTGCCCAGGGGAAATGAAAAGATCAAGGAGCAGTTGTTCTCTCCATATAGTCAACGTTTTGGCTATCGGGGTGCTAACCTTGAGCTTGGTTTTCATACTTTATTCTTGCTTGGCTTACCTATCATCAAGCCTCTTTATTAAAACATAGTAATTTGACGAAGTTCAGATACTTTGGTTGCTTCAAATTCTGTCACGTTTTCGGTTATTGTTTTGTTTTATACTATGATAAAAAAAATTGGCAAGGAAGATCTTATATACAGTATATGAATATATATATATATCTTGGGGAAATTATATCACTATTTCTGTAGTGTAAATTCCAAACAAGCTTGTGTTCAATGGCTACATGCATTTATAAATTTAACAGATATTACCCTGGCCAGTGGATTACTTGGTTAAAGTGTTGTCCCAATAAGCCAAGATTCAGGTTCGATCCCCAGTCAGGGCACATGCAAGAATCAACCAATGCCCTGGCTGTTGTGGCTCAGTAGTTAGAGTGTCGGCCTGCCCACCTAAGGGTGGCTGGTTTGATTCCCATTCAAGGGCACCTAAGTGGGTTGCAGGTTCCATCCCCCACCCTGTTGGGGTGGTTGGGCCTGCACGGGAGGAAATCAATGAATATGTCCCTCTCACATAGATGTTTCTCTATATCTCTCCCCCTCCCTCCTTTCCTTCCACTCTCTCTAAAAATCAGTGGGAAAAAAAATACTTGGGTGAGGATTAAAAGAAAAAAAAATCAACCAATGAATGCATAAATAGGTGGAAAAACAAATCAATGTTCCTCCTCTCCTCTCTCTTTCTCCCTTCCTCTTTCCAAAATCGATCAATAAGTAAAAACTATTTTTTGTTGTTAATCCTTACCTGAGGATATTTTCCCATTGATTTTTAGATAGAGTAGAAGGGAGGGAGGGAGAGGGAGAGAGAGAAACATCCATGTGAGAGAGACACATTGATTGGTTGCCTCCCACACGACCCCAATTGGACAGGGGATCAAACCTACAACCCGGGTACATGTCCTTGACCAGTAATTGAATCAGTAACCCTTCAGTCCACAGGCTAACACTCTAACCGCTGAACCAAACCGGCCAAGGCAATAAATAAAAACTTAAAAAAACACTGTACTATGTAACAGCCACGTTCTGTTCAGACCAAATACAATGAAACAATTTCTGCTATTTATTTGATATACTAATGCTGTCACCAAGTGGAAATAAAGAAGAATGCATTATGAACATAGAATAACATAAAACCCTGTATTTTTCACATATCAGTAAAGATACTATATATAACTTATTTAAAATTAATACATACTCCATCTAGAAAATGTAGAATACCTAGGAGAGAACAAACAAAGAAAAATCACCCACCATCTCACTTTGCCATTGGTTAAGGATTCTAACTTCCTGCCCAGGGGAGTTGGAAAAATCAAGGTGCAATTGTTCTCTCTGTATAAAGTCAACTTTTCTGCTCTTTGGGTGCTAATCTTGAACTTGGTTTTGATACTCGATTCTTGCTTTGCTCATCTATCACTAAGCCTCTTTAAAAAATACTGACAATTTGTCCATGTTCAGATACTTTGGTTGCTTCAAGTTCTGTCTCTTGTTTTAATTTTTTTTCTTTTGCTATAATAAAAAATGTTGAATGAACATCTTATGTGTGTGTATGTGTGTGTGTGTGTGTGTGTGTATATATATATATATATATGTATATATATAAAATCTTGTGAAATTACATAACTAATTCTATAGTCTATAGTGTAAATTCCAAACAGGGTCATGCTCAATGGCTATATGCATTTATAAATTTATTAAATATTTCCCTGGCCAGGTAGCTCAGTTGGTTAGAGCATCATCCCAATAAACCAAGGTTATGGGTACAATCCCAGGTCAGGGCACATGAGAATCAACAAATGAATGTATGAATAAGTGGAACAACAAATTGATGTTTCTCTGTCTGTCTGTCTCTCACTTTGCCTTTCTCTAAAACCAATCAATAAATTAAAAAAAATTTAAATTACTAAACTATATATCAGGTACATTCATTTTAGACCAAGTACTGTGAAATCATTCTTGCTATTTCTTTGATGTCCTTATACTGCCATCCAGTAGAAAAATAAAAGAATGCTTTATGAACATAGAATAATTTATAAAATCCAGATGAGTTCTTTACACGCTGACATACTACATATAACTTATTATTAAAAATTAATACATGCTCTGAAGCGTACAAAGTAATGAAAGGCAAGGATCTGAATCCAACATTACTCTATCCAGCAAGGCTATCATTCAAAATTTAAGGAGAAATAAAGAGCTTCAAAGACCAAAAAAGATAAAGGAATATACCACCACCAAACCAGCGCTGCAAGAAATGCTGCCCGGCCAGTGTGGCTCAGTGGTTGAGCATCAACCCTGCATCAGGAGGTTGCTGGTTGATTCCTGTTCAGGGCATATGCTCAAGTTGTGGACCCGATCCCCAGTGGGGGGTATGCAGGAGGCAGTCAGTCGATGTTCTCTCTCATTGATATTTCTATCTCTCTCTCTCTTCCTCTCTCTAAAATCAATAAAGAAAAAAATTTTTAAAAAGGAAACGCTAAAGGGACTCTTGTAAGAAGGAGAAGAAACACACAGAGAAAGAGGAACACAGGCATAAAATAAAAATGGCAACTAATAAGTATCTATCAATAATAACCTAAATGTAAATGGCTGAAATGCTCTAATCAAAAGACAGAGGGTAGCTGATTGGATAAGAAAACACAACCCATATATATGCTCTCTACAAGAGACCCACCTCACAACAAAGACTCACACAGGATGAAAGTGAAGGGATGGAAAAAAATCTTCCAAGGAAACAGAAAGGAAAAAAAAGCTGGTGTAGCAATACTCATATCTGACAAGATAGACTTCAAAATGAAGGCCATAATAAGAGACAAAGAAGGTCACTACATAATATTAAAAGGATCAATTCAACAAGAAAATATAACCCTGGTAAACATATATGCACCAAATACTGGAGCACCAAAATATATCTAAAAACTTCTGGAGGACCTCAAGGGAGAGAGCAATAGCAATACAATTATAGTGGGTGACTTTAACACCCCATTGACACCTTTGGATAGATATTCTAGACAAAAAATTAATAGGGACACAAAGTCCTTAAATGACAAACTAGATCAGTTAAACTTAATTGATATTTACAGAACATTTCACCTGAAAGCTGCAGAATATACATTCTATTCAAGTGCACACAGGGCATCCTTGAAGATAGACTGCATGTTAGGACACAAGGTAAGTCTTTACCAATTCAAGAAAATTGAAGTCATATCAAGCATCTTCTCAGATCACAATGACATGAAACTAGAACTCAACTACAACAAAAACATTCAAACACTTGGAGGCTAAATAGAATGTTATTAAACAATGAATGGGTTACCAAGGAGATCAAGAAAGAAATTAAAAACTTCCTGGAAACCAATGAAAATGAACACACAACAACACAAAATCTATGGGATGCAGCGAAAGCAGTTCTGAGAGGGAAGTTCATAGCACTACAGGCCTACCTCAAGTAACAAGAAAAATTTCTAATTGATTTTCTAACCCTACAACTTAAAGAACTAGAAAGTAAACAAAAAGAAAAACCCAGAGCAAGTGGAAGGAAAGAAATAGTAAAAGTCAGAGCAGAAATAAATGACATAGAGACTGAAAAAACAATTCAAAGGATCAATGAAACAAAGAGCTGGTTTTTGAAAAGATAAACAAGATTGATGGCCCTTTAGCCAGACTCACCAAGAAACAAAGAGAGAGAACCCAAATAAACCAAATCAGAAACGAAAGAGGAGAAATAACAACTAACACCACAGAAATACAAAGGATCCTCAAAACATACTATGAACAATCATACACCAACAAATAGAACAATCTAGGTGAAATTGACAAATTTTTAGAAACACACAGTCTCCCAAAACTGAACTGGGAAGAGATAGAAAACTTGAACAGACCAATAACAACAAAGGAAATTGAAGATGTAATTAAGAAACTCCCAGCAAACAAAAGCCCAGGCCCGGATGGCTTCATGGGGGAGTTTTTCTGAACATTCAAAGATCTAACACCCATCCTTCTCAAACTCTTTCAAAAAATCCAAGAAGACGGAATACTTCCAAACACACTTTATGAGGCCAGCATAATCTTAATTCCAAAACCAGATAAAGACACTAAGAACTAAAGAAAACTACAGGCCAATATCCCTGATGAACACATATGCCAAAATCCTTAACAAAATATTAGCAAATCGGATCCAGCAATACATCAAAAAAATTATTCATCATGACCAAGTGGAATTCATCCCAGGGATGCAAGGATGGTATAATATTCACAAATCAATAAATGTGATACACCACATAAACAAAATTAAAGATAAAAACCATATGATTTATCAATAGATGCTAAAAAAAAAAAAGCATTTGACAAAACCAGCATCCATTTCTGATAAAAACACTCAGCAATGTGGGAATAGAGGGTTCATATCTGGACATAAAAAAGTCCATATATATTGCCCTGGCCGGTTTGGCTCAGCGGTTAGAGCATCAGCCTGCGGTCCAGAGACACCCGGGTTCGGTTCCCGCTAAGGGCACGTACCTCGGTTGCAGTTTGTCCCCGGCCCTGGTTGGTTGTGCGGGTGGCAGCCACTCGATGTGTCCCTTTCACATCAATGTTTTTTTTCTCTCTCTCTCTTCCTCTCTCTCCCTCCCACTCTATCTGAACAAAAACTGGAAAAATGTCCTCGGGTGAGGATAAAAAAAAAAAAAGTCCATATACAAAAAACCTACAGCCAACATCATACTCAATGGGCAACAACTAAAAGCATTTCCCTTAAGAACAGAAACAAGATAGTGCCCACTTTTGCCACTGTTATTTAACATACTACTGAAAGTCTTAGCCACAGCAATCAGACAGGAAGAAAAAATAAAAGGGATCCAAATTGGAAAGGAGGAAGTGAAACTGTCATTATTTGCAGATGACATGATATTGCACATAGAAAAACCTAAAGACTCCATCAAAAATTTTCTAGACTTAATAAATGACTTTGGCAAAGTAGCAGGATACAAACTTTACATCAAGAAATTGATGGCCCTGGCCGGTTTGGCTCAGCGGTTAGAGCGTCGGCCTGCGGTCCCGAGAGACCCGGGTTCGGTTCCCGCTAAGGGCACGTCGATGTTTCTCTCTCTCTCTCTCCCTCCCTCTCTATCTGAATAAAAAAAAAAATGGAACAATGTCCTCAGGTGAGGATTAAGAAAAAAAAAGTGGACTTATTCTGCCCTGGCCGGTTTTGCTCAGCGGTTAGAGCGTCGGCCTGCGGTCCACAGAGACCCGGGTTCAGTTCCCTCTAAGGGCACGTACCTTGGCTGCAGTTTGTCCTCGGCCCTGGTTGGTCGTGTGGGTGGCGGCCACTCGATGTGTCCCTTTCACATCGATGTTTCTCTCTCTTCCTCTCTCTCCTTCCCGCTCTATCTGAGTAAAAAATGGAAAAATGTCCTCGGATGAGGATAAAAAAAAACAAAAACAACAACAACAAAAAAGAAATTGATGGCATTCTTATACACCAATGATGAACACACAGAAAGAGAAACTAGAAAAAAAAATTCCATTTACCATTGTGGCAAAAAAAATTAAGATACCTAGGAATAAACTTAACCAAAGAAGTAAAGGACCGCTTCTCAGAAAACTACAGGACATTGAAAAAAGAAATAGAGGAAGATATAAAAAAGTGGAAGCATATACCTTGTTCATGGATTGGAAGAATTAACATCACTAAAATGTCCATACTTCCCAAAGCAATCTATAGATTCAATGCAATCCCCATCAAAATACCAACAACATATTTCACAGAACTATAACAAATACTTCAAAAGTTCATAGGGAACCAAAAAAGACCCCAAATAACCACAGCAATCTTAAAAAAGAAGAACAAAGTAGGAGGAATCACAATACCAGATATCAGGTTATACTGCAAAGCCATTGTCATCAAAACAGTCTGGTACTAGCACAAGAACAGGCATATAGAGCAGTGGAACAGAACAGAGAACCCAGAAATTGGCCCAAGACAATATGCTCAATTAATGTTTGATAAAGGTGGCAAGAGCATACAGTGGAGTCAAGACAGCCTCTTCAATAAATGGCGTTGGGAAAATTGGACATGCAAAAAAATGAAGCTAGATCACCAACTTACACCATACACAAGAATAAACTCAAAATTAATAAAAGACTTAAATGTGACTTTAAATTCATGAAAATCTTAGGAGAAGATGTAGGCAACAAAATTTCAGACATCACACTCAGCAAAATTTTCACTGATACAATGCCTAAGGCAGAGGTTCTCAACCTGTGGGTCGCGAACCCTTTAGGGGTTGATCGACCCTTTCACAGGGGTCGCCTAAGACCATTGAATAAGTGGGAAAAAAATGTTTCTCTCTCTTTCATTCTTTCTCTACCTCAATTCCTCTTTCTCCAAAATCAATCAATCAATAAAAAATTATTTATTTACTTTTATTGTTGAAAGTATTACAGATATCATTTTTCCCCATTGACCTCCTCCTTCCCGCTCCCACCCCCTCCTGCCTTCCCCAGCCTAGTGTCCATGTTCATTGGTTGTGCATATATGCATATAAGTTCTTTGGTTTATCTCTTCCCACCCCTCCCACACCCCATCCCTCTGAGGTTTGTCAGTCTGTTCCCTATTTCCATGACTCTGGATCTCTTTTGGTAAACAGCTTATTTTGTTCATTATGTTCCACAAATAAGAGATCATGTGGTACTTGTCTTTCTCTGACTGGCTTATTTCGCTTAGCATAATACTTTCCAGGTCCCTCCATGTTGTCTCAAAGGGTGTGAGATCTTTCTTACAGATGCATAGTACTCCATTGTGTAAATTGTATCACAGCTTCTTTAGCCACTCATGTACTGATAGGCACTTGGGCTGTTTCCAGATCTTAGCAATTTTAAATAGTGCTTCTATGAACATAGGGGTGCATATATTCTTTTAGGTTTGTGTCTCAGGCTTCTTAGGATATATTCCTAGAAATGGGAACTCTGGGTCAAATGGCAGTTCCATTTTTAGTTTTTTGAGGAAACGCCATATTGTTTTCCATAGTGGCTGCACCAGTTTGTATTCCCACCAGCAGTGTGCTAGAGTCCCCTTTTCTCCACACCCTCACCAACACTTGTTTGATGATTTGAATTTTGAAAAAGAAGAACAAAGTGGGGGGATTATAGTACCAGAGATCAAGTTCTACTACACAGCCATAGTAATCAAAGCAGCCTGGTAGTAGCACAAGAACAGACATATAGATCAATGGAACAGAACAGAGAACCCAGATATTGACCCCAGATAGTATGCACAATTAATATTCGACAAAGGAGGCAAGAGCATACAGTGGAGAAAAGACAGTCTCTTCAATAAATGGTGTTGGGAAAATTGGACAGCTACATGCAAAAAAATGAAACTAGACCACCAACTTACACCATACACAAGAATAAACTCAAAATGAGTAAAAAACTTAAATGTAACCTGTGCAACCATAAAAATCCTAGAAGAAAAGGTAGGCAGAAATGGGGTAAAAAAGGAGAAACGTCTGTAACAAAAATAAAATTTAAACAGAATTAAAAAAAAAGAAAAGGTAGGCAGAAAAATCTGACACCATATGTAGTGGGATTTTCACTGATACAACACCTAAGGCAAGAGAAACAAACAAACAAAAATTAATAAATGAGACTACATCGAAGTTAAAAGTTTCTACATGGCAAAAGAAAGAAGCATCAAAATGAAAAGGGGCCCTGGCAGGTTTGGCTCAGCGGTTGGAGCGTCGGCCTGCAGTACAGAGAGACCCGGGTTCGGTTCCCGCTAAGGGCACGTACCTCGGTTGCAGTTTGTCCCCGGCCCTGGTTGGTTGTGCGGGTGGCAGCCACTCGATGTGTCCCTTCACATCGATGTTTCTCTCTCTCTCTCTTCCTCTCTCTCCCTCCCGCTCTATCTGAACAAAAAATGGAAAAATGTCCTCGTGTGAGGATAAAAAAAAAAAAAAAGAAAAGGGAACCCACTCTCTGGAAGAACATATTTGCCAAAGGGGTTAATTTCCAAAATATATAGAGTACTCATACAACTCAACAAAAGGAAAACAAATAATCCAATTGAAAAATGGGCAGAGGCTCAGTGGTGTGGCTCACTGGTTGAGCATTGACCCATGAACCAAAAGGTCAGCAGTACGATTCCGGTCAGGGCACATGCCCAGGTTGTAGGCCCGATCCCCAGTGTGGGGCATGCAGGAGGTGGCCAATCGATGTTGTCTCTCATTGATGTTTCTCTCTCTCTCTCCCTTTCACTTCCTCTCTCTCTAAAATCAATAAAGAAAATACATATATATATATATATATATATATATATTTTTTTTTATCCTCACCCGAGGACATCTTTGCATTTATTTTCAGATAGAGCGGGAGGGAGAGAGGGAGGAAGATAGAGAGAGAAACAGCGATGGGAGAGAGAGACACATCGACTGGTTGCCACCCGAACAACCCCAACTGGGGTTGGGGACAATCCACAACCGAGGTACTTGCCCTTAGTGGGAACCAAACACTTGACTCTCTGGTCCGCAAGCCCATGCTCTAACTGCTGAGCAAAACTGGACAGGGCAAGAAAAAACATTTCTTTAAAAATGGGCTGAGAACCTGAATAGACACTTCTCCAAACAGGACATACAAATGGCCAGGAGACATGAAAAACTGCTCAACATCTCTAATTATCAGAGAGATGCAAATTAAAGCAACTACGAGATATCACTTCACACCTGCCAGAATGGCGGACATCAACAAATCCTCAATAAAATCATTCTTTTAAATCACTGAACTATATAACAGCGACGTTCAATTTCAGACCAAATACCATGAAACCATTCTTGCTATTTATTTGATGTGCTTTTGCTGTTGCCCAGTCGGAATAAGGAAGAATGCTCTGTTAATGTAGAATAAAATCCACAAGTGTTCTTTACATAGTGATATACTATATATAATTTGTTATTAAAAATTAATAGATGCTCATTCTAGAATATTTATGGAGTACCCAGGCAAGTAAAAGAAATCACCCATATCTCACTTTGCCATTGGTTCAGGATTCTGAGTTTCTGCCCAGGGGAAATACAAAGATCAAGGTGCAATTGTTCTCTGCGTATAAAGTCAACTTTTCTACCTTTTGCATCCAAATCTTAAATGTGCGGGGGTTTTTAATCTTCACGTGAGGATATTTTTCTATTTATCTTCAGATAGAAGGGGAGGGAGAGAGAAGGAGAAGAAGGGAGAGAGAGAGAAACATCGACATGAGAGGGACACATCGACTGGCTGCCTCCTGCCAGGGCCAGGACAGACTGCAACCTAGCTACATGCCCTGGGCGGGAATCGAACCTGCGACTCATTGGTCCGTGGGCCCAAACTCTACCGTTCAGCCAAACAAGCCAGGGCTTAAATGTGTTGTGTTTTTTTTTTTTTTTTTATCCTCACCCGAGGACATTTTTCCTTTTTTTTTTTCCATTTTTTGTTCAGATAGAACGGGAGGGAGAGGGAGGAAGAGAGAGAGAGAGAAACATCGATGTGAAGGGACACATCGAGTAGGTGCCACCCGCACGACCGACCAGGGCCTGGGACAAACTGCAACCGAGGTACGTCTTTAACGGGAACTGAACCCGGGTCTCTCTGGTCCACAGGCCGACGCTCTAACCGCTGAGCCAAACCAGCCGCTGAGCCAAACCGGCCAGGGCAAAAATTGGTTGGTTGGTTGGTTGGTTGGTTGGTATGTGCCCCTAGCGGGAACTGAACCCAGGTCTCTCTGTACCGCAGGTTGATGCTCCAACCGCTGAGCCAAACCGGCCAGGGCTTAAATGTGTTTTTGATACTTGATTCTTGCTTTGCTCACCTATTATCAAGTCTCTCTCTGTCTCTCTCTGTCTCTCTCTCTCTCTCTCTCTCTCTCTCTCTCTCTCTCTCTCTCTCTCAAAGTCACTAGTCATTTGACCTGTCAGCTACTGCATTTAAGTTCTTTCTTTTGTTTTTGGTTTTAATTTTGTATTCTGTTATGATTAATAAAAGTTGCAGTGACCATCTTATATATAGTATGTGAATACATATATATCGGTGAAATTACACAATTCTTTCTATAGTGTAAATTCCAAACAGGGTTGTTTTCAAATAGTATATGTGCTTATAAATTTAATAGGTATAGCCTGGGCTGGGTAGCTGAGTTGGATACAGAATCATCCTCATAGGCCACGGTGGCAAGTTTGATCCCTGGTCAGGGAACATACAAGAATAAAACAGTGAATGCATAAATAATTGGAACAATAGATGGACGTCTGTCTGTTTCTCTCTCTCTCTCTCTCTCTCTCTCTCTCTCTCTCTCACTGTGTGTGTGTGTGTGTGTGCGCGTGTGTGTTTTCCTTTTGCTCTCTCCAAAATCAGTCAATAAATGAAAAAACGTTTTAAATCGCTGAACTTCATAACAGCCATGTTCAATTTCAGACCAAATACCAAGAAACCCTTTTTGCTATTTATTTAATGTGCTGCCACCTAGTGGAAAATTAGAAGAATGCTGTATGAATGTAGAATAAGGGATAAAATCCACATGTGTATTACATATCGAGAGTTACTACATAGAAATTATTATTTTAAAATAATACATACGCAATTTAGAAAATTTACAGTACCCAGAAAAGTAGAAAGAAAAAAACTCACCAATAATGTCACTTTGCCATTGTTTCACGATTCCGAGTTCCTGGGCAGGGGAGATGGAAACATCAAGGTGCACTTGTTCTCTCTGTATAAAGTCAACTTCACTGCTCTTTGGGTTTAACCTTGAACTTAGTTTTTACTTGATTCTTGCTTTGCTCACCTATCATCAAGCCACTTTTAAAAATTAAAATTTAGACCAGCCGGAGTGGCTCAGCGGCTGAGCATCGACCCAGCAACAAGAGGTCCAAGGTTTGATTCCCAGTTACAGCATGTGCCCTGGTTGTGGGCTGGATCCCCAGTAGGGGGCGTGCAGGAGGCGGCCAATCGATGTTTCTATCTTTCTCCCTCTTCTTTCCTCTCTCTTGCCAAAAAAATCAATAAAGACATTGAAAAATATCACAAGTTAACCCTGTTCAGGTACTTTAGTTGCTTTAAGTTCAGTCACTTGTTTCAGGTTTTTTGTTTGTTTTTATTACTTTTTAAAAATTCTCTTTATTGTTGAAAGCATTACAGATGTCCCTCTTTTTTCCACTTAACACCCCACTCCCCAAACCCGCACACTCCCTCCTTTCACCATACTGTTGTCTCTGTCCATTGGTTATGCATATATGTATATAGGTTCTTTGGTTTATCTCTTTTGTTTGTTTTTTTTATTATTATGATAAAAATGTTGCAATGAACATCTTATATACAATATATGAATATATATATATATACACACACACACACATACATGTATATATATCTTGGTGAAATAAATAACTAATTTGGCAATAAATTACAAACAGGGTCTTGCAGAATGGTTACATGGATTTATTTATTTTTTACTTTATTTTATTTTTTTTATCCTCACCTGAGGACATTTTTCTATTTTTTGTTCATGTAGAGTGGGAGGGGGAGAGAGGAAGAGAGAGAGAAACATCGATGTGAAAGGGACACATCGAGTGGTTGCCACCCGCACGACCAACTAGGGCCGGGGACAAACTGCAACCGAGGTACGTGCCCTTAGCGGGAACCGAACCCGGGACTCTCGGGACCGCAGGCCGACGCTCTAACCGCTGAGCCAAACCGGCCAGGGCAGTTACATGGATTTATAAACTTATAGATAATGCACTGGCGGGTAGCTGAGATGGCTAGGGCCTCATTCCAATATATCAAGATTTCAGGTTTGATCCCTCATCTGGTCCCATACGAGATTCAACTAATGAATGCATAGATAAGTGGAACAACAAATCAATGTTTCTGTCTGTCTACCTGTGTCTGTCCGTCAGTCTGTCTGTCAGTCTGTCTGTCTGTCTCTTTGCCTCTCTCTCCTGCTCTTTCCCTTCCTCTCTCTCCAAAATCAATCAATCAATAATTTTTTTAATCCTCACCTGAGGATATTTTTCTATTTATCTTAAGATAGAGTGGAAAGGAGAGAGAGGGAGGGAAACGGAGAGAGAGAGAAACATCGACATAAGATGGACACATCGACTGGTAGCCTCCTGCACGGCTCCAACCAGGGCCGGGGACTAACCGAAACTGAGGTACTTGTCCTTGGCCCAAATCAAACACACGACTCATTGGTCCCTGAGCTGAAGATCTACCGCTGAGCCAAATAGGCCAGGGCCAATCAATAATTTAAAAAATGAAACATGGAACTATATACCAACCACGTTCAATTTCTGACGAAATGCAGTGAAACCATTCTTGCTCTGTATTTGTTGTGCTTATGCTGCCACCTAGTGGAAAAATGGAAGAATGCTCTGGGAATGAGAAGACATAATAAAATCCAGATGTGTTCTTTATATATTGATAATTATACTATATATAATTTGTTATTAATGTTAATACATGATCACTTTTGAAAATTTAGAGTGCCCACAAAAGCAGAAAGAAAAACACATCACCAGTAACTTGCCATTGCTTCAGGATGCTGAGTTCCCGGACAGGTGACACAGAAGCATCAAGGTGCTGTTCTCTCCGGATGGTCAATGATTCCGCTATTTGAGTGATCACATTGAATTTAGTTCTCACTTAATTTTTGCTTTGCTCACCTATCATCAAGCCTCTTTAAAAATAACACTAGTGCTTTGACTGTTCAGATCCTTTGGTTGCTCTAAGCTCTGCCTCTTGTTTCAAGTTTTGGTTTTCTTCCTTGTTATGATAAAAATGTTGTAATGAATAATATATATACATGAATATATGAATTTACATATCCATTTCTAATGTGTAGATTCCAAACAGGGCCATGCTCAACTGCTACTTGCTTTTATGAATTTAATAGGTATTGATGTGTTTGTGTATTTCAGTTGTCTAGAGCTTTGCCCAAGGTGAGGGATTGATTCTCCGTCATGGCACCTACAAAAATCAACCAATGAATCATAAATAAGTGGAACAACAAATCTCTCTATTTATGTATATCATGCTCGCTGTCTCTCTCGCTCTCTCTCTCTCTCTCTCTCTCTCTCTCTCTCTCTCTCTCTCGCCCTCACTCTACAAAATCAATCAACCAATAAAATATTTTAAATCACTGAACTATATAACAGCTACGTTGTCTTCCGGACCAAATAATGTGAAACCATTTTTGCTTGTTATTTGATGTGTTATGCTGCCACCTAGCGGAACAATAGAAGAATGGTCCTGGAATGTAGAAAAGCAGGATCCTGATGTGTTCTTTACATATTGATAAAGACACTACATATAACTTATGATCAAAAATTAATACATGTTATGCTTAGAAAATGTGGAGTACCCGGAAGAGAACAAAGAAAGACAAAAATCAACCCAGCATCTTCTTTGCCACTGGTGTGGGACTCGGCGTCCTGCACAGGGGACATGGAAAGATCAAGGTGAGGTCATTCTCTCCTCATACTCAACCTTCAGGCGATTTGAGTGCTCACGTTGAAGGTTGTTTTGATACTTGATTCCTGGTCTGCTTACCTATGATTAAGCCTCTTTTTTAACAAAAAGAAATACTAAGAATTTGAGCTTGCTCACACACTGGTTGCTTTAAGTTCTGTCTCTTGTTTGTTTTCTGTTTGGTATAAAATTGGTTGGCCATTATGTTGGTTTTGGTTTTTGTTTTAGCACTTGTAAAATTTGTTTTACTCTTTTTGCTCTTTGTTGAGAAGTATGGGGTTTGTTGGTCTAACTGTTGATTCTTTATCTTGAATTTCTGTTTGCTCTCTGGTTTCCTTAAGAATTTTTCTTTGTGTCTGAAGTTTCTACATTACCACTGTGATATCACCATCTAGAGGGTGGAGGCCACAGATGCTGCTAAACACCCTACACCTGCACATGGCTCCCCAGCCCCAAATAGGAAGCCTAAAATGTCACTAGTGCAGAGGTGGAGAACTCTTTTTGTAACCTAATCAGTTAGAATGTCTTAAAGATCTCTAAGCTCCAAACATGATTATTTTCATGTTTGGAGCATGAAAGGGGCAGGTTTGCAGAACTGAGCAGCAGAGGAGAATATAAGCTTCACACACGCCATGGAAAACCAAGTCTGTTTTATTGGAAATGACTGGATGAATACAACAAGGTGACGTGCACATGGGACGTTCCCTCAAGGAAACGTCAGCCAGCCATTCCAAAGAGCAGGCCCTTCATTCAAACCTCAGCTTTGAAATATTTGGCTATAGCTCTGACTTTCATTTCACGAAGTGGTTTGATGGAACACCTATCCACAGAGAAGATAACAGCACTAATGAGCGAGAGGCAGGCCGCTGTGACACCTAGTGGCAGCACGTAGGATATGCGCTTAGTGTTCACCATTTCTTTTCTGACAAGAAAGTTAGGTGGAAACTCAAGGGTGGTTTGGCCATAAATATCTACAGCAAAATTCCAGCTAACTGCGAGAGCGATACAAAAACAGCTGAAGAAAAGATGTGAGGCAGCGATGTTGTAACACAGGCGGAAGAAATCTGGGTATGGGGCTTTGACCCAGCTGGCCCAGACCGCCAGTGATGCGAACACCAGGGCGACTGGGGTCACAAAGTTGGACAACAAGACCAGGTTCTGCGCATAGTAGATTTCATCCGGAGTGACCCAGCTCTCGTTGATCATGGTGTACGTGGACACACTCACCGTGTAGCCAGACACATTAAGTGTCTGAAAATAAAATGTTTCCCAAAGTCCAATGAACATAATGGGAATAATGTTGCTGTCAAACTCCCACACACGCCAGGATGTGCTCTTGGCTAGGCCTAAACTGAGAGCCCAGAACAAATAACTGAGAATGAGGGCCAGCCTTTTGCAGAACAAGTACACCGATCCAGGTTGACTGAAGACGAGGCTGAGGCATCACGAAGTCAAGGCAGGAACACCAAAGACAAAAGAAAAAGAGACGCAATGAGCCATGCTTAGCCATGCTAAATATTGACGTGTTGTTCTGTATTTTAAAAGTTATTCCTAATTGGTCTATGTACATATTGGCCTTCAATTAGCAGTCTAAATATTTGATGTAAGAATGACCGAAGAGTCTGAGTTCAGTTCCTGCTCAGGGCACATACATAAGTTGCAGTTTGAACCCAGTCCCGGTTGCGGTCGGGTGGGTGGCAACCACTCGATGTGTCTCATCACATCAATGTTTCTCTCTCTCTCTTCCTCCATTTCTCCCTCCCACTCTATCAAAAATAATTTTTAAAAAATGTCTTCAGGTGATGATAAAAACAAAAAAATAAATATATAAAGAAATAAAATAATAATCAAAGATACTGAGAAATCCATGAGCATGGTGAGAGTGTTGATTTGCAAGGCATTTTTAAAACACCACGTGATGATATCTTTCAAAGGTTGAAAAGTTCATACCCCTTCTCCAAAAACTACAATTCCAAGAGAGAATGCCTAGGCATTTATAGGAATTGATAAAATGTATGAGATGTTAGTTTCACCATTGTTTATCGCAGAAAAAAAGGGAGATAACCTAAAAGACTATTGATAGAGGAATGCTTAAAAATGATGTTACATCCATGTCCTGGCCAGTTTGGCTCAGAGGTTAGAGTGTCAGCCCACAGACCAAAGAGTCATGGGTTCGATTCCAGGCAGGGGCATGTACCTCTCGTTGAGTTCAGTCCCCAGCCCTGGTCGGGGTTGTGCAGGAGACAGACAATCGATGTGTCTCTCCCATATCCATGTTTCTCTCCCTCTCTCCTTCATCCCTATCTGAAGGTAAAATTGAAAAATATCCTTGGGTGAGGATTAAAAATAAAAATTATGATTGATCCAGGATACAGTGGACTATTATATGGCCCTTAGAACAATGAACTATCAGAAGAAATTTCTGTATTATACAAAAAAAAAAATCAAAAAATGAATAATAATACATATGCTATTTCCATATGTATCAACAGAAAAAGAGATATAATTTTCTGTAAATATATAAAAGATATACACATAAGTATTTTTTTAATTTAGAAGGGTACACACAAAAGCAGTCATTCTAGGGAGATCAGTGGAGAGGGGGAAACTTTTATTCTTATTTACATATTTTTCTGTATTTTTCATGTTTTTAATGAATAGCATATGAACATTCCTATCTAAAAATAAACATGACCTTGAAGATCTATAATATGTTGCACACAACACATCAGCCCTGTGTACTTTTATACCCATGCCTTGCTTGAGGTCCCACCTTTAGATGTTGGCTTTTTTCCAGTACAAGATTACAATATCCCTAAAGATTTTGCATGAAGCAAGTGTGGACTATGGAGAAAATCTAGATTGTGGACCAACGTACTTAGATCTCTTTTCAATTAGAACCGCTGGGCGTAGTTGCTGGCCTCCTCAGAAAATGATGTTCCCAGGGCTTCTCTCTGCTGATTAACACACGGGAGTGAAGCGGGGTCTGCTCAGAGTGGATCCCGTAGGCAGCGCTCAGGCAGCAGATCTTAGGGGCCTCCGGACTCGAGCTCCCTGCTGGGAAGCCTGATGTTCCCAGCAGGGCATCGACTGTGCCAGCCTCCTGGAGGATGAGTCCTCTGAGTGCAGGAGGCCAGCGGTATTGCTCTTAGGGAAGTTCCTTTACCAAGATGGGGTGGGGTTGGCGGCCAATTTGATTACCTCACTCTGAAGGAATGACACCTGCTTGCCAGCAGAGGGCAGAGGGAATGGACCCCAGGACTAGTGAGTTTCCACAGAGCCAGAGAGTGAGGTAGAAGAAGGTGGCATTTGCAAGAACGCATGCCAGTTTGGGGAAGTTTCAGTGGGTCTGTGTCTGCATCGGGTGAGGTGGGACAGGTTTTTTCCGAAGACCAAATTGGAAAGTCCCGATAGATGTTATTTAGACACTTACCAGCAGTCCATGTGGAAGGACTCAAGCGTCTGGAGGATCAGAGAATGCCTGGTGTTCTTTGCTGCAGCAGGAAATCTGGAACAGGAGGGGAAGGTCCAGCCAACAGGAAACACTCCGCAAGGTGAGATGAATCACCTAAGGTGGAAGAGGTATGGTCAGGGCCAATGTGGGGCTCTGAACCAAGCCAGACGTATCCCTTCCTTTCACCAAAGCTTCCTTACACGTGTATCTTGTGCTCTGTATGGGTTGTGCCCTACTTCCAACACCTTATGAATATTAACACATTCAGCCCTCATGGCTGCCCAATGGTGCATATACAATGGTGGTCCCCACTTAATAGATGAGGGAATTGAGCACAGAGAGGCTAAGCAACTTACTCAAGGTCACAGAGCTATTGATGACATACCCAGGCTATAAAGTTCTTGCTGTTGACCCAGTACTTTTTTGCTGTCCTAATACTGGGTGACATGTATTCACATCAAAAGAATATCATATAAAAAAATTCCCATGCTAATTTTATTTTATTTATTTTTTATCCTCACCCGAGGACATTTTTCCATTTTTTGTTGAGATAGAGTGGGAGGGAGAGAGAGGAAGAGAGAGAGAGAGAAACATCGACGTGAAGGGACACATCGAGTGGCTGCCACCCGCACGACCGACCAGGGCCGGGGACAAACTGCAACCGAGGTACATGCCCTTAGCGGGAACCGAACCCGGGTCTCTCTGTACCGCAGGCTGACGCTCCAACCGCTGAACCAAACTGGCCAGGGCTCCCATGCTAATTTTAATAATGGCTATCTGTGGCCTTCTCAATATCCCATAAAATTTTTTAAAAAAAACACTTGGTCAGTGTGGCTCAGTAGTAGAGAGTTGGCCTGCACACTAATGAGTCTCGAATTTGATTTCCAATCAAGGAGACATACATGGGGTGCTGCTTTCATCCCCCAGCTCCGGTCACAGAGCATGCAGGAGGTGACCAATCGATGAGTCTCTCTCACATCCATGGTTCTATGTCTCTCAGTCCCCGGCCCTCCCTCCCTTCCACTCTCTCTAAAAATCAATGGGGAAATATCCTCGAGTGAGGATTACCCACAACAACAGAAAAATGAAAGTGAATCTTGAAGGACAGCAGCTTCTGGGAGAGTATAAATTCTTCCCTCCTTGTCTCCTCGGTCCTAGTGTGACTAAAGAACTTTAAAAGCTTATACTTTATCAACCAAAACAACAAAATAGCACATTTTGGCACAAATGTTGAGAAATTGAAAACTGTGCATTGCATGTCGGAGTATAAACGGTGCAGCCCCTGTGGAACTGGGACGGTGATTCCTCAGAAAACCTAAGCATAGAATTAGCATATGGTGCGACAACCCGGTTGGTGGATGTGTACTCAAAATTACGCAAAGCAGGGACGTGAGGAGGTATTTGTACATCCATGTTCACAGCAGTGTTATTCTCAGGAGCTCAGAGGTACAAACCACCCAAACATCCACCATGGATGACTGCGTAGAAAAAATGTGGTCCATGCACACAACGCGGTGTTATTCAGCTTGAAGAAGAAATGCTGATACCTGCTACAACAAGTGTGGACCTTATAGAAATTCTGCCGAGTGAGCAAAGGCAAACATAGAATGTCAAATACTGTGGCATTCAAATTACAGGAGGTCCCTAGAGCAGTCCAATTCACAGACACAGAAAGCAGAACAGAGGTGCCCCGGCTGGGAGAGAAAGGGGGGTCAGAGATCAATGGAAACAGAGTTTCAACTTGGGAAGGTGATCAAGTTCTGCAGATGATGGTGGTGTGTAGCACAACATAGTCAATGTCCAAAATGCTGCTAAACGATACACTTAAAAAGGTGAATATGGTACACTTTATGTTTCTTTCACTTACCACAATTTAAACAGCACCACAATAAAGTCAATGGTTTCTGAAGAGCAAAGATGGGTTGTACTGATTCAAGGAGCCAGAACCAGCGGTTTGGGGACACGATCACTACCCTTTCTAGTGCCCCTGTTTGCGTTTGCTTTCACACTCAGACTCAGTCCTGTGACTGCCCAGGACGGAGCGAGGCGATGCTGGAGATGGCATTACCTGCTGACAGTCATAACTGGCAGTCAGGTGATACTCAGGGGCCTCCGTCCACACAGCTAAGAGCAAGGAGGCTCAGAGACCAGCCCGAAAATATGATCTTGCGGGTTTCTGTCAAAATAAAGGGGTCCTGGGCTTACCTGTCCTGTAGACCATCCGATGACAGTTAACCTGTTCACAGAGCAGATGAAAAAGTTAAACTAATGTGACCCCCTATCATCTCAAGGATGTGCTCACGAGGGCAAAGGAAAGAAAAACACACCACAGTGGTTCCCCAACAAATACGAAAAGGTAGGAGGAGAACTTCTCAGATGTACAAATCGTAGACACTGCCCACTGTAACAGAAATAAGGAAATCAAAGCATTCTTATGTTTCCATGACAACCTGGCTGGTGACCAGAGCCTTCTTAAAGGGCCAGAGCCATGGAACACGTCTTCAAGCACTGTGAAGTCTTGCTAGAAATGAAATGTCTTTCTTGAGGTGTGAGACCAAATAGTCGCTGTAATTCAGGAGAGTCTTAAGTAGGACAGCTGTAGAAGGGCCACAGTGATGGTGAGAAAGGTGCGTCATGCTAGGAGCCAGGGTCAGAACCATTGGGAACGTGTCTTCCTGAAGTGTCCTTGGAGGAGCAGCCCCAGGTCCATCCTGACCCTGCCCTCATGTGCAGCTTTGTTCTGCTTCACTTGCAAAGGTCAATCCCACTCTCCCTGTCCTCTCTTCTACTGCAAAGACAGCTGCCACCCCTCTACGATTCCCGGGGTAAATCTGCAGTTTGCCTGCAACACTCCCTTCCTGAAATGCACACACCTGATGCAGGCACCAGGGATCCAAGTGGGCAGAGAAGAAAAAATACAGCAGATGAGAAATGGCAAAGAAAGAACGTGGGAGAAACTCCTGCTTTTATTTTTATTCTTTGCTTCTTTTGATTTTTATTTCACTTGCAGTATAATTTATAGAGTGAAACAAAGTAACTTTAAGTGTGCAGCTCAATGAGTGATTGCATAGATCCCCTGTAATCTCAACACAGATCAGAGAGAGAATATCCTCATGTCCCCCAAATTCTTTTGTGCCTCTCGTAGGGAAATAGCCACAGTGTCTGACCCCTCTGCCCTCGCCCCGACCATGGGCTTTTGGTTTGCTTTGTTCTGCATAATGGTTTGGGAGTCCTCTGTGTTCTTGAGCGTATCATCTCCTGGTTCATGTTCAGTGTTGTGTAGCATTCCGGGCATGGACACGCCCAGTCGGTGTGTCCATTCTTCCACTGATGACCATTTGCCCAGTATCCAACTACTATGGGCAGGAACCGGTTGATGTTTAGAAAGACTCACATGTTTCTCTGTACTGGGATGTTGACGCTCACGGGGCAGTAGAAAATGTGTGCTCTGGACTCTTAAGTTTCTAACACAAGTGCGGCCCGTCAGGCATCTAGGTGGACTTTTGACATTTCCCACAGAAATGTGCCCATATTGCTGCTCCCCGATTTCTCTGTTGGGTGAGCCTCCCTCTTAGAAGAGGACTCAGGAAAGACAGGCAGATGGAGTCCTCCATCCGTTCTGACCTGTCTCCTGGGGGAAGAGCAGATGTCCTGGGGGAACATGTAGAAGACACAGTGGTGGAGTTTACGCCTCCAATCAGACACCTGGGTCATGTGAACAAGTTATAGGGCAGAAACCGAGCTCTCCAGCGGACAACACTACCCCTGGCTTTGTCTATTATGACAGAGGAGTGCGTCAGAGGGCCCGGGGTTTGTCCCAGCGCCGCCTCTGACCAGGCACAAGCCTGTTTCAATCAGCATGGGGGGGGGGGCCACCTGACCCCGTCCTCTGTCTACAGGAGGACGCCCGGCATCCCGGTGCTCAAGCCACCACGCACATTCCCCAGGGCGCCCAGCGGGTGCCAGGAAGGGAAAGGTCAGTCAACAGATGAAAATTATTAAACAATCACTTAACTATATGGGGGCATCATTCAACTTCAGACCAAATACCAGAAAACCATTCTTGCTCTTTTTTGGATGTGCTCATGCTGCCGCCGAGTGGGAATGTGGAAGAATGCTCCATAAATGTAGAATAAAATCCAGAAGTGGTCTTTACATACTGATGGACTAAATCTAATGTAGTATTTAAAATTAATACATGCTCATTGTAGAAAATTTTCAGTACCCACTAAGGCACACCAAAAAAATCACCCATCATCTCACTTTGCCATTGGTTCAGTATTCTGAGCTCCTACCCAGGGGAGATAGAAATACTAAGTTGCGGTTTTTCTCTCTGCAATAAGTCAGCTTTTCTGATCTGTGGGTGCTAACTTTTAACTTGTGTTTGGTACTGGATTCTCACTTTGCTCACCTATCATGTCTTTTTTTAAAGATAATAGTAATTTTTTAAACATTTTATTTATTAATTTGTTTTTGTTACAGATGTTTCTCATTTTTCCCCCATTGACACCCTTTTCCCCTTCCGCTCCACCCCATCTCCAGCTTTGTTGTCTATGTTCATTGGTCATGCATACATGCATGTAGGTTCTGTGGTTTATCTTTTCCCCCACAAAACATCCCTCCTCTGAGGTTTGTCAGCCTGTACCTAACCCCCATGTCTCTCGGTTAATTTTGTAGAGCAGTTTGTTTAGTTCATTATATTTAAAAAATAAGTGAGATTATATTATATTTGTCTTCCTGTGCTTGGCTTATTTTGCTTAGCACAATACTCTCCAGGTCCTTCCAGGCTATCTCAAAAGATAAGAAATCTTTCTTTCTTACGGCTCCATCATATTTCATCATGTACATGTACCACCACTTTTTAATCCACTCATCTACTGATGGACACTTGGGTTGTTTCCAGATTTTAGCTATTGTAAATAGTGCTAGCTATGAACATAGGGGTACATATATTCTTTCTGATTGGTGTTTCAGGTGTCTTAGGGTATATTCCTAGAAGTGGGATCACTGTGTCAAATGGTATTTTAATTTTTAACCTTTTGAAGTAACACCATATTTCACCTGTCATATACTGCTGTTACATTAAAATGTTTCTCTTGATTTGGTTTTAGTTTTGTATTCTGCTATGATTTTAAAAGGTTGCAATGAACATCTTATATATAGTATATGAATATATGTATCTTGGTGAATTTACATAACTTTTTCTATAGTGCAGATTCCAAACTGGGCTGTTTCGAGTAGTACATGCACTTTTAATCTGATGGATATAGCCCTGGCCAGGTAGCTAGCTGTGTGGGTTAGAATATCATCCCCATTGGTGTAGGTTGCAAGTTTGATCCCTCCTCAGGGCACATACAAGAATAAACAGTGAAGGAATAAATGAGTGAAACAACAGATTGATGTCTGTCTGTCTCTTTGTTTCTGTGATTCTTTCTCTTTCTCTCCAAAAGCAATCAATAAAAACATTTTCAATAATATTTCTATTGACTCTTTAGAGAGAGAGGATGGGAGAGAGAGAGAAACATGGATGGGCTGCCTCCTGCACATCCCGGACTGGGGATCTAGCTTGCAACCCAGGCCTGTGCTCTGACCAGGAAACAGACTAGAACCTCTCAGGAAATTGGACAATGCTCACTCTACTGAGCAACATCGGCTAGGCAATAAAAGGTTTTTTAAAAATCACTGAACTATATAACAACCACATTCTGTTTCTGACCAAATACAGTGAAACCACTTATTCTATTTATTTGATATGTTTATACCGCCATCTAGTGGAACGATGGAAGAATGCTTTATGAATGTGGAAGACTCTGAAAGTGTTCACAGTATGCCATGTAAGCGGGTTCGATATCTGCTCAGGGCCAATACAAGAATCAACAGATTAATGCATAAAAAAGGTGGACAACAAATTTATGTCTGTCTTTCTCTCAGTTTTCCTTTCACTCTCTCCAAAGTCAATTAATGAAAATAATTTTAAATCACTAAACTAAAAAACAGCCATGTTCAATTTTAGAACAAATACCCAGAAATCATCCTTGCTACTTATTGGATGTGCTGCCACCTAATGGAAAAATCGAAGAATGCTCCGTGAATGTAGAATTAGGGATAAAATCCATGTGTTTGTTACATATTGACAGTTACCACACATACATTATTATTTTAAAATAACCCTTGCACAATTTAGAAAGTTTACAGTACCTAGAAAAGTAGAAAGAAAATAACTTACTAATAATGTCACTTGGCCATTGTTTCACGATTCTGAGAGCCTGGGCAGGGGAGATAGAAAGATCAAGGTGCAGTTCTCTCTGTATAAAGTCAACTTTTCTGCTCTTTGGGTGCTAACCTTGAACTTAGTTTTGATACTTGATGTTTGCTTTGCTCACCTATCATCAAGCCTCTTTTAAAAATTAAAATTTAGCCCAGGAAGAGAGATTCAGTGGTTGAGCAGGAGCCCTCGCAACAAGTGGTCACAAGTTGGATGCCTGGTCAGGGCACATGCCCAGGTTATGGGATGGATCCCCACTAGGGGGCGTGCAAGAGGCAGCCGATAGATGTATCTTTCTCCCTCTCCCTCTCTCACCAAAACATCAATACAAACATTTAAAAAATTATTAAAATTGAACCCTGTTCAGGTACTTTAGTTGCTTTAAGCTCAGTTAGTTGTTTCAGAATTTTTGTTTGTTTCTTTTTAGTATTTAAAAAAAAATTTATATTTATTGTTCCAAGTATGACAGACATCCCACCTTTTCCTCTTCCTGACACCCTCCTTCCTGCTCCCCTATGCCCCACACATTCACTGCACTGTTGTCTGTGCCCATTGGTTATGCATATATTCATATAAGTACTTTGGCTTATACCTTGTTTTATTTTTCATTATGATAAAAAAATGTTGCAATGAACATTTTATGGTATAGGAATACACACACACACACACACACACACACACATCTTAGTGAAATACGCAACAAATTCGGCAGTGTAAATGACAAACAGGGTCTTGCTGAATGGATACATGCATTTATAAACTTAATAGATATTGCACTGGCAGGTAGCTGAGTTGGGTAGAGTCTCATCCCGATACGCCAAGGTTTCGGTTCCATCCCTCATCAAGACCAGTACAAGATTCAACTACTGAATACATACATAGATAAGTGGAACAGCAGATCAATGTTTATGTTTGTGTGTCTCTGTCTGTCTTTCTCCCTTCACACCTCTCCAAAATCAATCCATAAATAAAAAATTAAAACTACCACTGAACTATGTAACAGCCACATTCAATTTCAGACCAAACACCAAGAAACCATTTGGGCTATTTCTTTGATCTGCGTATGCTGCCACCCAGTGGAAACATAGAAGAATGCATTATGACTTCAAAATAATTCATAGAGTCCAGATATGTATTTACATATTAATAAAGATTCTAAAAATAATTCATTATTAAAGATTAATATATGCCCATTCTAAAAAATTGATACTATTCAGAAAAGTAAAATGTAGGGGAAATGTTCGCCATCATCTCACTATTCCAATTCGTTCCGAATTCCGAATTTCTGCACAGGGAAGACAGAAAGATCAAGGTGCCCTTGTTCTCACCACATCAGTTCAATTATTTGCTTTCTGGCACTAACCTTGAACTTACTTTAGATACTTGATTCTTACTGTCTGCTCAAGCCTCTTAAAAAAAAATACTAGTAATTGGACTTCAACAAGATACCTTGGTTGATTCAAGTTCTGTCTCTAGTTTCAGGTTTTTGTTTTATTTTGGTTTTGATAAAATGTTGCAATAATTATCTTATATACAGTTTGGTGTAATTACATGTCTACAGTGTAAAATGCAAACGGGGTCATGGTCAATGTCTTCTTGCACTTATAAATATAACTATATCCCTGGCCAAGGTGCTGAGTTAGTGAGAGTGTCATCCCGCCACGCCAAGTACGCGTGCTCTGTATCCAGACAGGGTAAAATGCAACACTCAACCAATTAATACATAAATAAGAGGAACAACAAATAGATATTTCTCTGTCTCTCTCTCTACATATCTCTCTATCTCTGTCCCTCTCTCAAATATCCATCAATATTTTATTTAAAAATCACTGAACTTTATAACAGCCATGTTCAATTTCAGACCAAATACAGTGAAACCATTTTTGATGAGCATATGCTGTTACCTTGTGGACATATAAAAGAATGCCTTCTGAATGCACAATACTTAATAAAATCCAGATGTATTTTTTATAGCTTGATAAAGACAGAACATGTAACATGTTACTAAAATTCATATATGCTCACTTTAGAAAACTTCAAGTACGCAGAGAGAAAAAAAACAAAACTGACCAGTAAAATCACTCTGCCATTGGTTAAGGATTCTGAGTACCTGAGCAGGGGAGAGAGATAAAAGGCACAGTGGTTATTTCAGGATGAAGTCAATTTGCAGCTCTCTGGGTGCTAACCTTTAACGTAGTTGTACTAGTTGATTCTTCTTTTGCTTACATATTATCAAGCCACTTTTATTAAAATTAAAATTTAACCCTATTCAGTTAATTTGATTGCTTTACTTTCTATCTCTTGGTGCAAGTTTTGTTTTCTTTTTTAGTCATCATATAAAATATTGCAATAAACAATTGGTTAAAATATCATCCTCAATTCCCAAGGTTTCAATCCCAGGTCAGAGAACATATAAGAAAGAACAACTGAAAGTATAAACGAGTGAGAAAAAAATGTGGTTATCCTTCTCTGTCTGTCATTGTCTCTCTTTCTCTCATTTCACATCTCTCTAAACTCGGTCAGTAGATTAAAAAAATTTAATCACTGAACTATACAACAGCGACATTTAATTTCAGACCAAACACCATGAAACCATTCTTGCTCTTTCTTTGATGTGCCTTTGCTGCTACCTAGTGGAGTGATGGAAGAATGCTCAGTGACTGTAGAATAAAATGCTGAAGTGTTCTTTACACACTGATATAATTTACTTTACTATTAAAAATTAATACATACTCATTGTAAAAAATTTTAAGCACTTAAGAAAAAAAAAGAAAAAAATCAACCACCACCTTACTTTGCCGTTGCTTCACGAATCTGAGTTCCTGCCCAGGGGAGATAGAAAGATTAAAGTTCAGTTGTTTTTTTCTGTTTAAAATCAGCTTTTCAGGCTTTGGGTACTAACCTTGAGCTTAATTTCGATACTTGATTTTTGCTTTCCTCACCGGTCACTAAGTTTATTTTTTTCAAGAAAGATACTAGGAATTTGACCTGTCATATTCTGTGGTTGTTTTAAGTTCTTTCTCTTGTTTTATTCTTCTTTTCCTTATTTGTTTATTTCTTTTTTTTTAATTTAGTTTTGTATTCTGTGATTTTTAAATATTTGCAATGAACACCTTATGAATCATACGTGAATGTGTGTGTGTGTGTGTGTGTATAATCTTAGTAAAAGTACATAACTCTTTCTACAGTGTAAATTCAAACCAAGGCTGTTTTCAAGAGTACATTCACTTATAAAGTTGATGGATATGTCCCTGGCTGGGTTGCTGAGTTGGTTAAAGCATCATCTCCATAGGTCAGGATTGCAAGTTTGATCCCTGGACATAAGCAGAACAACAAGTTGATGGTTCCCTCTTTACCTCCCTCCCTATACTTACCGGGCTCTTTTTAAAAAATCAGTCAATCTATAATATTTTTTAAAAATCACTATTGTAACAGCCACGTTCAATTTCTGACCAACTACAGTGAAACAATTTTTGCTCCTCATGTGGTGTGTGTGTGCTGCCACCTAGTGGAAGTATAGAAGAATGATCTATGAATGTACAACATAAAATCCAGATCTGTTCTTTCTCTATTCATAAAGATACTATAGTTTACTATTACATTCACACTTTAGAAAATGTTAAGTATGCAGACAAAGAGAAAGAAAACCCTGACCAGTAAAATCATTTTGCTATTGCTTTAGGATTCTGATTCCTGAGCAGGGGAAATAGAAAGATAAAAGGTGCAGTTGTTCTCTCTGTATAAAATCAATTTTAAGCTCTTTGGGGGCTAGTCTGAGACTTAGTTGTGATACTTGATTCTTGCTTTGCTCACGTATCATCAAACCTCTCTCTAAAAAATTAAAACCTAACTCAGTTCAGGTACTTTGGTTGCTCTAAGCTCTGTCTCTTCTTTCAGGTTTTTATTTATTTTAACACAATATAAAATGTTGCAAAGAATAATTTGTTAAAACATCGTCCAAAACCCAAGGTTCAGGATCAATCCCAGGTCAGAGAACATAGCAGAAAGAACAAATGAATGCATAAATGAGTGGGGTGAAAAACATGCGTTTCTTTTTCCCTCTTGCTCTAGCTCTTTCTCTCTGTCACTTTTTCTCCCTCCAGAACAAAATCACTGAAGTGTTTAACAGCGATGTTCAATTTCAGACTAAATACCAGGAACCATTGTTGCCACATTTGCTGTGCTTGTTCTCCCAGCTAGCGGACATAAGGAAGAAGGTTCTATGAATGTAGAATACAATCCAGAAGTGTTCTTTACATACTGATATACTACATCTACTTCTTATTCATAATTAATACACGTTAATTCTAGAAAATCTAGAATACCCAGGAAAGTGCCAAAGAAGAAAAAATTATCCATGATCTTGCTTCGCATTGGTTCAGGATTCTGAGTTCTTGGGCAGGTAGCATAGAAAGATTCAGGTGTAGTTTTTCTCTGTAAAAAGTCAGCTTTAATTGTAAATATATATGCATCCAATATAGAAGCATCAACGTATATTAACAAACTTCTGGTGGACTTCAAAGGAGAAATCAACAGAAATACAATAATTGCAAAGGTCCTCAACAGCCTGCTGACATCACTAGATAGATTCTCCAGACAAAGAAATTAACAAGGAAATACTCTGTAAATGTTGCACTAGATCACAGATACCTACAGAGAATTACACCCCAAACTGCAGAATTGACATTCTTCTCAAGTGTCCATGAGACATTCTCAAAGATAGACCACATGTTAGGGCACAAACTGTTTCTAATCATCTAAGAAGACTGAAATCATGTTAAGCACCTTCTCAGGTCACAATGGCATGAAACTAGAAATCAATGACAACAAAGACACACAAAAACCTTTAAACACAGGGAGAATAAATAGCATGTTATAAAACACTGAATGGGTTACCAATGAGATCAAGGGATAAATAAAAAACTTCTTGAAGACCAATGAAAATGAACATACATCAACAAAATATCTATGGGATGCAGCAAAAGCCATTCTGAGAGGGAAGTTCATAGCACTACAGGCCTACCTCAAAAGGCAAGAAAATTTTCTAATGGACTATCTTACCTCACAACTTAGAGAACTAGAAAGGAAACAAAACGAAAAACACAAAGCAAGTAGAAGGAAAGAAATAGTAAAGTTCAGAGCAAAAATAAATGATATAGAGATTTTTAAAAACCATTCAAAAGATCAATGAAACAAAGAGCTGGTTCATGGAAAAGATAAACAAGATAGATGGACCCATAGCAAGATTCACAAAAAACAAAACAAGAGAACTCAAATAAACAAAATCAGAAATGAAAGAGAGGTAACAACTGATACCACAGAAATACAAAGGATCATGAACAATTATATGCCAACAAATTGAATAATCTAGACAAAATGGACACATTTCTAGAAACACATAGTTTCCCCAAACTGAATCAGAAAGAGATAAAAAACTTGAACAGACCAATAACAACTAAGGAAGTGGACGCTGTAATTAAAACTCTAACAGTAAATAAAATCCCAGTCTCGGACGGCATCACGAAGGAGTTTTACCGAGCATTCAGAGGAGAACTAACCCCCATTCTCCTCAACCTAGTCCAAAAAATTCAAGCAGAAGTATGACTTCCAAACTCATTCTATGAGGCCAGCATAATGCTAATTGCAAAACCAGATGAAGACATACAAAGAAAGAAAACTACAGGCCAATATCCCTGATGAACATAGATGCCAAAATCCTTAACAATATATTAGAAAATCAGAGCCAGCAATACATTAAAAAATTATATATCCTGACCAGGTGGGAGTCATCCCTGGAATGCAAGGATGGTACAATATTTGCATATCAATATATGTCATACACCACATAAACAAAATGACAGATAAAATCCATACAATCTGATCAATAGATTCTGAAAAACCATTTGACAAAATCCCACACATTTCTGATTAAAACAGTCAGTAATGTGGAAATAGAGAAATCATATCTTGACATACTAAAGGTCATATATGAAAGACTTACATCCAACATCACACTCAACTGGCAAAAATTAAAAGCATTTCCTCTCGGAACAGGAACAACACAAGGATGCCCACTCTCACCACTCTTATTTAACATAGTACTGGAAGTCTTAGCCACAGCAATTAGACATGAAGAAAAGATAAAAGGGATCCAAATTGGAAAGGAGGAAATGAAACTGTCATTATTTGTAGATGAAATGATACTGTACATAGAAAACTCTAAAGACTCCATCAAAAATCTACTAGAATTAATAAATGAATTTGTCAGGTAGCAGGATACAAAATTAACATCAAGAAATTGATGGCATACTTACACACCAGTAATGAACTCACAGAACAAGAAACTGAAAAAATAATCTCTTTTATCATCACGACAAAAAGTTAAAATACCTAGAATAAACTTAACCAAAAAAGGAAAGGACCAATTTGCAGAAAACTACAGGACATTGTAAAAAGAAATAGAGAAGATATTTTTAAAAACTGGAAGCATATACCTTGTTCACAGATTGAAAGAGTTAACATCATTAATGTGCCTATACTACCAAAAGCAATCTGTAGATTCAATGCAATATCCATTGAAATACAAGTCATAATTCACAGAACTAGAACAAATACTTCAAAAGTTTATATAAAACAAAAAAAGCCCTCCGAATAGCCACAGCAATCTTACAAAAGAAAAACAAAGTAGAAGGGATCACAATACTGGATATAAGGTTATACTACAAAGGCATTTTAATCAAAACACCTTGGTACTGGCTCAAGAACAGGCATACAGATCAATGGAACAGAACAGAGAACATGAAAATTATGCTCAAAATTGACTCAAGACAATATGCTCAATTAATATTTGACAAAAGTGGCAAGAGCATACAGTCGAGTAAAGACAGCCTCTTTAATAAATGGTGTTGGGAAAACTGGACAACTACATGCAAAAAAATGAAACATACCACCAGCTTACACCATACACAAGAATAAACTCAAAATAGATAAAAGAATTAAATGTGACTCCTGAATCTATAAAAATACTAGAAGAAAATGTAGGCAACAACATTTCAGTCATCACACACAGCAGAATTTTCATTGATACCATGCCTAAGGAAAGAAAAACAAAGGAAATAATAAATACATGGGACTACATCAAACTTAAACATTTCTAGACAGCAAAAGAAACAAGCATCAAAATGGAAAGACAACCCACTATATGGGAGAGCATAATTGCCAACAATACATCAGATAAAGGGTTACTTTAAAAATACTTAGAGTACTCATACAACTCAACAAAAGGAAGACAAAGAACCCAATAAAAAAATTAACTGCTGAGCTGGTTTGGCTGAGAGGGTAAAGCGTCGATCTGTGGTCCGGAGAGATCCGTGTTCGATTCCCACTAAGGGCATCTACCTTGGTTGCAGTTTGTCCCTGGCCCTGGTTGGGTCGTCATGTGGGTGGCAACCACTCACCACTCGATGTGTTCTTTTCATGTCGATGTTTCTCTCTCTCTCTCTCTCTCTCTCTCTCTCTCTCTCTCTCTCTCTCCCTCCCTCCCTCCCACTCTATCAGAACAAAATATAGAAAAATGTCCTCGGGTGAGGATGAAAAAAAAAAAAGGGCAGAGAACTTAAATAGACACCTCTCCAAACTGGACATACAAATGGCCAAGAAACATGAAAAATTGCTCAATGTCACTATTTATCAGAGAGATGCAAATTAAAATAACTATAAGGTACCACCTCACACCTGTCAGAATGACTGCCATCAACAAATCATCTAACAAGTGCTAGCGATGGTGTGGAGAAAAGGGGATTCTAGTACACTGCTGGTGGGAATGCAGACTGGTGCAGCCACTATGGAAAACAATATGGTGTTACGTCAAAAAATTAAAAATGGAACTATCATTTGACCCAGTGATCCCACTTCTAGTAATATATCCAAAGAAGCCTGAAACACCGATCAGAAAGAATGTATGTACCCTTATGTTTATAGCAGCACTATTTACATTGCTAAGATCTGGAAACAGCCCAAATGTCCATCAATAGATGAGTGGATAAAAAAGAAATGGTACATATACACAATGGAGTACTATGCAGCTGTAAGAAGAAGAGATCTCTTATCCTTAGAGTCAACACAGAGGGACCTGGAAAGTATTATGCTAAGTGAAATAAGCCAATCAGAGAAAGACAAATACCACATGTTGTCACTTATATGTGGAATATAATGACCAAAATAAGCTGATGAACAAAACAGACCAAGGCATAGTGGTAGGGTTCAGACTGACAAACTTCAAAGGAGGGAGGCAAGGGGGAGGGATGACATGAACCAAAGAACTTATATGCAAATATGCATAACCAATGTACACAGACAACAATGCATGGGGGGGGGTCAGGGGTAAGGAGCTTAGGAGGGGAAAAGGAGAAACATCTGTAATAAAAATAAATTAATAAAAATTGCAAAAAATGTGCTCAGATTTTTAACTCTTTGGATGCTAACTTTTAACTTGATTTTGATACTTGATTCTTGCTTTGCTCACCTATCATCAAGTCTCCTTTTTCTAAAAAAAAAAGATACCAGTAATTTGACCTGTCATATACTGCAGTTGCTTTAAGTTGTTTCTCTCGATTTGGTTTTAGTTATGTATTCTACTGTGATTTTAAAAGGTTGCAATGAACATCTTACATACAGTATGTGAATATATGTATCTTGGTGAAATGACATAACACTTTCTATAGTGTAAATTCCAAATATGGTTGTTTTTAATAGTACATGCACTTACAAAGTTGATGGACATAATCCTGGCCAGGTAACTGAGTTGGTTAGAGCACCATCCCCATAGGACAAGGTTGCAAGTTTGATCCTTGGTCAGGGCACATACAAGAATAAACCAGTGAAGGCATAAATAAGGGGAACAACAAAATGATGTTTCTCTCTTTATCTCTCTTTCCCTCCTTTTCTCCCTCTGTTTCTCTTCATCTCTCTCAAAAATCAATCAATGCATGATTTTTTAAAAGCACTGAACTATATAACAGCCACATTCAATTTCTGACGAAATACAGTGAAACCATTCTTGCTCTGTATTTTATGTGCTTATGCTGCCACCTAGTGGAACAATGGAAGAATGCTCTGTGAATGTAGAAGACATGATAAAATCCAGATGTGTTCTTTATATATTAATAATTACACGCTATATAACTTCTTATTAATGTTAATACATGCTCATTTTTGAAAATTTAGAGTGCCCATAAAAGCAAAAAGAAAAACACTTCACCAGTAACTTGCCATTGCTTCCGGATTCTGAGTTCCTGGACAGGTGAGACAGAAGCATCAAGGTGCCATTATTCTCTCCATATAGTCAACGATTTGCCTATTTGAGCAATCACCTTGAATTTAGTCTTCACTTAATTTTTGCTTTGCTCACCTATCATCAAGCCTCTTTAAAAATAACACTAGTGCTTTGACTCTGTTCAGATCCTTTGGTTGCTCTAAGCTCTGCCTCTTGTTTCAAGTTTTGGTTTTCTTCCTTGTTATGATAAAAATGTTGTAATGAACATCATATCTATACATGAATGTATGAGTTTACACATCTATTTCTAATGTGTAAATTCCAAACAGGGCCATGCTCAACTGCTACTTGCTTTTATAAATTTAATAGAAATTAATGTAGTTGTGTATCTCAATTGTTTAGAGCTTTTCCCAAGGTGAGGGATTGATTCTCTGTTATGGCACCTACAAAAATCAACCAATGAATGCATAAATAAGTAGAACAACAAATCTCTCTCTGTGTGTATGTATATCAT